>NC_037668.1:57616695-57916695 GCF_003255815.1 Theropithecus gelada | reverse complement strand
TATGTGTCAATTAGGTTTTGCTGGTTGATTGTGTTTTTCAGATCTTCTATATCTTGGCTAATTTTCTGTCTAGTAGTTCTTTCAGTTACTGAGAGATGAATGGTTTGAAGTGTTCAACTATAATTGTGTATTTGTCTGTTCTTTCAGCTTTATCAATTTTGTTTAATGGATTTTAAAACTTTGTTGTTTGGTGTGCACATATTGAGGGGATTTTATATCTTCCTGGTGGACTGGTCCTTTTATCATTGTGTAATGTTCTGTTTTGTCTCTAGTAATAGTCTTTGTGCTGAAGTCTACTTTATCAGATTTTTTTAAAAAGACAATTTTTACATAGCATATCTTTCAAACTATCTTTATCATTGAATTTGAAGTGGGTTTCTTATAAGCAGTCTATAATTTGGTTTTGTTTTTTTATTCCACTCTTCCAATCTCTGTCTTTTGATTGCTGTATCTATACCATTAACATTGAATGTAATTTTTGATATGTTAATACTTAAATTTACCCCTTTATTATTTGCTTCCTACTATATATTTAGATTTCATTCCTCTGTTTTTATTTTATTGTCTTTCTGAAGATTACTTGAACGTTTGTTGGGATTCTATATTGATTTATTTATAATATTTTAAAATATATCTATTGGCAGAGTTTTTGTAGTGGTTGTTCTGGTTGTTACAATATATACTTATGAGACTTATAGTTTTCTACTGGTATCAACATTTTACCTCTTCTAAGTTAAGTGTGGATACCTGCCTTCCTTTTATTTAGATTCTTAGCCAACGATTCTTTACCTTCCCCACTTTCAAATATTTTCTTGGGTATCAGATGGTGTTATAATTTTTGTTTCAATAATCAAATATGACAAAACATTCATGACAAAAAATAGTCTATTTATGTACCCATATTTCTGCTTTTTCTGTTGTTTCTTCTTCCTTACTAATGCTCCAAGATTTCTTCTTTTATTATTTTCTTTCTGTTTGAAGAACTTCCTCATAACCAATTTTTAAATATACAGCTGCTAGTGGAAAACTTTAAAATTTCCCTTTGTTTGAGAATGTTTTTATTCTCTTCCCATTGCTTAAGGATGGTTTCATCAGATACAGAATTTGTGATCGATTGTTTTCAGCACTTGAAAAATATTGTGCCACTTCTTTCTGGCTTCTATAGTTTTCAAATGAGAAACTTCCTGTTATTTGAATAGGTGTTCCCTTTTAGGTAATTTGATAATTTGTGGTTTCTCTTTGACTGCTTCCAAGACTTTTTTCTTTGTGCTGAGTTTTAAAGTTTCACTATCATGTGTTTTGGCATGATTTTTTTCTGATTATCTTCTGTGGTATTTGGTTAGTTTCTTGGATCTATAGATTTGTTTCTTTCACCAGGTTTGAAAAGTTTCCAGTCATGTGTGTTCCAATACTTTCAGACCTTTATTCTCTTTCTCCTTTTCTTGACTTCTGATTGTATGAATGTTGGAACTTTTCTTATTGTCCTACGAGTTCCTGAGACTCTTCCTTCTATATTCTTTTTGTTGTTCAGGTTGGGAAAATTATATTGTTTTATCCTCAAGTTCACTAATTCTATTCTGTCATCTTCACTCTACTATACAGCAAGTTTGTAAAATTTCTGTAACTGCATTTTCAGTTCTATAATTTCCTTCTGGATTATTTTCGTAACATTTATTTCTTTGCTGAGACTTCCTATGTTTCCATTCATTTCAGGACAATGTGTAATGGATTATGGAAGCGTTTTATGATGGCTGCTGTAAAATCATTGTCAGATAATTTCAGGATCTGACTCACCTTGGAGTTTGTCATCAGTTGATTGTCTTTGCTCATTTACACTGTGGAGGTATTGGTATGACAGGTGATTTGCAATTGTATCCTGGTCATTTTGCTGTACCAACAACCAAGAGAATCTTGAACCCATGGGACTAAGAGGCTTGACCTGAGGTTTTGACTCATTGAAATGTTGGGAATCTCATAGCTGTGGTATAAGAGAGGCTGTCACAATGATGTTCTGCAGTTAGTGCTGATCCACTTCTCACCCTTCTTTGGATGGTAACCACTCACTTCTGAATGTCTTGCTGAGCTCAACTCTTTTGACCTCAAATCAGGTTCCCACACCAGCCCCCAGAGCACCGTTTCTGAAATAAAGCCTGACTCTTGTATTACTCCTGCTGAAGAACAGCATAGTGGCCAACAGCTTGGGTTCCAGAATGTGCATACCTGGGTTCACGCATAAATACAGTTCTACCACTGGGTAGGCTGCGTGGACATTAGTGATTTACTTCATCTCCCGCTGCCTCAGTTTCCACATCTGCTAGTGGAGAGGATACTGACTTCTATCTCCCAGACTTCTTACTAGGCTTGAATGAGTTAATGCCGGTAAGGGCCTTTGACAGTGTCCGGTGCAAAGTAGACATTCCATGAATGTTAGGAGGGAAATGATGCTCTAGTGGCCCCAAGGATGTGCCAAACTGTGGTTTGGCTTTCAAGGTTCTTTACCATCTGGCCCCTGCTGACTCTTCAACCTCATCTCTGGTTATTTCCTGTATTACACTTGACTCTGAAGCTGCCCTCTAGTTCCTGACACACCTGGTCTCACTGTCACCTCTGCCTTGACCAGTTTCTCCCTGCTTCCCCTTGAAGCTTTGGCTCAGGAGTCACTGTCCCAGGAAGCCCTCCTCAATGCTCCCCATCCCTGCCACGTGAGTTATGTGACCCTAGTCTGTGCCCCTGGAGCCTTTACTCATATCCCTGTGATGGTGGTAAAATTAACATATTCAGAAGTATTTACTGAACATCTATGAGTGTGCTTGGCACTGTGTGGGAGCTGGAGAAACAGTGGGGAAGATTCATCTTGTGGTTCTTGCTTTAGTGGAGAGGATGTTCTAGGAATAGAGACCTGATATTGGCTGTGTCATCAGTGGGTGTCCCAAGCTCACAGCCCCTGTGATAATAATGCATGCTTGGGCTTTAGGCCTGGAAAAGCACTGGGGGCCCTTATTCTAGACAAACCCAGGGGATGTAGGATGTGGCCAATGGAGATAGAGCTGATGTTGGAGAAAGGGGCTCACCCTTGCGGGCATGTGGACCTCCCCTGCAGACCCTAGGACCAGACAGGGAGGAACTCACCATCAGATGTGTGTTGACCTCCCTCCAGGCTCCCCTGTGGTCAGGATATGGGGGCTGTTGCAACAAAACCTCTGGCGGTGGAAGAGCAGAGCAGACATGAGCTCTCTGGGCAGCTGGTCTCCAGAGAATAAGCAACGAGCTTGTCCTGATCTACCTCAAACTCACAACCTTTTGGTGGGAGGTGGAGGGCAGTGGTGCCTGGGGGAAATCTTTTCCCAGGGAAACTATGAGTGAGGGAAGCCTCCCCCTACCTCTGAGTAATGAAATAACAGCATAACCCCTCATGGAGCATTGCTCTTTGCCAGCACAGCTGTTACCATCTTACCCAGGGAGCCGAGAGGCTTACAAAAGTGAACTCACTTGCCCGATCCCCGTGGAAGTGGGGAATCAGGAAATGAACCCAAGCCTGACTCAAAGTTCTTATATTTCACTGGTTCCCCCAACAGTGACCTCAGGCCTGAGCTCTGCTGGCCTCACCCTGACCTGGGATGGCTCACTTCATGCTGAGTGGCTCTGACCATCAGAAAGTGCTTCTTCCCTTTGAATTCCAGGCTGTCTCCTGGTGGATTCCACCAACCAGTCCTTGTTTTGCCCTCTGGAACTGCATAGAGAATTTCATCTCCTCAGTAACTGCAAAATAAATTTAATAAACTCCATTAAAGTGTGTAATCTCACAGACAAGATGCAGAATTTCTGTGGTTAAGACTTTTTTCCATAATTACTAGCACCATGGAAATTGCAGGGATTAGAAACTCTACTGAAAACGAGGACAGATTGTGTTGCCAAGAGAGTTCAAATGAACTGAGAGTTCAAACTCCTGCACAATAAGGTGGGCTGGGATTTGCATAAAATTGGAAGGTGGGTCCAGGTCCATTAACTCCACGGGAACAGTGACCTAGGGTTTGCTTAAGAAACTGGGAAGAGTGGGAAGGAGGTAGGAAGTGTCGGTGTTGTGAGTTGATGACAGACTGTCTTTGAAAAATTAATTTGTTAAATGTCTGTACTGAAAGGAATGTTTGAAATTGAGAAAAATCCCACTTTCCAGATTGAAGAACATTGCTCTACCATGACCACTTCCTCTCACCCTCAGGGAAGAGGGGGTTTACCTCAGAGGACACTGTTGGCCTTTGGGCGACCTGGGACTCGGACACAGTGGCTTTACCAACATGCCAATAAATTCTGGTCATCAGGTGATCAGGAAACATCTTTGGTACCAAAAGAAGAGCCTTTTCTCCAGTACAAATCTGTTGTCGAACATCTGCTATGTGTCACGTGCTGGGGCTTTCTCCTGGAATCCCCTTACCAGCCCCACTTGATACCAATCATCTCCATTTTACAGATGGGAAAGCTGAGGCTGAGAGTGACACAAATGCTAGCCCAAGTCCACCTTGTTAGCCATTCACGGAGCTGAACTTGAAACCCAGGACTGCCTGACTTCACCACCAACATTGGGAGCAGCTGGAGAGACTCTAATGCTGGTCTGGCAAGCAGGTTCCATTTCACAAGCTAATGTTGGTTGGTTGATTGTGTCTTCTTGATTGACATATTTTCCTGACAAGGAATTTGGGACTGAATTCAGGGTGAGGAAGAAGGAGTGCTGTGATTGATTGGTGATGTCTGCCACAGGAGTACAGAGTAGGACAGGAGTGCCACACAGATGCTATTTGAGCTGAAGTCTGGCAAGCCAAAATCCCAATGTATGAGAGTGTGCTGGGCCCCACATCACGGGCAGGGCACCTCTGATCACTGCTTGCTCTTCCCTGTGGTAGATGGCCATGCAGTCTGGTTCTATTCTCAGGTGCTGGTTCTCCAGTTCTCTGTTCTGTTCCCAGGGGACCCAGCCTTGCTACTTCCCTGGGTTGGTGTTAAGATTGAAAGAGGTGATGGATGAGAAGGCCTTTGATGTCCAGGTGAAAAGGATGGAGAGTCATTTAAACACAACTTGCTTCTCTCAAAACCAACCGAAGACAGCACAAGATGAAAAGAGAGAAGAGATTTCATCGTTTAAACCAGAAATTGGCTGTGACTCCATCCATAAACTCTGAAGCCTTTCTGCCAGGACCTGTGAAACCTAGACCAGAGCAAATACAGAAACTGAAACCCACAAAAACTTCCTTGAGCTTTGAATAGTGGTCATTCAACATCTCTCCAGGTGTGAATGGCTTATCCAAACACTTTTGGCTTGAAGAGCCCTAGAGACTCACAGGGGAGTGGTGGTCACCTCCAGGGAGAGCCTCAGAGCTGGCTGGCAGGCTGAGGGAAGACCCCCTCAAGTGGAAAGCTACCAGAGCCTACATAAGGCCCCTCGGTGTGTCCTTTGGTGGAGAGAGTCCAGGGAGATGGGAGAGGCACAAAGAAGCCTCCAGCAAAAATGTCCAGACCCACCTCTGCCTACCACTGCCCTGCCAACCTCCACCCCATGATGGAGGAGATGCTGCTATCAGGTCATCAGGGCCTAAGTCACTGAGTGGGTCACAGGCACTAAGGGCTGGGCACACGCCCTTCCCCAAAGCCTTTCTTCTCCCACTCCTGTCACTGCCACGTGGTGGGCAGATCCTATGACGTCCCTCATCATTTCTGCCTCCTCCAGCCAACCAGTTGGGGGTAAGTGAGGCCAGTGGCTGCCACACAAACTTGGCCCTACTGGCCCCCATCTTTGAATGTCCTTCCTTTGTAGTCAGCCACAGCGGGGGGCGGGGGCGGTGACACTGGAGCAAGGTCAGCTCCGAGGCTGCCTTATGTGCTTACGTCAGGCATGGGGAAAGGCCACAGTTGGGGCAGGGGGAAGTGCCGCAGATTAAGAGACAGAGCAGAAGGTGACATGCTAATGAGGGCTGGTGTCTCTCGAGGATGTGGCAAAGCATACCACCATCAACGAGATATTGTTACCACATGGCTTTGTGGCTGTGGGGAAGATTTGGTGTCCTTCAAGTCTTTGGACACATTCCAGCGTGCTTTGAGTCTTCAATGCTGCTGAACCCTGGGAGGCTGAGAAGCACCACCCAGAGTCTCTGACTTTGGCAGGTTTGGCAACCACCCTCCGCTCCCATGCTCTGGGCTACAGCGCCCAGGGCTGGAGGCTGCAAGGGACCAGCAAGGACGAGGCAGCCCTGTGTGTGCCCCGCACTGGGTGCCCTCCCTGGGCCCCGCCCAGCCTCCTCCATCTTCCTTGTTCTCCACATTGCAGGTCAGGGCTCCGGGCACCACGAGGTTACTGAAAACTCGGAGGAGGTGAGCCAGAAGGGAAATTGCTGTTAAGCGTTTCTCTTTCTTTTCCTTTCTGCTGCCTCAGTCATCTCGTCCTCATCCATGGATCAGGCCAGGGCTTGAGGCTCATAATTTCAAAGTCCTTTTAACTTTTCTAGGGCAGAATTGTATTGCTTTTGGCCAAAGGCCACTCTGGAATTTAAAGAGCAAAGAGCAGGTACAACTGTCTCTTTAGCGTAAGTCACAGCATTCAAAACAGGACGTGCAGGGCCGATTTGGTAGTTCCACCTGGGATGACCCTCCCTGAGCCTCACAGAGCCAGGACTCACGTGGCAGACATGACTAATGTGGCTGCTGGACTAATTTCTCTTGCAGGTTTGCTCTTGGTGCATTCCCAGCCGTGATCACTGCCAAGGAGCCCCGAGGTGGCTGCAGGGCCTTGACAGAGCGTGAGGTGCCCCAGGGCAGTGCTGCAGGGTGGGGGGGCTCAGAGCCCACCATCTGCCTTGCAGGCCAAGAGCCAAACCTCTCCCTGCCTCAATTTCCTCGTCGGCAACACGGAGAGATAGTGACATACTCCGTGTGACTGCTTCCAGGGTTGAACGAGGTGACACAGGTGAAGTGTATGCCTGGCACAGTCAACTTTCAATAAACGTGATTGTTATTCAGGTGCCTTGAACTCAGGCGTTCCAGAACTTTCCATCAGAGCCCAGTCTCCTGGGAATGGAAAGTTATGAGGCAGACGTTGGCAGTTAATTTTCTGTCTCTCACGGAATCACCTGGAGCCCTGCAGTGAGATCCAGGCAAATGTAAAGGAAGAAAATAGAGTCACCTGTCTGGCCCCAGCTGGCCTCATCCGGTAAAGGACACGGGTCCTGTGGCTGGATCGAGGCCTAGTGTGAGTGGAGTGAGGGGCTGTGGACGGGGTGGTGAATCCCTGCTGGAGCCAGCAGAGTTATAAACACTGGGGGTTTGGTTTGGGGCAGGGTGTTCTGGATTTCTTCCTGCCACTGAAGAACCTGGAAACCATGGATCCAGGGCTGAGGGCTCGCAGGCCAGCACCTCAGTCCCTCCTGGGCAGTCTGTGTGAGAGATTCAGCAGGCCCCCCACCCAGGGTCCCTCAGAGACTGCGCCCATTGTGAACTCAGGGGGCCCTGGAGTGGAGTCCAGAGGAGGTACAAGGAGGGACAGGGCAGGAGCCCAGCTCAGAGCTTGAACGTGTCCTTCCCATTGGGAGTCTCGCTGGACTTCCCCATTGACAGGTGGCAGCAACTCAGAGCTGTGGCATTGCTGTGAGGATAGCAGGAGCAGTGTGGAAGTCAGCCCTGGCTCAGCACAGACAGGGAGGGTCTGCGGGAGGGCCTGGGCTGGGGTAGTCTGTAGGAGATGGGAAGGGAGGGAACTAACAGTGGTGCCCAGACGTTGGAGCAGGTCAGATTCACCCAAGGAGGTGGTAAAATACGGATTCCCTGGCCCTCTCCAGAGGTTCTGGTTCCTAGGAATGAGGGGGTCCTGGGAACATGCCTGATAACAAGCCCTCCTCCATCGGGGGCTGGCCACAGCTGACCACACATTGGGGGCCCTCTCAGGCCCTCAGCAGGTAGGGCAGAACAAGGGAACCAGTCAGTAGGGATGGAATTGGAGGACACAGAGTGGGCCAAGGTCCTGGCGGATGACCGGTGAGGGGGTGGGGTGTGACTGGGCACATCATTGTTCCTCTCTGCACTTCAGACCGCTGGTCTGAGAAATCAGGGGAGGTACCAACCCCCCTTCAGGGGACAGTGCCAGGCTTGAATCAGTGCAGGCTCGTGCTGCCCTGGGGCCCCTCCGGAGTCTGTGTTCTTCCTGATGTTGACAAACACTCTCCCTATCCCTTGGCAGCCATGCCCCCTGCCCTGAGGTCTGCCCAGGAACCACAAGGCTCTCCCCCAGCTCTGGCACCCTCAAGACCTTCCAGGGAGCCGGCGCCTGCCAGTCCACCCCAGGTAGCATCCTCAAAGATAAACCATTTTCCTAGTAGCCCAAAGCCCAAATGAAAACTATATTGCTTGGAAAGTGCAGTTCAAACAGTTACCAGAATTTTTTGTCACCAGAGTGGGCATCACACAGCCGGCATCTTCAAAGGTGTCAATTATCATAATTAATGAGACTTTCCCCAGACTCCTGACACGATGATCTGTCAGCAGGAGCAGCTGAGTCCAACCAGAGCTGCCTGTGAGTCAGCAAGGATTGGGGGAGGAGAGAGATTGGCCCACACTCCCTGCCTGGCACCTTCCCCCCTCCCCACCCCCGGTGGGGGCTCAGGGTGCTCCGTCCCTCCCGACAGCCCAGGTGGGGCAGCTCCGTTAGTGGAGGTGGCGCTTACCCCGCACACTCCATGGTGAAGTTTCTGAGACTTGGAAGCAGGAGGCGAGTGGGAGCACGTGTGCATTCAGGATCATCAGTATCATGTGGAATAATAAGCATAAAAAAATAATGATAATAGCAGCTCTCACATACTGGCATATAGCACCTACTATATGCCAGGCCCTGTGTTAAGATTTTGTGCCCATGAGCTCATTTGACCCCATTATCCATGGTGGCCACAGAATTCATCTTCCGACTGGGATGCCTGGGAGAGTGGAAGATGGCACTGGGAGTAATGGCACCCACCCCGGCCCCTGGACAGCCTGTGGCTCCCCGACTTCAGGTCCAGCTCAGACGTCTTCATCTGCGCGCTCCTCCTGACTGTGTCTCACATGTTGCTGTCCCACTCCCTCCCATCATGCACTGCTCCTTCACCTGTCCTGTGTCCCTGACCTCATCGCCACCCACATGCCACGTAGCTGGTCAGTCCTTTATGTGTCTGTCATCTCTCCCCATTACCACGTGGGCTCCCTGAAGGGAGGGATGGGGTCTCTTCTGTCCACTGCGGTGTCCTGGGGCCTTAGCCAGTGCCTGGGCCACAGGAGCTACTCAGCCAGTGATGATAGATGGGTGGGTGAATGAATTAACGAGAAGTCCTGAAATAGAGGAACCGGGATAAGTGTTCGCTTCTCCTTTCTAAGACTTTGCTGGGGTGTCAGCTCTCCTGGAGAATCTTCTGTAACCCTGAGTCACTGTGCAGGCCTGGGAGGATGGGAGCTGGGCCTGGGGCCGAGCCACACAGTCTGAGTCTGAGCGAGTCCCCTGGTGTGTCAGTGACAGTCTGCAGCGAACTTGCTTGTCTGTACATTTTACAAAATGCACACTGGTCTCCTACGTTAATCACATATGGATAGGATCCCAGGAACAGGATGTAGCAAGCACATCAGATTCCTTGGTAAGACAGATGCCAAGTAGAGTGTGGGGAACCAGTCCCACAATAACGCAGGGGCCTGCTGCCCCAGGGAGGGGCTGTCAGCTTTGAGGGGAAACCAGATCAAGAGAAGGCTCTGCAGCAAGTTCATTCAGACTGCAGCACAAGCTGCTCCACCACTTGGAGCTTATGACCCAGCAGATCTCACCATACTCAAAGCATCTGTGGCACACAGGGTGCTGTATAAACCCCTGGCCAGCGCCAATAGGGGAATCCCAATTTAGACTTATAGGAGATTTTGGAGCAGTCTATGCCCTCTTTTGCAGATAACAGCGTTCCTTTTGAGAAATGGCTCCTGGCTTGCTACTGGGCTTTGGTAGAGACTGAACATCTAAATATGGGACATCAGGTGACCATGCAACCTGAGCTTCCCATCTTGAACTTGGTATTGTCTAACCATAAGGTCAGGTGAGCACAACCTAGCAAATAGAAGAGGTAAGAGATAGGTTCAGGGAGATCGGGAAGGTATGAGTAAGAGGCATGGGCAGATGGTTCAGAGTCTTTCCAAACCAGCTCCTGCTGCATCTCCCCGCCCCTGCAGATGCTCCTGAGTGTTCCTTATGACTGGCAGGAGGGTGTTCCTCCTCCTCCTCCTCCTGAGGTGACTGAGAAATAAAGAACTTGAGTCTGGTTGACAGATGAATCTGCACAGTGGGCTGGTACCACCCTAAAGTGGACAGCTGTCCCACTATGGCCCCACACAGGGGTGACCTTGAAGGGCCCTGGTGAAGGGAAATCCTCTCAAGATTTTGAATAGCACATTTGGTTTTCCACTGAGCCTAGAGTGAGAGAAGGCCAGAAGATAAGGTCTACATGGGCTCATGTGCATGGACAAATGTTTGGCTGGTGATCGGAGACTCGCAAGGAACAGGGCTGGAGCCTGGTGGTGAGGAAGTATGGGGAAGAGGTGTGTAGCTGGATCTCAGAATGGCCACAAGTGGTGAGAATATTTGTGTCCCAAGTGAATGCTCACTAACGGGCATCCACTGCAGGTGAGAACCCTAATAATCAGATGGACAAAGTGACTTTCCACACAGCCACCCCAGTGCTTGCTCAATGGGCCCATGGATGAAGAGGCTGTGGTGGCAGTGATGGAGGCTGGGCATGAGCGCAGCAGCATGGGCTGTTCCTTGTCAAAGCCAATCTGGCTAATGCTACTGATCAGTGCCTAGTCCACCAGCAGCAGAGACCAACACTGAGGCCCTGGTGTGGCACCCTTCCCTGCAAAGACCTGCCTGCCATCTGAGGCAGGTTGAGGACATCAGACCTTTTCATCATAGAGGGCATGGAGAGTCATCCTCCATGTTCTGCATATGGACTTGCCTTCCCTGCCCATGCTTCCTCCTCTGGCATCATCTTCCGTGCACTCCCAGAATGCCTTCTGCCATCATGGCATCCTCATGGCACTGCCTCTGATCCAGGGGCTCATGCCGTGGCAGAGGAGGTGTGGTCACAGGCTCTAGTCCGTGGGGTTAGCTGGTCTCACAACACACCTGGAAGTGGCTGGCCTGACTGAAAGGTGGAATGGCTTCCTGAAGTCTCAGTTGTGGTGCCAATTGGGAGACCACACCCTGAAAAGATGACATTCGTTCTTGCAAGGCACAGAGTGTGTTTTGAACCAGAGACAATGATAGGGTGCTGTTTCTGCAGAGTCAGAACACCCAGGCTCAGGGACAAGGGGTAGAAGTTGGCATGGCTCCTGCCACGATTACACCTAATAACCCACCCACAAGGGCTTTGTTCCTGGTCACACTGTCGCAACTGTGTTCTCTGCTGGCTTGAAGGGCTTAGTTCCCAGGGACACAACGATGGTTCCACTGAATCAGAAAACGAGACTGCCACCTGGCCATTTTGGGCCTGTGCCACTGAACCAACAGGCAAGAAAGAGGTTAATCTGCTGTCTGGAGCGATTGCTCCCAATTACCAGTGGGAGACTGGGATGCTGCTGCCGTGTGGGGAGGAAGGCCCTGTCTGGAACTCAGGGCATTCTCTGAGGTGCCTCTCAGTGCTTCCACGTCCCATAGTAAAGGTTAGTGGAAAATCACAGAAACCTACTCCCCGCCCAAATGAAGGTTGGGTAACAGAGCCTTCGGTAATGGAGATTTGGGTGACTCCACCAAGCGAAGAATCCTGACATCTCCATCTGAACTTTGGGTTGAGACTGGGGGCGGGGAAGTTGGCGGGGGGAATATGGAAGGAAAGGTGGAGAAAGGTATTCATACATATCAGTGATGACCTCATGACCAAGTAGGAAAATTTGCATGTTTTCAATTTGCTTACTCTCTCTCAGTGTTCACTTACGTATGCTAGCTGCTTTCTTCTCTTTCCTTTTCCCCATTTTTATTCTATATACAAGTGGTTGGAAGTTAACTTAACAATTTAGTCTTCAGCAACAGAATAGTCAGTGAACTGTGACTGAATTTGAGGAGTAATTTATAGCCAGCAGTGGATACAATGAGTCTTGGGATCACGTGCCTCCTCATTTTGGAGAAAGATCTCGTTCCCTTGTAAGACAGATAGCCGTCTCTTGTTACATGGAAATGATAGAGTTCTGTTGCTGTTATATGGGAATCCAAATATGTGTAGAAGTGTGTCTATGAAAGGTGAGCAGGTGTGGACCATGCCAGTTACAAATTTATTGCCTCTCAACTCCAATTCACGCCTCGTTGCCTGATCTGTGAAAGTGGAAATGGGTACCACTCTGAATATTTTTCATTTTCCAGTTGGCATGACATTAAGTGTGGTCAGTAGAGGGCAGCAGAGAGACATTGCAGGAGGAGGGAGCGTTCCTTCCTAGTTCTGGTTTCTTCCCGGGTTAGGCAGGCTATGGCAGCAGGACTGGCTTCCTCAGCTCCCAGGTCCTGTAGCACCTGGGAGCTGGTGGCTTCCCCAGCACCCAGCCCTTTGGCACATGTGGCCTCTCTAGCATTCCCTTGCTCCTGTGCAGACACCATTCCCAGGCCCAGCTCCTGTAGTGCAGGCAGCCCCACCAGCTCCCAGCTCCTGCAATGCCAGTCCTTCCTCGGTGCCCAGTTCCTGCAGTGCAGGGTCTTCCCCTGTGCCCAGCTTCTGTAGTTCAGATGACTTCTCCAATGCCCAAGTCCTGCAGTGCAGGCGGCTCCTCCAGTGCCCAGCTCCTGTAGTGCAGAATCTTTCCCTGTGCTCAGCTCCTGCAGTGCGGGCACCTCCTCCAGTGCACAGCTCCTGCAGTGCGGGCACCTCCTCCAGTGCCTAGCTCCTGCAGTGCTCCTCTGGTGCACAGCTCCTGCAGTGCGGGTGGCTCCTCTGGTGCACAGTTCCTGCAGTGTGGGTGGCTCCTCCAATGCCCAGTTCCTGCAGTGCGGGTGGCTCCTCCAGTGCACAGCTCCTGCAGTGTGGGTGGCTCCTCCGGTGCACAGCTCCTGCAGTGTGGGCGGCTCCTCCGGTGCACAGCTCCTGCAGTGTGGGCAGCTCCTCCAGTGCACAGCTCCTGCAGTGCAGGGTCTTTCCCTCTGCTGCACTCCTGTAGCTCAGGTGGCTCCTCCAGTGTCCAACTCCTGCAGTGCAGGGCCTTTCCCATGCTGAGCTCCTGCAGTGTAGGCAGCCCCTCCAGTGCCCAGCTCCTGCTGTGCACAGTGGTCAGCAACTCCCAGCGGCCAGCAGTAACTCCCAGCAACCCCCTCAGTGGTTCTGTAGCCATGTGCCTTCAGTGATTCACCTCTCTGTAAATAGTGTTTCTCTGGCACCCTAGAGAGCAGATTCCTGACAAGTTCTGGAGGGCAGATTCCAGCAAGTTCCACTCACGTGGCATCATGTCAGCTTCCTGTCCATTCAGTAGCCACAACTATGCCCTCTCCAGCAGGGCCTGGGTTTCAGCCATGGGGCCTCCACCTTGGTGGCCCTCTCTAGCCCCTGGGCAGTGGCTGCTCTTCAGATTGGCTGTTTCTGTATTCCGTAGTGCCCCCGTCACCCTTACTGACTAACCCCTTGTTACTCCAACCCACTGCAGCAGTTAATAATTCTCTGTATGAAACTTTCCCTGTGTGGCTTCTGTGTCCTGCTGGAGCCCTTGCTGAGACATCAAGGCTGGTGTTCAGACAACCACCCGGGCAGAGCTTAGTCCAGCTTCACCACCAAACAGCTGCATGGCCTTGAGCCTGTCGCTTCCCCTCGCTGGGCCTCTTCTTCATGTGGGAGACAACAGCCTGCCCTGGGCTGCTTCAAAGATGAAGGGAGGTGAGGAATGTGTTCAAAGGCAGCGCTCTGAACCCACGCATGGGAGGGGAAGGAGTCCCTTTGACTCTCTTCGGAGGGCACAGACCTCCTGAGAGGGTTCTCGAGATGGTCCCCACCCCTGCCTGCCCACCCTCCAGCAGCCTGCTTATCCCCTGTGCAGGACTTCATTATAGGGCTCAGCCAGCCAGGCAGGCCTTGCAGAACCCAGCGACTTGGGCTGTTAACTCCTTCTGAGCCAGCCCTTGAGGCCCTTAGCAGATGTGCACACATGAGGATGGGGAGGCAGTGCCCGCAGGGGCGGAGAGTCAGAGTTGCCCTGCTGCCGGGACTGGGAGTCAGAATGTGGATGTGGGCATATTTCCTGCGGGAGACTTGGTTTCCCTAAGAGTTCTCTGAACCTCATTTGACCCTTTCTCATAAATCCTTATCGAGTGCCTGTTACACAGCGAGCACTGTACTGGGGCTGGGTTTACATCGGGGCATCGGGAGGGAAACAGACACCTCCACTGACCACCTGGAGGCCAATGTCCAGCAGGAAGGGCAAATATTAATTTAAAAAAATCCAAAACATGCAATGACCCACTGGGGAAAGTGCTCTAAGGGGAGTTAGAGGGACTGTCCTGGGGGCGGGACCTTGAATGAGCCCCTTCTCCCTCTGCACCTCAGTTTCCTCATCTGTAAAATGGGACCAAGCATGGCATCCACCCCATAGGGAGGTTGTGAGGGTGACATGAAATCTCACCTGTAAAGTGCACACAGCACATGCCCACGCGCTGGCTATTGTTAGGATTATTATTTCAAGTTTCTTCATCAGAAGCACGAGCTCGAGCAGAGCAGGAACCAGTCATCATCAGTCTGCTGTGTGGCCACAGGCAAGCTGCTCTCCCCCCTGTCCTCAGTTTCCCCATCTGCTCACAGAGCGATAGGGGCTCTCTGCTCAGAGATGGATTCTAGTCAATGTCAGGGTCCAGGGCTCCTCCCCAAGACCAGATTCCCAGAGGAGGGCAGGGTCACAGCAGCCATTGGCCAAGAGACCGTAGGGGTGAGCAAGAAGAGATGGGGTGAGGTACGTGCCTGGTCTTTCCTGGAAGCTGTCATCGCAGCCCCCTATCCGAGGAGGGAAACCTGTACAGGAACTACCTGCTCTCTCCTTCCTGCAACCCAGCCACTCCATTCTTCCCACCACCCACTGCCAGGCCTCCTCCCAGGCCCCGGCCTCTCTGGACACACCATCATCCTGGCACAGAGAGTAATTCTGGATTAAGGGGGTAGAGTTGGCTGGAGAGGCCCTCAGGTCATCTGGCTAACCCCATCCCATGGGGGTAAACTGAGGGTGGGGTCTGGCTCTGCTCATGGTGTCTTTGGCCCTTGCATAGAGCATGGCACACAGTAGGTGCTTAATAAACTTCTGTAGACTGGGTTGGTGAATTGCGAATGACTCAGGGGAACCAGACCCAGCTGCCCAGTGACAACTGGGTCTTTCAACTCCCCATCCATTGACATCACCAGCAATACCCTGTCTTGGGTACAGTACCTGGCTGTCTGCAAATCCCCACTGTCCATTGTGTCATTTTTCTTTGTCCTTCAATCCTTTGAGCAAGCATCACTGAGTCTGCTTTATAGAAGAGGAAAGAGGGGCTCAGAGAGGGGAAGGGACTGACCCACTCAGGGGAGCTGGGAAGGAGCCTCTGAGAAGGACAGCTTTGGCTTGGGGTGACATCTAAGCCAGCCCCTCAACCCTACTGGGCAGGAGTGAGGGCAGGGGTAGCTCCTGCAGAAGCCCTGCTGCTTTCCAGGCTATCCACGAACACTAACTCCTTAATCCCCAGCCCTGGTGTCCCCTCTGCACTGCCCACGCTACCTGCACCTGGCTGGGTGTGTGCACGTGTGCGGAGATGCAGCAGCAGGCACCCAGCCCTGGGAGCAGCAGTGTTGGGAGATGACTTCGAGGGGAAGGGGAATTTAGAGGGCCTCCATGAACCTGCTGGAAGCGGGTAAATATGGGACGGGGGTGTTTCCCTCAGGGCTCCTGTCAGGGCAGAGAGACTGAGGCGAGGAAATGAGCAGCACAGGAGCTGGAAAAGAGAGAGAATGAGGGGAGGAGGAGAAAGGCACCCACAGTCATGGGAGTAAGAGACACAGATCTGACTTGCCTCCTCCTCCAGGAAGCCTCCCCTGGCCTCACCCTTGGCTAGGCTCTTGAGCCTTTATTCTGTCCGTCCCTCAGGACACCTTTGCTCTGCCTGGCATTGTCAGCTGCTGGCTGCCTGAGCTGGTGTTTTTCCCTCACTGAGAGGGGAGAGCATTGCAGCCTGTCCGCCTCCACCATGGTGGGCGGGACTTCGAGTGAGCATGGATAAAGGGATCCTCATCCTGGAGCAGGAGGTAGAGAGGCTCAGAGCGTCTCAGTGACCTGCCCCGGTGCCAGAGGAGAATCAGGATTCAAACCCAGGTTCAACTGACCTGAGGCCTGGGCCCTTACCTATTCATAGGAACACCTACTGATCTGAACCACCACATTCACCACTTTTGAAAGGACAAGGGCTTCCTTTTGGGGTGACTGGGAAGGGGCCATCCAGAGGCAAAGATCTTCAGTGCTCAGTGAACTCCTACTCATCCGTTAGGGCCCAGCACACTGAGGCCAGGTCCACATCTTGACTCCAGCTCCAGAGCCCAGTCTCAGCTTGGCACCTGGTGGGCACCAAGAGGGGTTTGTTGTTCTTTCACTCACTTACTCACTCCTTCAAAAGTCTGCACTGAGCACCCACTACATTCCGGGCTGTGTTCTAGTGGCTGCAGCACGGAGCAAATCAGATAAAGTCTGTGTCCCAAAGATTCTATTAAACAAATTCACAAGTTAGTGTGTCATTATTGCTCCCTTAAAGTACTCAGAAGGAAAGGAAATGGATTTGAGAAAGAATCTTAGGAGGGAGAACCTAAATTAAATTGGGGGATGGTGGCCGGAGAAGATTCTCTGAGGAGGGGAAGTTTAAACAGAAAAACTTGAAGGAGGAAGAGGAGTCAACCCAGCCAGGACGGGTGAGTGCAGTGACTGGTGGGGGCCAGGCCAGCCCAGTCCTCGTGGCCTTGAAGGGTGGGGGCCTGATCTGAAAGCAGAGGAGAGCCCGATGGGTTCTGAGCCAGGAAACCATGGGGCAGTGTTTGCATTTTAAGGCGATGACTTTGCTGAGGGATGGGGATTGGGTGGGAACAGGCATAGAAGTGGAGAGGCTGCGAGAGGCCATGGGGGTCTCACAGGAGGGAGCCTGAGCTATGGTTGGAGTCAGGGAGATGGAGAAGTGGGAAGGCTGGAGGTCAACCTGAGCCGTGGTTGTTGGACTGATCAACGAACAGTCTCAGCAAAGAGGGGTGATGATCTTGTTTGCGGGGCAGGGGTGGGAACCTGCTTCCAGGTCCCTCCAAGACCCCTTTCAGTTCAGGTCCTGTGATCACTGGGTGCCCCCACCCTCGGGTCTGCAGGAGCCCCCATTCTGTATGTGTCCTGGACAATGCCAAACCCTGGATACTCCCACGTCATGTCCTGGATGTGGATGGAGCCTCCTTCCCTCATGGGACTGGAGATGAGGGGCCAGTGTTTCTGACTCTGCCCTGATGGGGTGGATGGCCTTGGGCAAGACACTTCCCAGGAACTCCCACAGGAGGGAGGCTGCAAAGGGTAAAGGGGTCTGGAATTAGGTGGTGACCCCAATGATGTTCTGAGTGACGTCTTCTGGGAGGCCTGGAGCCTCCGTCCCGCTGGTGGGGCCTGGGTGAAGACGGAAGGGTTAATGCTGGGATGTTCTGCCCAGGCTGCTGGAAGCTGTGTGTGCCCCTCCTCGCTGTGATTAAGTCAGTTTGGTAAGGCAGTATTTATGCTGGAAATCTAATCGTCATTTCTGATGGTAGAGGAATTGAAAAATAAATTGAAAGTGTCAGACGATGCATCAGGGTGGGCGATGGAGTGGAAGTGGGGGCCGCCCACCCAGGCTCCCCACTGGGCAATTTGCAGGCCCAAGAAATTAGTCAACTTTCTGTTTCTACAATTGCAGGATCAAGAACGGAGGCGATGGGGTGAGATGGGGGCAAGCGGGTGTGATGTGAACAGAGCAGAGAGATCCCAGCCTGGAGGTAGCATCAGAGCCACAGTCAAGGAGATGGGCTCAGAGTGGGCAGCGACCCATCCATGGCACCACAGGAGGCTGTGGGCACCAAGAGGCTGGGATCCAGGCTCCCTCTTTCCACCACCAGGCCAAGAAGGACACTGATGGGGTCCGGGCCTCCGTGGAGATGGATGCTCTTGGTATCTCAGTCCCAGGGTCCACCACCTGGGAGCCCCCACCTCCCCAAGCTACCCCTCTGCCTCAGGGAGGGGGCTGGCCACCCAGGGGAGCGGCCACCTTGCGTCTGTCTGGACAACGTGAGCGCAGGTCTCTGAGTCTGCAGGGACCGGGGTCTCCTCGGCAGTGTCTGGCCTCCCCCGAGGGCTCCTGGCCCTGGTGAAGTCTAGGTCTCCCCAGCAGACTGAACTCTCTGCTGGCAGAGCTGCCTCCCTGCCCTAGTCAGAGGGGCCTCCTTGGGCAGGTCCCTGACTTCACCCTGCAGAGGCTCCTGAGAGCAGTTGCGTGTCTTCTTCTTCCGACTGGGGACTCCCGAAGTCAGGACTGTCCCCCTGACCTGAGGCCTCCCTGAAGGTGGTGGACGAACTTCCCACTGGACCTCAGCTCTTCAGACCTCCTTGAGGGCCTGGGTGGCTGGTGTCTATTGAAGACCTGGCAGTCAGGCTGACTCTGTCCAGACCTGGCACATGGAGAGGAGAGGGGAAGGTGCAGGGAGAGAGTTGGAAAGATGGGAAGGTGCATGCTAACTTCACACCCCTTGGATATGGGGGACAGTCTTTGTCAGGAGGACCAGGGGCCCAGGGATTCTGAGGTTAGGCCCTACTGTGTCCTGCAGCCATTTGCCATCCTGAAAACCCCTCCTTCCCAATGACTATGGAACTGGGAGAGCCAAGTACTGGAGGCAGGAGGTCTGGGGTCCTGCCCACCTCATTCATTTATTGATTCATTCATTCATATGTTCAACAAATATCTCCCGAGCCCCTACTTTGTGCCTGACATCATACAGGGCACTGGGGATGCATCAAGGCACAAAATGGGCAAGGTCCCGCCCCCACGGAGCTTGACTCCTTGTGGGAAAGACTCATAATAAACAGATTAAGGAATGAATGAGGCTGCAGAGGTCAGCTGGAATCCGTCTACAGCTCATGTACAATGCCACGGCCGTGGTGAGGACTCTGACGTTTATTCTGGGAGCAGATGAAGCCCCTGGAGGGATTTAAGCAGGAGAGCAACAGAGTTGTGTATGTTTTCAAAGGTCACGCTTGCTGCTGTGGGTAATGGAGTGTGGAGGGGCCAGAAGGAGCAGGAGCCACTGTAGGGATCTGGTGAGAGGTGGGGCAGCCTGGACCAGGGCAGGGGTGGGGGAGGAGGAAGAGGAGAGAAGTGGAGGATCCCAGACATATCCACAGCTCTCCATTGCCCTCACAATAAAGTGCAAACTGCTCTGGCATTTAGGGTCTTCATGTCGTCGTTTCCACTGCCCTTCCTAGCCCTCTCTTGTACAGCAGGAAACATCAGCTTGTTCTCCTTTAAGCGAATCATTTTATATTCCCACTCAGGGTGACCTAAACAGATCATTTATTTTCTCCCAGCTCTGCAGTGTGAGCCTGGAGGAGTACATTGCCGTCTTTAGGCCTCAACTTTTCCAATGAGTGAAATGGGTGTTTATTTGATTATTGAAATACTTTCTTCTAATGCAAACACCCTGTGCTTCTTGGAGCTGGGCTGCTGCCTCCCTTCCAGCCTGGCCAGGCTTGCCCTTGGCTCACCTCCTTCCATTCTCACCTGCTGCTTTTGCCTCTGAGGACTGAGCCCAGGTAGGGCAGCTGTGGCCAGGCAGCTGCTAGACTAGCAGGCTCAGAGGTGCTGCAGGTGGAGGCTATGGACTTTCGAGGTCATTAACTTCAGCGGAGTGGGATCTAATTAGCACTAAAGGAGATCAAACTGAAGTTGCCTCTTGTTCTAGAATTCTGGGTATGGGGCTAAGCAAGGTGCAGGCAGTGCTCTGAGCCCTGGTCAGAGGAAGAAGGGTGCTGTGGAGGGAGGTGGGGTCTGTGGGCAGTATCCAGGCCCAGGAGAGCCAGCTTGGGGTGGGTGGGGAGTGACAGGGATGGCTTGTTCTGAATAAACTCACATGCACTACATCTTGTTCTCAAGAGCTAGATAAGTACCTACTCTATGACCAGGTTTAATTCTCCTCGGAACTCCACCAAGATAATACATGAGGATCATTCACTCTCAAACCGGACCCTTAGGACACCTTGACGTCAGGTATGACTTTATCAGTGTTGTCTTAGTCCCTTTGTGTGGCTGCAACAAAATGCCTGGGACTGGGTGATTTATAAGCAATAGACATTTATTTCTCACAGTTCTGAAGGCTTGGAAGTCCAAGATGAAGGCACCAACAGGTTTGGTGTCTGTTTAGGGGCCCGTCTCCATTTCCAAGATGATGCCCTATGGCTGTGACCTCCTGAGGAGACGAACATTGTACCCTCGCACAGTGGAAGGGACAGAAAGGACAGAAGGTCGTAAGAGCACTCCCTTCAACCTAATCCCATGCGTGAGGGCAGGCGCCTCATGACTGAATCACCTCCCAAAGGCCATACCTTTGAATACTGTTGCATTGGGATTAAATGTCAACCTGCATTTGGGAGGGGACGCCATCATTTAAACAACAGCACCTCTTCTCCCTGGTCGGCAGATGAGAAAACTGGAAGGTTAAACTACTTGCTCAAGGTCACGCAGCTCATAGGTGCTGAGGGTGGAATTTGAAGCCAGCTCCCTGTGTGTAACCACTGCACTGTCTCTGTGTAGACTCCAGCTGGCCCCCAGGGCAGGGAGCACTGTCCTCACTTGACAGTTGAGGAGACCTTGACTCAGAGGAGGGCAGTCACCCTGCAAGATCACACTGGAAAGTCCTGCCACAAATTGGCTCTCTGAATGGGGAGGTGCTACCTGCCCCATGCACTCTTAGATCCGGGGCAGTCCCAGGGCCCTCAGTGGTCAGTGGAGGGATGCTGGGAAGGGAGCAGGCTTTGTTCTCTGCCAGAACCAGGCTTATGTCCTGGCCCTGCCACTCAGCAGCTTGTGGCCATGACCCAGTCACTCAGCTGCTCTGAGCCTCAGTTTCCTCCTCTGCAAAGTGGGGCAGTGGCAGCTTGTTGGGAGGATGGGAGCAGTGACAGGCACAGGTGTCTGGCACACAGTAGGTGCTCAGTAATGGCTATGCCTTTCTGTCCTCCTGCAGGTGTGGCTCTGGCACAAGGGCCTGACTGACCCCTCTGTGGGGTCCTAAGCTCCTCCTGGGGGGCATTGAGAGTGGGAGAAGAGGCTGGGTTGGTCTCGGTCAGCTCCAGGTGGGGCCTCCTCCTCCTCCTGCTCCTCACTGCTCCCATGATGGTGCCATGGGGACTGGATGGGGATATCTGTCCAGGCTGCAGCCCACAAACCAGTCCTTAGTAGGAGACTGGTCTCTGCAGAGGGGCCCCAGGGCCCCAGACAAGCCAAGCACCAGAGGTCTAGTGGCTGGGCCTAGCCTCTGGGCCTCAGGACCTGGGTCATCACGACTCATGGGAGTGCTCTGTCACCTGTGCCATCTCCACACTGTCCCCCACCCTTCCACCTTGAGGTGGACAAGAACTAATAACAAACCCTTTTGGAGGCTCGCCCTGTGCTGATGCCGAGCACAGCCCCTCGCAAGGTATTCTCATGACTCCCAGTCCTATGTGGGAGGAGCAGTCATGGAGACAGGCTTGGAGAAGGGGTGGGAACAACCAAGAAGTGGAGACCTGTGGCCTCCCAGGCTCCAGCTTCCCCCAGAGACAGACCTGCGCCAACACCCCGTCACTGCCTCCTGGGTACCCTCACCTCATCTATCACCCAACCCCACCTCCCTGTCCTGCCCCTGACAAAGTCACTCAGCTTATAGGTGCTGAGGGTGGGATTTGAAAGCAGGGGCTGCCTGCCCCCTGCACACGCATGCTTCTGCATACACACACGCTTATACACATATGTGGACACACACATGCTCATACACATACTGGCACACAAACACACACACACACATGCTCATACCCACATTGTCATGCACACACATGCTTATGCATACACTGGCACACATGCACACACACACGCTCATGCACATACAGGCACACATGCACACACATTCATGCATGCACACACACTCGTACACACAGACATGCACACACATGCTCATGCACATACACACAGTCGTACACACATAAGCTCATACACACATACACACACACGCTCATACACACACACTCATGCATACACACATGCTCATACACACACTCGTGCACACACATTGGCACACATTTACACACACTCATGCACACACTCACGCTCATACACGCACTGTCATGCACACACACGTGCACACACACATAAACTCATACACACACAGGCATCCAGCCACACACACAGGCCCCTCACCCTCAGATGTGTGTATACATCCATACTCCCTCCCAGACTCCCTTCAGAATATCCCTGGTAGTAACTCTTGTTTTCCAGAGTGTTACAAAATTCACCATAAGATTTAAAGCTGAGGAGAGAGACGGGCAAGGAGGAGCCAAATCTTATTTTAATTATCTGTGGCAGGACCCAATTTTTCAGGTGATAATTATAATAATTAAAAATTCTGTTACCAGCGATGGTGGAGAAGGCACTGCCCACACAGCTGGCTACGGCACGGTGCGGAGGCAGGGTTCTGATTACGAGGTGTGCCTCCTCACCTCCCCGAGTGGACTGGATGGGGACAGTGAGCTCAGAAGAGGACGCGGAGGGCTATCTGTTAAGGGAAGGTATGTGATCAGGTGATCCTCACTCACACAGCCCAAGAGCCCTTGGCTGGGCCCGAGAAGACAAGAGGAACCAGGCGGGCTCAGCCTCACCCGTGACCTGGTGCTGGGTGTGGGTACCTGATGTCCCTGTGGGAGGGGGTGACCTCGCCGGGCTGTGGGTCTAGGAATCCACATGGTGGGTCCCCTCCCAGGCTGTGGCCAGTGTTTGCTCCAGGGCCAGCCTAGCCTCGGCTCTGCCACTGACCCACCGTGTGACCTTGTGTGTGTCACCCACGCACTCTGCACCGGTGTGGCTCTTGGCCACTGACGAACAACTTCCCAGCCAGCTCCCTGCTACAGGCAGCTGCCACTCACCCCGAGGGAGCCCCGCGAGGGCAGGGCCCCGTCTCCACTGACCACCTCCATCCCTGTCCTCAGCATCCAGACCAGGGCCTGGCACACAGGAGACGCCCAGGAAATATTCAATATTTCTCGGAGGATTACATGAATGTGTGAGTAAACAGGACAAATCCATGAGGTAGGTGCTTTTATCCCCATTTAACACAGGAGGAGACTGAGGTTCAGAGGTAAAGGAACCCATCGAAAGTCACACAGAAAGAGGAAGCTGAGGGCTGCTCTTCCGGGGGCACAAGGACCAGGACAGGGCTGGGGAGTAGCATGGATCCTGCGGGAGACAGCCGAGCTACTGTGCATGCAGATGAGAAATCAAAAGTTTTACAAGGCTCAGCCCCCACCTGGGAAACTCCAGCCAGCCTGTGGGAAGCCCTGGTGATGGTGACCTTGGGGAGAAAGAGGAGGAGGGAGGGAAGCAGCCTCATTTGCACAAAGGCCTCACCTCTGCCAATCAACTGGGCTTTCATGGGTGGGGATACCAGGACCTGGCCAGTCACCAGGAGGCTGGGGGCAGAGGAGGGTGGAGCAGGGCCAGGCTCTGCCCCTGTGCTTCTGGCTGCTCTTCCCAACCAGGTCTTGCCTCTTTGATGTCCCTGCATAGAGAGCGGAATAATCGTCTCCACTTTGCAGATGAGGCAGCTGAGGCCCAGAGAGGCCATGTGACTTGCCCAACATCACACAGCAAGTCCACAGCAGACCCAGAACTGACCAGGCCTGGACTCCCAGCCCAGGGTGCTGAGCCCAGGGCCCCTGCTGGGCACCCACACCCTGTCCTGTCCTCTGCTACTGTCAGCCCCCTCTGCCCCACCAAATGCTCTACCCAGGGCTTAGGTCAGAGCTGCTGAAGCCTCCAAGCCTCCTCTCCAGCCTCCACCCCTGAGCCCAGACCCTTTGCCCCAACTGTCCCTAGACACTGGGCCAGGGTTACATTGATTGGGCTGGTCAACTGGGGCTGGCAGATGTGGGTGCTGGCAGGGACCCCCAGGAAGCCCCTGGCTCCACCCCCTGGGGTGGCAAGTGGGAGCAGTGGTCCCTCAGCGGCTACACTGTGCCCCTCACCTCCATCCCTGAAGCCCCGCAGGGCCTGGCTTGGGCAGCTGCTCCTCTCCCTGCGTGTCTCCCCTGCTTCCTGCCTTACTTATCCCCTGACAGAGTTATGTGAATCCAGTTCTAAGGTTTGATTTACAAACCTCCAGGGGAAGGAGGGCAGCTGGCGGCACCTGCGATTACTAAGAGGTCTCAGTGATTTCCTTGGCTGGAAAATGTTTGCTTCTCAGGAGGAATCTTCCAGGCTCTCTCCCTTGAAGGCAGGGACTTCCTGAGGCTTCCCTTTCCCAGGGAGCTGCCTGGTGGCGTTGTGGGAGTTTTGGGGTGGGGGCAACCAAAGTGGAAGGCGCAATGGGTACTCCCCTGAAACGAAAAGTAAGTCTAGATAGGGTGGTTGGGAGGAAGGAAGAAGATGGACTTAGGGCTCATCAGGGGGCTGGATTTGAAACCCTGCTTTGTGACAGCCAAGCTGTGTGACCTCTCCAGGCCTCCACTTCCTCATCTACTAACTGGGCAAAATCCCATAATGGGATGAGTGACAGCTGCCGACCGAGGTGATGAGGCTTGGACGAGGAATGTATATGAATTTCTGGCACACAGCAGGGCTCAGGAGAGTTGAGTTCTCCCCTCTATTCCATTGGAGGTCTCCCTTTCCCTGCCCAGACCACCTTTCCTGTGTCCCCCTGGCTTTCCTCCAAGTCCCTTCCCTGTACACATCTCTCTGCCCTCAGGGAGAGCTGACCCTGATGGTCTCACGGATTCCACTTTCAATGTTGTTCAGGAAAGAGAAACAAAGGCTCCACCGCCAGGGCTGGCCTGGCCATCGTGTGCCAGGACATCAGGCACAGGTAGTTCATACGTCCAGGGAGTGTTAGAGGGCATCCGCTTCCCTGCGTGGGTTCATAAATCCACTAACAATGGGCTAACAATTCCAGCAGCTGGAAAAGCCACTGGGCAGAGTAAGGGGTCTCTGGGGCCCAAAGTTCTGCTGCGATCTAAGGGGTCAGCAAAAGGCTGCGAAGTGCCTAATTTCTAATACATTGAGGAGGGACTGGCAGAGGTGCTGGCCTCGTTTGCACAGATGACTGGGTGGGGGCTGGTGCTGGCCACCATGGTGGGAGCGAGCGAGAGGTATTGTGACTGTGTGCAGGGATGACCTCCTGCAGGTATCTCTAGCATCCCCAGGTCTGATCTAGGTGAGATCTCAAATCGTATCAGAAACGAATTGAAGCCCTACTCCATTCTCAAACACATTGCAGGGAGGAGAGTGGGCTCTGGAGTCAGATCTGTCAGCCCCCAGAGGACCATCAGACCTGGGCTGGCCCTAGGAGAATCCTGGCAGCCCCTCTGTCTCCTGAGCCTCAGTCTTCCTATCTGTAAAGTGGGAGTGGTGAGCACTCCCTCATTTGTTTTTTGTGGGGGTTAAATGAGTGATATGAGTAAAGCCTCTGCAAATGGTGCCTGAAATGGAGCAAGTGGTCCCCCAAAATAGTTGTTATTAAATTAAGGTGGGCAGAATAGCGGCATCTAAAGAGGTCCACTTCCTAATTCCTGCAATTTTATTTTACATTACATGGCAAATGAAAATAAAGCTGCACATGGAATTTAGGTTGTTATTTAGCAGATCTTAAAAACAGAGGATTACCTTGGATTATCCAGGTGGGCCCCATGTAATCACGAGGGTCCTTAAAGTGGAAGAAGGCAGAGGAGGAGGTTGGAGTGATGTGGTGTGAGAGGGACTTGAGCTGCCGATGCTGGCTGGCTTTGAGGTGGAGGAAGGGACCACAAGCCGAAGCATCCAGGTGGCCTCCAGGAGCTGGAGCAGGCGAGGAAGTGTGTTCTCCCACGGAGCCTCCAGAAGGGACACAACCTTGCAGACACTTTGATTATCAATATCATTATTATTATTATTGAGACGGAGCCTCACTCTGTCGCTCAAGCTGGAGTGCAGTGGTGTGATCTTGGCTCACTGCAACCTCCGTCTCCCAGGTTCAAGTGATTCGCATGCCTCAGCCTCCAAGGTAGCACCACCATGCGCAGCTAACTTTTGTATTTTTTGTAGAGACAGAATTTTTGTCATATTGACCAAGCTGGTCTTGAACTCCTGACCTCAAGTGATCTGCCTGCCTTGGCCTCTCAAAGTTCTGAGATTACAGGTATGAGCCACTGCGCCCAGCCTATTATTATTTTTAAGACAGGATCTCATTCTGTCACCAGGCTGGAGTGCAGTCGCACAGTCACGGATCCCTGAAGCCTTGAACTCCTGGGCTCAAGGGATCCTCCCACGTTAGCCTCCTGAGTAGCTGGGACTACAGGCACGTGCCATTACACTGGCTAATTGTTTTAAATTTTTTTGTAGAGACAGGGGTTTCACTATGTTGCCCAGTCTGGTCTTGAACTCCGGGCCTCAAGAAATCCTCCCACCTGAACCCCACAAAGTGCTAGGATTACAGGTATAAACCACTGTGCACTGCCAGTTTGTATTGTTGAAACCACTAAGTTTTTGGTAATTTGTTGCAGTAGGAAACTGACTTGTGGTACCATAGCCCAGCTCCATGAGGATGGAGTTGGGTAAGGTATGGAATTGTGCACCCAGCTGCCGGACCCAATTCCAGCCCAACCAATTCAACACCAACTCTGTGACGTGAGGAAGTAACCAAAGCTTTCTGTGCCTTGGTTTCCTCATCTGTAAAATGGGGTAATAAATAGTGCCTCCCTCACTGAGTCTTTCTGTGGATTAAATAAGGTAATATTTGGAAAGTTCTGGAACAGAGCTGGGCACACAGAAAGCCCTTAATTAAAGTCAGAACATTTAGAATGCAAACCCAGATTTTTAAATTTAACATTAATAAAAGTGTTGGAACCCCGTGCTATGAACTGTTTTTGTAAACTGGAGGTAGCAGAGAGCAGTGGAGCGGACTGTGGTGTTGGACAGGTCTAAGATCAAATCCCCAGTTTACCACAATCTGGCTATGTGTCTTTGAACGTGTCACTTAATTCTCTGAACCACAATTTCCTCATCCATAAAGTAGGGATAACATAATACCTACCCCTGAGGGGTGGTTTGAGGATTAAATGAAATAATCCAGGTAAGTCGCTAAGCCCAGGGCCCTAGCACACAGTAGGTCCTCAAGGAATGATGGCTGCTATTATCACATTATTTCTCCAATCACTGCTATTAGATCCCAACAACAGGGGAAATACCCAATGGACAAAGGCCACCAGGGATGCAGAAATGCTTCTCAGTATTGTTTCTGTTTCTGTAGTACATGCAGATCGTAAAGTGGGGCTTTGCTATGTACCAGGTCAATTCTTCCAGCTGCAAACAGCATATGATACACAACTAAATCTGGAGACCCCTGAGGTTAGCTCCCCAGGAGTTCTGGGCCCCTAGGTTGGGACCCTTGGCTGCAGCTCTAGTCAAAGCCAGCGTGGAGTTCTGAGACTCATGTTTAGGGTGACAGTAATGGTAACAGGGGCCACCTGGGCTCAGGCTCGCCTCCTCCTCCCTCCTGCCCCAGCCAGAGCCCAGAGCCCAGGGCCCAGGGCCTGGGGCAGCGGGTGGCTTTCCCCAAGTTGGGTCCTCCTCCCACTCTTCAGCCCTGAAACCAAGGCTTTCAGGTTTGTGGTTCTCTTTCTCCCCAGTGACTACAAGATTGTCTCGCAGGATGGGCCGAGATGACGACTATAATAAAACCGGCTCATTACATCCCTCTACTCAGAGCTGTCTAATGAGCACACACCGGCACTCCCTGGCCCTTTGAGCCAAATGCAAATGAAATACGTTCCATGGTATCATTTAATTAGCTTAGGAAGGTAGAGTGGGATGTGGAGAGGGAGAAGGGGCAAGAGGAGAAACAGACCTTTTTGTAAGCTCTCCAAATCCCCCTTATAGGGAGAGCTGGTTGAGCTGGACTCATTATTCCCATTGGAAAAATGAGGGCACCAAGTCCTACTCTGCACTGTGACAGGTTCTGGGGACACAATCAATGAGACAGACAGGGTCCTGTCTCCAAGGAGTTTATGCAGAGTTCAGAGGCAGGCATTGAGCAATTAATCACTCAAATTTGTGTGCATGAGTGTTCGAGTGTGTGCACATTTGTGACTTTGCATATATGTGTGTCTGTGCATGTGTGTGGAGTGCAGTGGAGCAATCACAGTCTTGAACTCCTGGGCTCATGTGTGTGTGCATGTGAGAGTTTGTGAATTTGTGCAGATGAGAATGTCAGAGTGTTTATATGAGTGTATGTATGTGTGTGTGTGTGAGTGAAAATGTGCATGAATGTGCGTGCTTTTGAGAATATTTGTGTGAGTGCATGCAAATGGATGTGTATGTGTGTGTGAATGCATGTATGTTTTTGAATGTACATATGAATGCCTATTTGAGTGCACATGTGTGCAGATGTGTGAGTGAATACATTTAGTGCATGTGAATGTTTTGTGAGTGTAAGAAAATGTGTATTTGAGTGTACATGTGTGAGTGCACGTGTATGTGCAAAAGTGTGTGACAGTGTGACCGTGTGTATGCATGCATGTATGAATGTGTGATGACATGGGAGTGTTTATATGAATGCATGTTTGTGATTGTGTGTATAAATGGGAGTGGTTATGTGAAGGTCTCTATGTGAGTGTGTGTGTGTGTAGTATGTATCCGTTAGCAAATGCATGTATGAGTACATGTGTGTGAAAATGTTTTTGGCCAGTGTATGCTTATTTGTGTTTGTGTGTGCATGCGAAATATATTTGTGCATAAATACAAGTGTATGTGTTTTCAGAATGTGTGAGAATAGATGTGTGTGAATGTGTGAATGTGTGTTTTATGTGAGCTTGTGTGTTTGTGCATGTGTATATGCAAAGTCATGATTACCCGTGTGATATTTAGAAAGAGAAATCCAGTGGTTTGGGGAAAGTGTGGGCTGAAAGGTGACCACCCGGGCTGGAATACCAACTCTGCCACTTCCTGGCTGTGCGTGCTTGGGCAAGTTACTCAATACTCAACCCCTCTGCACCTCAGTTTTCTCACCCCTTAGAGGGATATTAAAATAATTACAGTTACTAATGTATGTAAAGCTCTTAGGACAATGTCTGTACATATTTAGCATTCAGTACATTTCAGCTGTGAGAAAAATAAGAGTTAAAAAGCAGAGGAAAGAGACTGGTGGGCCCTAACTGAGATCACACTGAAGAAGTGGCACTTACGCTGAGACCTGCAGGATGAGTCCAGGTGAATGAGTAGTGGGCTTCTGTTTAATCGTTTACTTGTTCCTGAACCAATTCTCCTCTTCTACGGGGACCACTTCCGATTTTCCTGTGAAACCAACTCCATGTTCACTTAGTTCAGCAGATGGGGCTGACCCGTCCTCTGGCTCCTGCCATCCAGGACTGACCCTTCAGTTAAACTTCACCCACTGGCTACGTGATTCTTTCAGGAGTGGGCAGATGGCCCCATCTTGGCCAATGAGAATCATTCCAGAAGCTTTGCTGTGACTATCCGGGAGGAGAGGCGTGTAGCCAGTGTGATGCAAGCCTGATACCACCAGTGTAGTCATTTCTCACCTGCAGGGAGAGCACGGCTGTGAATGATGCCAGCCCCGAGGAGACGGGAAGACCACAGTCTGAAATGTTCTTTGAATCCCTGGATCCAGCCATGCCTGAAGCTATGCACGCCTGGATTTTTCAGGTGAATGAACAAAATAGTCTTCCCTTTTTATTTCTTTTGTTTAAACAGGATTCATTTGGTTATTGTCCCTTCAATTGTAAGACTCTGAAGGATACTGCACGTTCCTGACAGAGGGCACAGCCTGTAGGGAGAGAAGCACTGCAGTGTTGTCAAGAAGCTAAAACCATGCCAGTGTGGCCAAAGCAAGGGGAGAGGATGGGGAGTGCCTGTGTATCTGGGCTCAGAGGTGCCCAGAGTCTAAGCACAATAAGTTGGGCAAGAGAGAGTGGGACTGGGAGAGATAATGTAAGAACTAATAGCCTTAACATGCTCAATGTGTTCTTTTTGAGTCCTCTTCCAGGCTGGCTCCAAAGTCCTCACTTATTACCAAACCCCCATCCCGACTCTATCCACCCCTGAGTCCTGCATCCAAAACCTGGAACAGATAGGGCTTGTTGGGGCCATAAAGGCCATTCAGTGTAAAATCTTTTTAAATTTCATTTTTATTATGTCATTTTGTTTTATTTTATTATTTTCTTTTATTGTTTTATTTATTTTATCAAATAATACATGGACGCTTTCTCTTGGTAAAAAGATAAAATCTAATAATGTGGAAAAAGCAAATCGCATCATTTTACAGAATGAGAATGGGATCTGGGTAGTTCATATAGTTCACATGAGGTTATATAACAAATTTTTCAGGCATCTAGGGTGAAGGAAGTCTTCTTAATCCTCTCCATCTTATGTAAAATAGCTCTTGGGAGATAATAATACTGACCACCATAATAATAGCTAACTTTTTAGTACTTACCATGTGCCAGCCACTATGTTAAGCTCTTTGCTTTCTTTGGTTTGAATTTGTCCTCACTGCAATCCTATGAAGTAGCTACCATTACTTTTCTCATGACAGATAAAGCACATGGCACAGAGGTTGAGTAACTTCTCCCAAAGTCACAGCTTGTGTGGCGCAACCAAGATGGGAACACAGACAGTTTGGTTCCAGGGCCCATGCCATCACTTCTGCTAACAATGTAAAGTTTGCAAGAGTAAATGTCTCTTAACCAGATAATTTTACCTAGAAGACAGAGGGGAATGAGAGATCCTGGGACTGTGAAGAGAAACGTCCTTTAACGTCCATCAGAGCTCTCCATGGTGCTGAAACAACTGACCCAGGACGCTGCACTTCCTGGCTCATTTCTCAGCCTGTCTCTTCCCTTCCCTTCCCTTCCCTTCCCTTCCCTTCCCCTCCCCTCCCCCCCCCCGCCCCTCCCCTCCCCGCCTCTCCTCCCCTCCCCGCCTCTCCTCCCCTGCCTTTCCCTTTCTTTTCGACGGAGTCTCGCTTGGTGGCCAGGCTGGAGTGCAGTGACTCAATCTTGGCTCACTGCAACCCCCGCCTCCCGGGTTCAAGTGATGCTCCTGACTCAGCCTCCCGAGTAGCTGGGATTACAGGTGCATGACCCAGCTAATTTTTGTATTTTTAGTAGAGATGGGATTTCGCCCTGTTGGCCAGGATGGCCTCCATCTCCTGACCTCGTGATCTACCCGCCTCAGCCTCCCAAAGTACTGGGATTACAGGTGTAAGCCACCGTGCCTGGCCTCTCAGCCTGACTTCTACAGCTGAGAAATCAGGTTTACCTGTTCCTCAAGTTTACCTGTGTAAACATCAGATGTACCTATGTTCTGCTCTTCACAATATAGTCCATTGATAGTCCCATCTCTCACTCCATCCCACCTGAGAGAAATCTGACTGAGGCTGCAAGTTGTGAAGTGACAACTTCCCATCCACACACATATACTCACACGCATCTTGTAACAACACTGTCTCTACATAATCAGGGTCCATGTAGAAAACAGGGACCCTAACAAGGAAATCTACAAGCATACTGACACCAAGAGTGCCTTTTATCATCATTTGACTCAAACCCTGTATTTTTCTATTTATTGTATTAATATATAACTTGCATATGGTAAAATATACAAATATTAAGTGTACATGTGGTAGGTTGTAAAATAACCATAAATTCTTTCCATTCTGATTTCATACTTTTGTGATTTGGCATTTCAAATCCTTCCATCAAGAATGGAAGTCTATTTCTCCACCTCTTCCATCTAGGTTGGCCAATGGACTTGCTCTGGTCAATGGAAACACTAACAAAGAGTAGACATACAGAGGCTTTTGAAGTGCTTGCCCATAGGGTCTTTCTCTTTTTTTTTTTTTTTTGGTGAACTTGGAGACATGGAATGAGTCTGAGCTAGCTTGATGGAAAGTCAGAGACCATACGGAAAAGAATGAAGGTGCCCCAGCTGATAGCTTGCTGACTATCAGATGTGTGAGTGAAACCATCCTAAATCATCCAGCTGTAATCCACAATACTAGTGGACCATAGACTCAGGAGAGATGACCTGAGCTAGACTAGACTTGATCAATTGCAGAAACAGCCATTAGAATTGTGAGCTAAATAAATGGCTATTTACCACCCAATTTGTATTTTGAGCAAAAGCTGATGGAGATAGCTCTATGAAATTTTACACAGATGTACACCCATGTAACCACCAGCCAGATCAAGATAAAGAACATTTCTAGCATCCAAGGAAGTCTTTGTTTCCCTTTCCAGGCAATCCCCCAACCCTGAGAGATATTCATTGTTCTATAATATCACTATAGATTTGTTCATATTAATGGGAATGTAAAGGATGTGTCTTTTGTGGTAGAGGTTTTTTGTTGACCCTGTCTGTGATATTCATATATGTTCTCTATATATCTCTAATATATGATGTTTTATATATATATGTACATATATATGTAGTTTGTTTATTTTTGAAAAATTCTGTGTATTTCAATTTTATCACTCTTCACAATATATTTATCCATTTTCTCATAGATGGACATTTGGGTTATTTTCTTTTTAAACTATTATAAATAAAACTTCTATGAAAATTTACATATAAGTGATTTGTGGATACATGTACTCAATATTCTTGGATATATCCTGTTACAGGGTGAATCGTATTTCCCCACAAATTCATATGTTGTAGTCCTAACCTCCAATACCTGAGAATGTGACCATCTCCATATTTGGAGAGATGGCCTTTAAAGAGAGGATTAAACTAAAATGAGGTCACAGGGTGGGGCCTTCTCCAACATAAGGACACAGAGAGAACATGACCACCTACAAGCCAAGAGAAGAGACCAAAGAAACTCACCCTGCCAACATGTTGATCCCAGATTTCTGGGCTCAAGAACTGAGAGACAATCAATTTCTTTTATTTCAGCCTCCCAGTCTTCTGTCTTGTTATGGCAGCTGGAACTGACTGAGAGAGCTCTTAACGTATGTTAAACACCAACTAGGTGCCAGGTTAAGGGCTTTACCCATCTTGTTGTGTTCTCAACACCCCATGAGGAAGATGCCAATAGGATCCCCATTTTACAAATGAGGAAACAGAGGCTCCAAGAGGTTTAACAAATTGCCAGGTTTGTATAGTTACTATTGTTAGATTTCTGCATAATTAACTTATTGCAGCTTAGTACTAACTACAGAATCACTTGTGTGATGATTTGTTTGATGTTCGTCTCTTCCTTTATACAGTGAGCCCCATGAGGGTGGGGGTGGGGCCCATCTCTTGAGTGTGGTACTCCAATGCTTATCGCAGCCGACATGCAGCTTTACAGCTGACTTGAATTCCTGGGCTCTCTACTATTCCCACTTCCCACCATCTCCTGTGATTCCAAGGGTCTGTGATGGAGGATGGGGTGGGGGCTGCCAGGCAGGGTGCTTGCCTCTCTGCAGACAATTTGGGGAAGATTGTTTCCAAAAAGAGCAGCCGTGACTAACTCAAATGAACTGTAAAATTGTTTTTGGTTTAAAGGCTTTGCTTACTGAGGTATCGAGTGGTGGAAGGGATGGGTGTGGGAGGGAGGGGCCCAGCTGCCAGCGGGGCTGCTCCCTACTCCTTAGTCAGCAGACCCTGGCCAAGTGTCCACCATGTACCAGGTTCCATTCTGGGCTCTGGGGCTTAGAGACAGGTGAGATCCAGGTGGTCCTGGGGAGCTCACAGCCCAGGCCCCATGGGGAGACTGGGAAATTGGTAGTTTCAGAACAGTCAGGCAAATGCTTGTGTAGGGGAAACAGGCGTGTGGAGGAGGGGCCCTGAACCTGGGAAAAGATGCCTGGGATGGGCAGAAGTGACCTTGTGCAAATGACCTGACTCAAATCCCAGCTCCACCATTTACTTCCCAGATGAGAGACTTTAGCCAGATGCTTCAAGTCTGAACCTCAGTTTTTCTTCTGTAAAATGGGGATGGATAATAGCTATCCCTGCAGGGTTGCTGGGAGTGTTAAATGGGATAACCATGTAAAGCCCACAGCATAGTGCCTGGCACACAGTAAGCACTCAGTACACACCATCTGCTGTTGACCATCAAGCAGGGCTGTGCAGAAAGCTGGCGTCAGGCAGGCCTGGGAGAGGGTGTCCTAGAAAGATGGCCCATCACACACAGAGGCCTACACACAGCTGACTCTGTGTGGCGAATGTGAGACGGGAGTGAGAAAGACCGGACTGCAGAGGTCCATGTGGCCATATCACAAGGGCCCTGCAGTCCACACTGCTGTTGGGATTTTAGTGCTCAGAGCAGTGGAGCCATGGTAGGGCTTTGAGAGGGGGCATGGCCTGTTCATGTCGGCTGCAGCCTGTGAACTGGACGGGGAGAGCCTGGGTCCAGGAGACTGGAGCTGCTGTGCAGTGTCTAGGGAGAGAAGATGGTGCTCTGGACTGGGTGAGAATAGTGTAGACAGGGGGTATGGAGGGAGGCCCCAAGGAGGCAGGGATGGGAGACCCCCAGCAGGGGCTGCAGGGCAGCAGCGGCTGAGGACAGACCCAGGCCCAGCATTCAGAAAGGAAGGTGGTGCTGAGCTCCAGGAAGGAGCAGGTGTCTGGGGCCCGGGATTCTGTACCTGTGGGAGGGAAGTGTCGGCTTGGCCATGGGGGAGTGACTGGGACTGCAGACCCTTCAGCCTCCCTCAGGCTGAGAGAGGGGCTGCCCAGACCCCCTTCTTCCAGCCAGGCCTTCCCTGAGCCCCACAGCTGGTCTGGCCCAGCCTGGCCCTGCAGCCCCCTCTGTGGGCACTCAGGCTGCATCCAGCCCATGCAAACTGTAAAACTCTATGTAGTTTAAAGGCTTTGGAAACCAGGATATTGGTGGCACACGGGGTGGGGCTATGGGGGGCTGCCCACGTGACCCCCTTGCCTCAGCCCCAGCTGCTTCAGAAGGTGAACTTGAGCGCTTCACGCTGTGCCTTTCCCCTCCCCTCATGGAGAACATCAGACTCTTTAATCCAGGGGCGCAGGGCGGTGGCCTCCCCCGCAGTCAGGACCATAGAAGCCCAGACAAGGAGAGGGTCAGGGACAGATGGTGATAGGACTCGGTGACAGAAGGAGCCAGTGATGGGAGAGAGGCAGAGAGAGGAGAGGCCAGAAGGAGGCCTTGGAATAAGGCAGCCCCCCACCCAAAGCCTGGGCCCCAGGAACTTGCTTGGGGGTAGGGAGTCATTGTGCCTGAAATGACCCCCCTTCTCTGTGGTTAATTTTCTCACAGAAAAGAAATCACTCTCCATCCAATTAATCCAGTTAGACAGAATCAAGTTGTGGGGATCCGTGCAGCAGGGTGAGTGATTAGGAAAAATTACCTCCCTGCAAAGAGTTTAAATTTCATTTTTATTCAATAAAGACCAAATAGAAACAACTGGGTTCCCTCCTGCTCCTGGCCAGCAGCTGAGAATTTTCTGGAATGGAACGTCAGCTCAGAGTCCAGCAAGGACAGGCTGGGGACACAGAAGATCTGCTAGGAGTCACCCACAGGATCTGGGGGTTGCTGAAGGGAAGAGCCACGGCCACCACCCTCAAGTGTTTCTCACACTCACACTCTGAGACTAAGGCACATGTTCTCACGCACTTCGCATTTGTGTCCTTAACTGTCACACGCACCATTTCACATGCATGCACTGACAGACAGGATGCCTGTCCCAGCTCTGCCACCAACTGCTTGTATAAACACTGAGCTTCCTCTTAGAGCCTCAGTTTCCCCACCTGTAACAAGATGCTCCTTTTCTTGAGCATCTACCAAAGGTGACAGCTTGGAGCTTTTCTCTCTCTCAGCTCCTCTCTCCTTGTTTCGAGTTGAGACTGAGTCAGAAAAAATAAAGTCTGAGAGGTGGCAGCCCAGGGGAGTTCGTAAGGTGATGCTCATTATCAAGGGAGGCCTCCCTTCCATTAGCAAACTGGGACTCATGCAGCAGCCCCAGCTTAGCCCCAGGGCCTGGGTCCAGGGCCTGTGGGAGCAGAGAGGGCTTTGCTGACCTCACATGCACATGCACACACCTGGACACCATCTTTCATGCTGAGCCATGTCACCATCGCCTCCAAGGAATTAGGTTTATCAACCCGCACCAGTCCCACGGCCAGGCCCATGACCCCCAAGGCTAGGACCAGCCTTAACCTTCTGGGTCCTTTCATATTTCTCTGAGGATGTAGCTGAATAGGGATTAGCCCAGGAAGGTGAGAGAAAAATCATTTGGAGCCAGAGCTGAAGATGCATTAATTTGTGTTCTGTTGCTTCTCCAGCCGGAGCTGGACAGTTTGGGGAAGTGAGTGGTCAGGGGGCTGGTGAGGGGCTTTGAGTCCCCAGGTGGAGGAACAGGCTGGCGACTGGGCTGAGCAGGTGGGCATGTCACGGAGGGGTGACATAGAATCCTGCCAGCTGCACCCTGTCACTCCCTTCCCTGCGTGGCTGTGGCTACGGAGCCCACCTGAGTGACCAGAGCTCCAGGGCAAAGGGCCAGTCCTGCCCCAGCAGTGAGAGCTTAAAAGGTTCTGTGGCAGGGAGTGTGGGGAGGGGTGGGGGTGGATCTGGGGACTTGCCTAGTGTTGAATCCCAGCCACCGGCTCACTGGGTGACCCTGAGCAGCTTCCTCCTCTTCTCTGGGCCTCAGTTTCCTCATCTGCCAAATGGGGGAAGGATCCTGCCTAGGGTTACATGTGGGCTCCTCTGAGCACAGGAAGGGCATCTGCAGGGGCTCAGTGCATGTTTGTTCCTGTGCACTCTGCAACCCTGCAGCCCCTGGCTCCAAGTCAGTGCCCAGCAAATACTGGTGAGCCTGGTGAGAGAATAAAATTAGCTCATGTTTGCATCTGCACTCACTGCGGCAAAATCTAAAGCTGTGTTGGCAAATTGAACAACCAGCAGCCTCGCTGGGTAGCACCCTTGGGGTTTGACTGTCAGACATCAAGGAGGACTTCCTGGAGGAGTCTTGCCTTGGGCTGGGCAGGAGTTGAATAGAGGAGGGGAAAACAGGCGAGGAGGGGAGACAACCTGTGCAAAAAGGAGAGGGGACAAGGTGAGGCCATGCCCTCACTTGTGCTCTCTGCCAATGGCTGATGGGAAAGAGTTTGGGTTTGGAATCAGACAGATCTGAGTTCGACCTGGACTCCCTCTGCACTCGGAGCCTCCGTGCTGTCAGTTATGAAGCGGGAGGAACACCACCCCTTCCCCACAGGGTGGTTGTGAGGCTGGCACAGGCATTTTGTGTGTGTGGAGCCCCAGCACAGTGCCGGGCACCCAGAGACGCTTGATACCAGGGGCTCCCCACCTCTGCCAGCTCATCCAGGTCAGCTGCTTCCCTCTGCCCAACAGCTGGCCTCCCCACCAGGTCACGTGTGGTCTGAGCAGGGAACAGGCTTTGGTGCAGGGACCTGGGGCGATTGAGGACACGCCACTCCTCTTGGAGAAGACCACCAGGCTTTACCTGGAGGGATGGAGCCCATCCAGCCCCCACCCTGTAGGAATTTGGCAAACAGAGAGGTTAAGAGAGTGGCCCAAAGTCGCCAGCCCCAACCTGGCCTCTAAGTGCTCTGCTCTCTAACCAGCTCTGGGGTAGGTGGTGGGGGCACCTCCAAACACCTGGACCGAGAGCCTCAAGAATTCTTCTCTGCCCTCTATCTTCCCTCTTTCCTCACATTCACTTGCTCCTCAGACTGAGAAGAGCCTGGAAATAGGATCCAGGGTCCCTGGGGGCCCAGGCCAGTGATCTGCAGAGCCGTCTGGCTGAGGCCTTGGCCTGTGCTGGGAAGGGGAGGGTTAAGTCTTGAGAAGCCCTTCCTGGTTAGTGTTTAACTTGCAGTTTCTGAAGGCCATCAGGAGCCCCATGGAGCAAATGTTTTCTCTCTTAATGACACGGCAGCAGATTAAGGCAGGACCCATCTCCCAGAGAGCATTAAAAAGAGGCATCCATTACCCAGAATGGCTTGGCCTGGCAGCTGGATTAACTTTCCCAGAGACCTAGGTGGAGGAGGGGTCCTCTCATCCTTGTCATCAGCAAGTTTTGCATGTCCCCATGGTCCAAGATTTGGGAGGTGAGCATGGATTCCCAGATACCAAGCAGGGAGAACACTGATGCAGGCTGGGATTCAGCTCAACATGAGAAAGATCTCCCAGTCCCAGTGGGCCATAAGCTGACAGCCGTTCACTTCTGTGGGTTCTATTATTTTTCAGTTTGGTTCAGATGCTGGCCCCTTGTCCCTTTGGATTAATAGCAGGGCTCTGGGGATGACGCAATGATAACCCCATGTGGAGACTGTTCCAAGTCCTTCTGTCTCAGTTTTTACATTTGGTTCGAAGAAGGATGGTGCTGAGAATATGCACTTAGCTTGTGGTTAGGAGACATGGGTTCATTCCTGCCTCAGTGACCTTGGCAATGACCACAAATATCATTGCTTGAGCACCTTCTGTGTCCAGTTTGTACCAGATGCTTTCAATCTGCTCTCTCATTTCACCCTCTCCTGGGAGGCAGGTGTCTCTATCCTCACCTCATGGATAAGAGGATGAGGCTCAAGAGCAGCAGAGTTGGGATCCAAGCCCAGGTGTGTCTGCTCATGCTCCTTTTACTGTACTATTCATGCCCTCTGAGCCCCAGCTTTTAAATCTGTACAATGGGGTGACAATCCCTACCAGGAACAGCTCACAGAGTAGTTGGATAGTACCAGTGAAATGTGGGTGCATGAACACACACACACGTGCATACACACATGAACACACACGATTGTGCACCTGGAAGACACCAGTCAGTTACTATCCAGGGATGAGAGGTGTTACACAGGGGTTTTTCTACAATGAACTTTATTTCTTTTTCTTTTTCTTTTTTTTTTTTTTGAGATGGAGTCTTGCTGTGTCGCCCAGGCTGGAGTGCAGTGGTGCGATCTCGGCTCACTGCAAGCTCCGCCCCCCGGGTTCATGCCATTCTCCTGCCTCAGCCTCCCGAGTAGCTGGGACTACAGGCGCCCACCACCATGCCCGGCTAATTTTTTATTGTATTTTTAGTAGAGACAGGGTTTCACCGTGTTAGCCAGGATGGTCTCGATCTCCTGACCTCGTGATCCACATGTTTGGGCCTCCCAAAGTGCTGGGATTACAGGCGTGAGCCACCGCGCCCGGCCAATGAGTTTTATTTCTTTATCCACCAAGATCTGATTAATTTAGCATCTAAAATGCACCAATACCCAGCTTCAGAATGGATAAATTTCACTGCATGTATAAAGCATCCTAGAATGCCCATACTTTTGACTGAATAATTCTACCACCAAGAGACAGGTCTGAGCCTCCATGATTACGTACAAGAATCTCACTATAATGTTATGGTTAACAGCCAATGTTTGGAAGCAAATTGTCCAGTAGGGGAATATTTGACATTCATGTGATGGAATATTATGTAGCCAATAAGAGTCATGTTTGTGAAGCACATTTAATGACACTGGAATGGACGAGCAGAACCAATACCTGCCATATCACACGCTCATCTTGGAGGCATCTCTAAGACGACAGGTGATTTTTATTTCTTTTGCTTGTTCCTCTGCATTGAATCAATCTCTTTAAAAATGGATGATAAAATGCACCTTGCATTCCTGTTTCTGGAAAGGGCACTGTGGAGCATAATTTAAGCTTTGCTCTGTGCGCTCTGAGTCTCACTCTCACGCTTATGTCCTCTAGTCCCAGAGGATCCCCAGAGGACTGGAGCCCAGCCCGCAGTCCGCCTTCTCCTGGAGTTCTGTCACCTGCCTTCTGGTGTTTTCTGGTCTTCTGGGCCCCAGATGTCCCTTCTCACTGGTGTTCATGTACTACCTTCTAGCTGGCCCCACCCATCCCAGCACCCTGCCACTAACCTGTTGTGGTTGGATAACCCACTCATCGGGCATGTAAGAACTGTGCCTGCAGTAGGAGCCTCTCGTCTCTGAGTGAGGGAGCACCTCTGTTTACAAAAACAAAAAGCTTGTGCTTGTAGACATGGTCCATGTGACTTGCATTTTGGTAACTCCAGGGCTTTTGTGGTATTTGTGTTGCATTCTAGATAGCTGAAGCTGCCAGATGCCTGGATAAGTGAGGTGTGGTTCAAGATGAATATGCAGCTGTAGCACATTCTTACAGATTCACTTATTCCATCAACTAATATTTATTGGAAGCCTTGTTCTGTGCCAGAAAGAGATCCTGGGGATACACCAATGGAAAAGATAGATCAAGGTTCCTGTGAGAGAGATAATAAATGAATAAACAAATTAAGTAATAAGATAAGTAGTGATGATGACTACAGAGGAACTAAAACAGAGTGATGGAGCAAGGAAAGTCCAGCCTGGGAGAAGGGCAGCCAGGCTCCAAGAAGCCAGCTGTATTACACAGGCATTAGCCTGCCCCATGACAGGCTCTATGCTGGGGCAGGCCCCATGCTGGGGCAGACTCTGGGTGCAGGCACAGCTGAGCCCACACCCTGTCAGTTCAGCCACCCCAGTGGAAAGAGAGTCTCCCATTCTTAGGTGCTCCAACAAAACTCCTAGGGCTGTTGATCTTTACCTCAGAGTGGGGCAGCTTGGGTCATTGACCTGGGACTGCAGTGCTCTTATTGATCAGGTCTGGTCAAATGCCCACTCCTGAAGCCAGGGACTCAAGCAGCTTCATTTGGGCCATTTGAACTGAAGGGGGTGGAGAAGGGTCACTCCCCGATCAACAATTAATGTGCTGGGACCAGAAGAGGCAAAGACACATGGCCTACTTAAGAATATCGCTTCTCTCTCTCCTGCATCCTCAAATTTTCCCCTTTTATTCAATCACCCCCATTAGCAGCAAACAGCATGCAAATATTTTTCCCATTTAAAAGAGAAGTGGCCGGGCGCAGCAGTTCACGCCTGTAATCCAAGCACTTTGGGAGGCCGAGTTGGGTGGATCATTTGAGGTCAGGAGTTCAAGACTAGCCTGACCAATATGGTGAAACCCCATCTCGACCGAAAATACAAAAATTAGCCAGGCAAGGTGGCACACGCCTGTAGTCCCAGCTATTTGGGAGGCTGAGGCAGGAGAATCACTTGAACCCGGGAGGTGGAGGTTACAGTGAGCAGAGATCACACCACTGCACTCTAGCCTGGGCAACAGAGCAAGACTCTGTCAAAAAAAAAAAAAAAAAAAAAAAAAAGAATTAAACCTCTTGACTCCTCATTCCCCTCCAAGTCCTGCCCTATTTATTTCTCTGCTTCTCTCCTAAGCAAAACCCCTCAAAGTGTTGCCTAAGCTTGCTCATTCAACCGTTCTCCTCCTTCTTCTCTCTTGAATTCACCCTATCAGGTTGGTGTCCCCATCTGTTCACCAAAATGGCCCTTGCTGTGGTCACCAATGACCTGTTTGTTGCTAAATCCAACAGAGAAGTCTCAGTCCTCATCTGGCACACACATGATCACTCTTTCCTCCTTGCCTTCCAGAGCAACCTGCCTTTTCTGTTTTCCTCCAACCTTACTGGCCTTTGCTTCTGTCTGCTGGTTCCTCTTCTTTTCTCCAGTCTCTAAGTGTGAGGCAGGAGAAAGAGAGGGGGGGTTTTAAAATGAGTCACCAAGTTCCGCCCCACTGTCCTTCTCACTGTTCCTCACAGAGGTCAGGCATACTCCCACCACAGGGCCTTGGCATGGACTGTTCCCTCTGACTAGAATATTCGTCCCCCAAATATCTGCATGGTTCATTCATTCACCTTGTTTCAGTCTTTGATCACAATGTCACCTTTCCTGACTTCATTATTTAATACTACGCTCTCCTCATTTTTGCCTTGTCTTCCCCTCCCCCGTGTTTTATCCTAAATTGCTCTCATTACCATCTTTGCATACTATGTATTTGACCTATTAGTATATTGCCCACCTCCTCCACCAAATATGTCAGGAAGAGCAGTGATATTGTCCCTCTTGTTCAGTGCTGAATCACAGCACTTAGGATAGTGCCCAGAATATAATAGGTGCTCAATAGTATTAGATAAATGAATGAATGGATGAATGCTTATATTTATTTTCCTTTTCAAGGCGCTGGACATATAGAGCTGAGAAAGACAAGACCCTACCCTTGTAGAACTCACAGTTTTGTAAATGCACCTACAAGTGGGCCTTGGGATGGAATAGGCCAGAAGCTCTTAAGAGCCAGACACTGCTAGAAGAGACAGTCAGGAGAGAGGTGAGAAAGTACTGCATTTTCACTGCAGGAGTTGATGTGCAGGCCATGACACTTGGGTAGCTCTACTGAGTGGAAAGGGAAGGGAGTCCCAGTGGTGCCTCATTCAGAGAGCACCTACTGCATGCCAGGTTCCTTAGCTTTCACCACTAGCCAATACAGGGAGAATTATTAGCCCTTCTACAGTAAATGCAGGCTCAGAGAAGGACAGTAGCTGTTCAGACAAACTCCTGGCTTACACCATCACATTGATTTGACTTTTACCTTGTCTTAATTCAGATAGATTTAAGGGGGCTGTCAAAACTACATATTAAGCAGGTCGAGTGCGGTGGCTCATGCCTGTAATCCCAGCAGTTTGAGAGGTTGAGGTGAGAGGGATCACTTGAGGCCAGGAATTTGAGACCACCCTGGGAAACACAGGGAAACCTCACCTCTACCAAAAAAATAAATTAACAAATAATTTAAAAAATTTAAAAAAGAAGGAAAGAAAAAGAAAAGTCAGACATTGTGGTGTGTGGCTGTTATCCTAGCTACTTAGGAGGATGAGGCAAAAGATCACTTGGGCCCAGATTGCACCACTGCACTCTAGTCTGGATGACAAAATAAGACTTTTATTTCTAAAGTAAATAAATATAAATAAATAAATAGCTTATGAATGTTGATATTGGCAGAGTAGTTTGTATTGGACCAATTATAAACGTTAGACAAAATATTTTAAAAATACTTAAAAGACTATTTTTTGAAGAAAGTGGAGAGCAACCCAAACTCAGCAGAAATTTAGGGACTATGGCCTTGGAAAGAAGAGAACCACGGGGGGTGAGAACTACCTTATTTTTTCCTCTGAGGGTGAGTCCCTCTGCTGTTCATGAAGAAAGCTGCATTCTGAGTGATTTGAAGAGTCAGAGGACAGAGTACGGGGCTGCTAAATGGCTGGAGATTAAGGACAGTTCTAGAAAGGAGGGGCCACACGAGAGACATCTCCAAATTCTGTATATAAACTCCCTTCAGATCCTTGGATAACTCTTGAACTGACATGTGCAGGCAAGACTTGAAAAAACCCAAAGGGAGAGCAACGGCTGCAAAAGTGGAATTGCTGAGCAGAGATTTCAGAATCCACCCAATCCAGGGAGACAGAATTCGGATTCAGAATTCTACAAAGTGTGAGGGCATGGCAACAAATCCCCAGAATGGCAACACATTAGAAGTAAAGACTACATCTTATAATAGAAGGATTCATTTTTAGATCAGGAATAAACCTGAAATAGAGTTTTCCACCAAACAAAGCATAACGCCAGGAATCCAAAAGTTAAAAGTTATCTAAAAGTAATGTAACCACTGGCCAAAACAATTGTTTTACTCTTCAGAGAGATAATAAAACCAAGTCTCTAGAGAGTATCATCAAAATGTCGGGCCGGGCGTGGTGGCTTATGCCACCCAGCACTTTGGGAGGCCGATGCAGGTGGATTGCCTGAGGTCAGGAGTTCGAGACCCACCTGGCCAACACATTGAAACCCCTTCTCGACTAAAAATACAAAAAATTAGCCAGGCATTGTGGCAGGTGCCTGTAATCCCAGCTACTTGGGAGGCTGAGGCAGGAGAACCACTTGAACCTGGGAGGTGGAGGTTGCAGTGAACTGAGATCGTGCCATTGCACTCCAGCCTGGGCAACAAGAGTGAAACTCCATCCCAAAATTAAAAAAAAAATGTCCAGCATAAAATAAAAAATGACTAGACAGGTGAAGAAGCAGGAAAATGTGACCTATAGTCAAGAAAAAAATCAGCCAAAGAAAAAGAACCACAGATGACCAAGATGTTGAAATTAGCAGACAATGACTTTGAAATAACTATAATAAATATATAATAAATTTGCCTACAGCAAAAGATGGCCCAAACTTGAACAACTTGAGCAACAAAATAAATAGTCATATTGGATTATAACCACCAAAATAAAATAAATATCCATGAGTCCATACTGATATAAATAAGTGATTGAATAAATTACTAAATTGTGGAGAAGAGGCGAATGTCTTGTAAAGAAGAATTCCAAATAATATTTGTAGATATTCTTCCCCTCAAGGATGGAGCATGACTCCCCACTCCTTAAATGTGGACTACTCATAGTGACTTCCTTCCAGAGAGTACAGTATGGAAAAGAGCAAAAGAGTAACTTTACAGTGGAGAAACCTGAGAAACATGACTTCAGCCAGGGCATGAAGGTCAACATCAATAATCATCAATCATGTTGATAGTCTGTAGCCTTGATATGATGTGAGTGGAACTTTACATCTGTGATCTTCTTCCCTCAAACCTATCCTCCAGTCTAACTGAGGAGAAAAACATCAGAAAAACTCCAAGAGGGCCATCCAACTATGTACTTGACCAGTAGTCCTCAAAACTGTCAAGGTGATCAAAACCACGGAAAGCCTGAGAAACTGTTACAGCCAAGAGGAGCTTAAGGAGACAGAACAGCTAAATGCAATGTGGTATTCTGACTGGGATCCTGGAAAGAAAAAGAACATTACATAAAAACTAAAGAAATCTGAATAAACTATGGACTTTAGTTAATTGCTATGTATCAATATTAGTTCATGAATTGTAGCAAATCTACTACATTAATGTAAGATATTAATGTGGGGAAAACTGTGTGTGTGTGCTGGCAGATAATAGGCAAACTCTGTATTATCTGTTCAATTTTTCTTTTTTTTATTATACTTTATGTTCTAGGGTACATGTGCACAACGTGCAGGTTTGTTACATATGTATACATGTGCCATGTTGGTGTGCTGTATCCATTAACTCGTCATTTACATTAGGTATATCTCTAATACTATCCCTCTCCCCTCCCCCCAACCCAAAACAGGCCCTGGTGTGTGATGTTCCCCTTCCTGTGCCCAAGTGCTCTCATTGTTCAATTCCCACCTATGAGTGAGAACATGCGGTGTTTGGTTTTCTGTTCTTGCGATAGTTTGCTGAGAATGATGATTTCCAGCTGCATCCATGTCCCTGCAAAGGACATAAACTCATCCTTTTTTCATGGCTGCATAGTATTCCATGGTGTATATGTGCAACATTTTCTTAATCCAGTCTGTCACTGTTGGACATTTGGGTTGGTTCCAAGTCTTTGCTATTGTGAATAGTGCCACAGTAAATATATGTGTGCATGTATCTTTATAGCAGCATGATTTATAATCCTTTGAGTATATGCCCAGTAATGGGATCATTGGGTCAAATGGTATTTCTAGTTCTAGATCCTTGAGGAATTTCCACACTGTCTTCCACAATGGTTGAACTAGTTTACAGTCCTAGATATCTAAATCTGTTATAAAAAATAAACTCTCTTAATAAAAATATAAAAATAAATTTATAAATGGGACTAGCAATAGATTGGAAAAAGCACGAGAAATCATCAGTGAACTTGAATACAGGTCATTAGATATCCTTCAGATTAAAGCTCACAGAGGAAAAAAAACCCAACAAACAAAGCCTCAGTAACTTGTGAGAGGAGAGAAAGAATGAAAGAGAAGAGCAAACATTTGAGGAAATATTAGATAAATAACATCAAAAGTCGATAAAAGACAGCAATACATAGATTCAGGAAGCTCAGTGACTTCCAAGTAAGATAATTCTAAAGAAAATCAGATCTAAAGAAAATCACATCTAGACATATCATAGTAAACTGCTGCAATCTAAAGATTAAGAAAAATCAGGGGCAGAGGGGAGGACATGAAACGTATTAATACGGAGGAACAAGGATAATAATGAAAGGTGATTTTATATCAGAGAAATGGAGGCCTCAAGATAAACAACTTTTAATCTAGTATCTTTTTGATCCAGCAAAAAATTATTTTAAAGTAAGGTGAATTAAAAACATTTTCAGAGAAATGAAAGGTGAGAAAATTGGTCAGTAGATGCATACTACAAAATATCCTAAAGGAAATTCTTCAGTTTAAAGACAAATAGTATAGGATGAAATTTCAGATCTACAGAAAATAAAGATAAACATTGGAAATGGTAAACATAAAAAATACATTTTTTCAATTCTATAAAAGTTAATTAATGACTTAGAGAATAAATAATAGCAAAGTATTATAGAGTTTACAACACAGGCAGAAATAAAATATATGACAATAATACAAATGAGAGTGAATATAAGTAAAGTTGCATTATTATAAGACCTTTTCACAAATAAACTGGTATAATATTAATTTAAGTTACACTGAGACAAGTTAAGGATGCATATTGACCACTGAACTGGCAAGTGTAAGCAAAACCTCAATGAGCTCAATGGGAAAACAACATGTTATAAGCATTAGAACAAATAGCACAAAGAAATGTAAGTAAATGATGAGTAAAAGAGCTAAATTGGAATCCTAAAACATACTCATTTATCCAAAAAGAGGACAGGAAAGAAGGAACAAAGAAACAAAGAACAAATGGGGCAAGTAGAAAACAAATAAAGAGATAATAAAGCGAACATAGATACAACACTTGAAATAAGTCAGAAATCTTAGTTTAAAAGACCCAAATATATCATGTTTACAAAACATACACTTCAAATATAAAGACACAGAGAGACTGAGACGAAAAAAGATGAAAATATATATAATAAGCATAAGAAAGCTGATATGGCTATAATAATACCAGAGAAAGTAAACTTCAAGGCAAAGAGCATAAAAGAGGCAAAGAGGAACACATCGAAAGAGTCAATTTATTAAGCGGACATGCTATAGATGAAATTGTGTTCCCCAACTCCAAATTCATATGTTGAAGCCCCAACCCCTGGTGTGAATATATTTGGACAAAGGACCTACACAGAGGGTAATTAAGTTAATGAGGTCAATACGGGTGAATCCCTGATTTGATAGGATCAGTATCTTTATTGCAAAAGACACTGGAGAACTTGCAGGCGCTCTTTCCCTGTCCCTTAACCCCTTCCCTCTATTTCTCTGTCATGTGGGGATGCAGCTAGAAGGTGGCCATCCTCAAATGAGAAACAGAGCCCTCACAAGAAACCAAATTAGCTGGCACCTTAATCTTGTACATCCTAGTCTCCAGAATTAGGAGAAATAAATTTCTGCTGTTTAAGTTACCCAGTCTGTGATATTTTACGGCAGGCTGACCTGACTAAGACAATGTAAAAAAAATGAAAGAAAGCATAAATCGCCAATACCAAGAATGGTACAGGGGACATCATTACAGATTGTCTTTACATTAAAATGATTATAAAGAAATATTATGAACAACTTTTTGCCAACAAATTCAATAACTGAGGCAAACTCGAGAAATTTCTTAAAATTTGTGCCAAAACTAACAGAAGAGGAAATAGAAGTTCTGAGTAACCCTATTTCTAATATTTAAATTGAATTCATAATTAAAAACCTTTTCTGCAAAGGAAGCTCTGGGGCCAGGTGGCAATTTCTGCCCAACATTTATGAAATAAATAATACAAATTTTCCATAAATTATTTCTGATAATAAAGGTGGGGGCATTTCAAAATTTATTTTGAGGCCAGCATAACTCTGACATCAAACACTGACAAGCACATTAGAATAAAGAAAATTAGCTCAGGAACATGGATGCAAAAACCACTAAAAATTATTAAAACATACAATCTAGAAATATGTCATGACCAAGCGAGAATGATCAGGAATTCAAGGTTATTAACATTTGAAAATCTATCAACAACCCCACAACCAACATTATATTGAATGGACAAAAGCTGGAATCATTCCCCTTGTAAACCAGCACAAGACAAGGATGCTCTCTCTCACCACTCCTATTCAACATAGTATTGAAAGTCCTAGCCAGAGCAATCAGGCGAGAGAAAGAAATAAAGTCCGCCTAAACAGGAAAAGGGAAGTCAAACTATCTCTGTTTGCAGACAACTTGATTCTGTATTAGAAAATCCCATAGTCTTGATCAAAAAGCTCTTTCAGTTGATAAACAACTTCAGCAAAGTTTCAGGATACAAAACAATGTACAAAAATCATTAACATTCCTATATGCCAACAACAGCCAAGCTGAGAGCCAAATCAGAAAGGCAATCCCATTCATAATTGCCACAAAAAGAATAAAATACCTAGGAATACAGCTAACTAGGGAGGTGGAAGATCTCCACAATCAGAATTACAAACACTGCTCAAAGAAATCACAGAAAACACAAACAAATGGAAAAACATTTCATACTCATGGACAGGAAGAATCAATATCATTAAAAAGGCCATACTGCCCAAAGCAATTTACAGATTCAATGCTATTCCTATCAAACTACCACTGTCATTCTTCACTGAAATAGAAAAAAAACCTATTTTTAAATTCATATGGAACCAAAAAAAGAACCTGACTAGGAAATCCTAAGCAAAAAGAACAAAACTAGAGGCATCACATTACCCAACTTCAAACCATACTACAAGGCTACAGTAATCAAAACAGCATGGTACTGGTACAAAAACAGGCACATAGACCAATGGAACAGAATAGGGAGCCCAGAAATAAGGCTGCACACCCATAGCCATCTGATCTTCCACAAAGCTGATAAAAACAAGCAATGGGGAAAAGGTTCCCTATTCAATAAATGGTGCTGGGATAACTGGCTAACCATATGCAGAAGACTAAGCTGGACCCCTTCCTTACACTATATACAAAAATCAACTCAGGATGGATTAACAATTTAAATGTAAAACCCCAAATTATAAAAACTCTGGAAGACAACCTAGGCAATACCATCCTGGACATAAAAATGGGCAAAGATTTCATGACAAAGACACTAAAACAATTGCAACAAAAGCAAAAATTGACAAGTGGGATCTAATTAGACTTAAGAATTTCTGCACAGCAACAAAACAAAACAACAACAAAAAAGCTATCAACAGAGTAACACAGACAACCTACCAAATGGGAGAAAAATACTTGCAAACTATGCATGTGACAAAGGTCTAATATCCAGTATCTGTAAGGAACTTAAATAAATCTACAAGAGAAAAACAAGCAACCCAACTAAAAAGTGGGTAAAGGATATGAACAGATGAACAGGCACTTTTCAAAAGAAGACATACATGTGGCCGAAAAGCATATGCAAAAACGCTCAATATCACTGATGATTAGAGAAATGCAAATCAAAACCACAATGAGACACCATCTCATGTCAGTCAGAATGTTTATTATTAAAAAGTCAAAAAATAACAGACACTGGAGAGGTTGTAGAAAAAAAGGGAACAGTTATACTCTGTTGGTGGGAGTGTAAATTAGTTCAATCATTGTGGGAAGCAGTATGGTGATTCCTCAAAGAGCTAAAAGCAGAAATACCATTTGACCCAGCAATCCCATTACTGGGTATATATCCAGAGGAATATAAGTCACTCTACCATAAAGACACATGCACTTGAATGTTCATTATGGCACTATTCACAACAGCAAAGACATAGAATCAACCTAAATGCCCGTTGATGACAGATTGGATAAAGAAAATGTGGTCCATATACATAACAAAATACTATGCAGCCGTAACAAAGAATGAGATCATATATTTTGCCAGAGCATAAATGGAGCTGGAGGTTGTTCTCCTTAGCAAACTACTGCAGGAACAGAAAACCAAATACTGCATGTTCTCACTTATAAGTGGGAGCTAGATGATGAGAACTTATGACACAAAGAAGGAAACAACAGACACTGGGGTCTACTTGAGGGTAGAAAGTGGGAAGAGGGAGAGGAGCAGAAAAGATAACTAATGGGACCTGGACTTATTATCTGGGTGATGAAATAATCTGTGCAACAAACCCCCATGACATGAGTTTACCTACATAAAAAAACCTTCACATGTACTCCCTGACCTAAAATAAAAGATAAAAGATGAAAAAAAGAAAAGAAAATCAATCATACATAATTTGCCACATTAGTATAACAAAGGATAAAAGCCATATGATCATCTCAATATATGCCAAGAAAGCACCTACAAAATTTAACAGCCATTCATGACAAAAACTCTGAGCAAACTAGAAATAAAAAGGAATTTCCTTACTCTTAAAAAGGGCCCCTATGCAAAACCTAGAGCTCACAATAGGTGTATCGGTGAAAGGCTGAATGCATTCCCTTTACTGGAAACAGGTCAAGATGGATATTATCATCACTACTATTCAACATTGTGCTGAAGACTAATTAACTCAATAAGGCAAGAAAAAGAAAGAAAAGCTTGAGGTTTGGAAAAGATGAATTAAAACTTTAGTTGTTCATAGATGACACAAGTGTTTTAGAGCAAATTTTAATGAAGCTACAAAAAGAACTATTAGAATTAACAAATTTCAGGATGAAACTATAAGCAAATTTAATATGTTGTCTGTGTGAGCCATAGAATAAACATCAATTGATTTCTCTATGCCAGAGGTTGGTGAGCTATGACCTGTGAGCCATATCTGGCCCACCATCTGTTTTTGTATGGCCTGTGAGCTAAGAATGCTTTTTAAAAACTGTTAAATAGTTGAAAACAATTCAAAAAACAATAATATTTTGTGACATGTAAAATTGTAGAGAAGTCAAATTTTAGTGTTTGTGCCAGGTGAGGTGTCAGAGCCCTAGCAGTGGAGAGTGGTTGGCTCATGGGTTGTAAAATAATTTACTGACAATAGTATAGATTTGAAAAAGGAAGTTTTATGATATAGAAAAAACAGTGCAGAAAAGTGCAGTGGGGTGCCTCAGCAAGAGAGGACTGAGCATGCTCCGTGGAATTTTCCTTAGGAGTATTTATGAACCTTAAAGCAGGAGCTTAAGGGTAATTTAGACCATATTAGTCATGGAGGTCATGGTAAATGATTACATTTGCAGACATTTTGGTGCCTTGACATTAGCAAAGGTTGCACAATGGGTATCAAAAGACATGCATTCCAGAGGTATATGGAAATTCTAATTACTTACATATTTTGGAGAAGGAAGCCTGGTACCAGATGCTGCGTTAGATAACAAGGAAGTCTAATTACTTCTGAATTTCTCCAATAAGGAGTTTTGCCTCTGGGTGGTCTGCTTGATGGCCATCTTTGCTCTCCTCAGTTTGTAAATAAACCTTTATTGGAACACAGCCAAAGCTCATTTGTTTACGTACTGTCTATGGCCACTTCCATGCTACAATGGCAGAATTAAGTAGTTGTGATAGAGGGCATGTGGTCTACAAACCTTAAAATATTTACTGTCTGCCTCTTTACAGAAAAAAGCTTGCTGATGCCTGCTCTATCCTTTTTTTTTTTTTTTTTTTTTTTTTTGAGATGGAATCTAGCTCTGTTGCCTAGGCTGGAGTGCAGTGGTGGCAGGATCTCAGCTCACTGCAACCTCTGCCTCCTGGGTTCAAGTGATTCTCCTGCCTCAGCCTCCTCAGTAGCTAGGATTACAGGTGCATGCCACCACATCTGGCTAATTTTTGTATTTTTAGTAGAGATGGGGTTTCACCATGTTGGCCAGGCTGGTCTCAAACTCCTGACCTCAAGTGATCCATCCGACTCTGCCTTCCAAAGTGCTGGGATTACAGGCGTGAGCCACCACACCTGGCTTATTTGAAAATATTTAAAAGATACCATTTTTCAATAGCATCAAAAACAAGACATTTAAGGATTTTTCAAATATGCCTGACCTGTATTCTGAGTACCACAAGTATTTCACAGGAAAATTAAGGAATATTTGAATAAATAGGCATATTGTGTTCATGGGTTAAAAGATTATTGTTAATATGTCAATCCTACCCAAATTGACCTATAAATTTGACATACATGCACAGAAAAACGCAAGCAGGATTTTTTATTTTTGGTAGAAATCACCAAACTGGTTCTAAAATTATACATAAATGCAACAAAACTACACTAGCCAAAACATTCATTAATAACTTGGAGGACAGCCTGGGCATGGTGGCTCACATCTGTAATTCCAACACTTTGGGAGGCCAAAGTGGGTGGATCACCTGAGATCAGGAGTTCGAGACCAGCCTGGCCAACATGATGAAACTCTGTCTCTACTAAAAATACAAAAAATTAGCCAGACATGGTGGCAAAAACCTGTAATCCCAGCTACTTGGGAGGCTGAAGTAGGAGAATCTCTTGAACCCGGGAGGTGGAGGTTTCAGTGAACCAAGATTGCAGCACTGAACTCCAGCCTGGGAAACAAGAGCGAAACTCCATTTCAAAAATAAATAAATAAATAGAAAAATAAATAAATAAATAAAACTTGGGGGACATATAATACCCGACTTCAAGACTATGCAGGTATGATAATCAAGACAAAGAAAGAAGAGACAAGTGGGTTAATGGAACAGAGTAGAGAGGCCCTAAGTAGACCCACACATACATGTTGTCTAAGACTAAGATATTTCAATGGGGGAAAGGACTGTCTTTTCAATAAATGGTGCTGTAACAACTGAATATCCACATGGAAAAATTATAAATTTAGACCCTTACCTCACATCTTTTTTTTTTTTTTTTTTTTTTTTTTGAGACGGAGTCTCGCTCTGTCACCCAGGCTGGACTGCAGTGGCCGGATCTCAGCTCACTGCAAGCTCCGCCTCCCGGGTTCACGCCATTCTCCTGCCTCAGCCTCCCGAGTAGCTGGGACTACAGGCACCCGCCACCTCGCCCGGCTAGTTTTTTGTATTTCTTAATAGAGACGGGGTTTCACCGTGTTAGCCAGGATGGTCTCGATCTCCTGACCTCGTGATCCGCCCGTCTCGGCCTCCCAAAGTGCTGGGATTACAGGCTTGAGCCACCGCGCCCGGCCTCACATCTTATATAGAAATGAATTTGAGATAAAACATAGACCTAAACATGAAAACTAATGGCAATACAAGAGAAAAATATTGAATATATATCTTCATAATTTGGAAGTAGACCAAGATTTCTTAAGACACTCACATAAAAGCACTAACCATGATCACCAGGAAAGAAAAAACTATAAACAATACTAATTTGGACTTATCAACATAAAGCTTTCTGCTTTTCAAATAATATCATTAAAGAATCTGGTGCCTATAATTAATAACAATGTATTATACACTTGAAAATTTTTTTGAAAAGAAAATGTAAGCCATAAATTGGGAAAAATAGTCATAATACATATATCTGACAAAGGACTTGTACCCAGAATATATAAAGAACTCCTACAAGTGAATCATGAAAAGAAAAACTCAATAAAAATGGGCAAAAGACTGCAACATACACTGCACATTAGAAGAGATGCAAAACACATGAAAAACTGCTCAACATTATTAGTCAGGTATCTGTATCATGGGTAAAATTAAAAAGATGGATAATACCCAGTATTGGTGAGGTATACGGAGCAAATGAAAATCCTATTTCTGCAGCTGATGTAAAATAATAAAGTCACTTTTGAAAACAACTTGGCAGCTTGTTATAGTATAAAATATACACCCACACTCTGATGTAAAAATTCTACTTTTACGTACCCAAAAGTGATTAAAAAAAAAAAACACAAAACTTTGGTCTGCAAATAGACTATTTGAGTATTTTAATAGCAATTTTATTCACAATAGCTTCAAACTGGTATTAACTCAATCATCCATTAACAAGTTAATGGATAAACAAATTGTGGTATATCTACCTAACGGACTAACACTGAGCAACAAATGAGAATCAACGTATAAACACAAACAGGTACATCTCAAACATTATATTGAGCAAGAGATCCTAGATAGCTACCATGGAATTCTATCTATATGGCATTCTGGAACGAGAAAATTAATCTACGGTGACAGAAAGGGGCTGTGGCTGGGAGAATTGCTAGAAATTGAGTATAAGAGACATTGGGGGTAAAGGATATGTGGTGTATCTTAGCAGGATGTTGGTTAGATGGATGCACACAAAATTTTTGTACATATACATAGATGAGGAGAAGAGAGCACCCTCACTTGCTCATCCACCTGGGTGGCTCTGCCCTCTCTCCCCTACCTCTGTCCATGACGGTCCGCCGGCCCCCTCCCAGCGTCTCTCAAGCCCTACCCGGTATTCCAGCTGAGGCTGGGCCCTGGAAGGACCCCTGCTGTCTGGATGGGGTCCTTCCAAGGCGCAGGCAGCTGATTTGGGAGGCGATCCCAGGAAGCACAGTGGGGAGGGGCTAGCCGGGCGGGAAGAGGCTGAATCAAAAGGCGGGGGCGGAGGCTCGGTCCCAGGGCCATCTCAGGGACCGTGTCGGGGGTGCTGACTCTGCCCTTCGAGGGGGAATCGGGCATTTATCTGCCGAAGCCAGTCCCTCGCGGTGAGGGGTGCTCCTGGGTGTGGGACCCCTGGTTCCCCGGTCTGCCCTGCCTGGGACTGGTCTCGTTCCAGTACCCTGGGGAGCAGCTCCAGGAGGAGAGGAGGAGGGGAGAGGGCCGAGGGAAGTGGTCATGGCGCAGGTGAACGCAGAGGGGCCTTGGCTGGAGCGCCCACCTGGGAAGAGCCCCTCTACTGCAAGGATCTGCTGCAGCTTAACCAGCCTGCGCTACTGTCGCCAGCGCCCGTTTTAAATAGCCAAACCCTACTCACTTCATCCAGCAACGCACCCCCAACTTCACGCTAAATGCATAATTTGCTGCAAATTAAACTTAATGGGACTAGAGTAATTATATTGACTTTTTAAAGTACTTAGAGATAAATACATGATTAGATATTTCAGAGTATAAACTTTTTTTTTCTTTTTTTCCCCAAGGGAACCGGAGGAGGAGGCGGAGGCCTGAATCAGAGAAGACAGTGAAGAAGTGAGGGGAAGGCCTCAGAAACGCTTTTGAAGAGGCTCTTAGACCCCACGGGAGGAGTGGAAGCCAGGCCTGCCACCCGGGAGAGCCACTGGCCAAAATACAGGTGAAGCCTTAAAAATGCCCATACCTGTTGACCTGAGAAGACCACGAATCTATCCCAAAGAAGAATTCGAGATGGAGATAAAGATCTATGTGTAGGGTCGTTTATCCCAACATAATTTATAATGGTTCAATTTAGATGGGAAACATCTAAATGCCTAAAAACAGGAGATTTGTATGTCAATTATGGAACATCACACGATGGACTGTTAGCTGCTAAACCCAAAACCTTCATAAAATGATTCACCTGGGGAAATGCTCATAAAAATAAAGGGAATAAAAGCAGCATGTAAAACTGGTTGTAAAGTCCATTTCTAATTTTCCATAGAAAAAAGCCAGAAGGATGCATTCAAAAATACCAACAGAGGTTATCTCTGGGTGGGGGACTATAAAGGATTTTGGTTTTCTTCATTTTTTTGTGTCTGGAATTTTTCATAATAAACATCTGTGGTGAAACTATTATTTTAAATTTGTTTTTTTAAGTGGAAGTAGGTAGGAAAGAATCTCTACACCTTTTCCCTACAATCCAGTCTTCCTGGATTCAGCTCTGGGGCCAGAATTCTCATTTCGGGAGCTCTAGGTCTTCATTTCAGTCTCCTAGACGCTGGCTGGGATCCAGGCTGCAGGCTGTCGTTCAGAACCTTGTCTTCTCTTCTTTAGTAGCAGAATACCAAGGCTATTGGGGTGGGCAGGTGTCCTACTTCAAAGCTACACTTACCTGCCCATTTCAGAAAGGGGTGGCCAATGGAATGTGACTGGAAGTGTTAAACTGGCAGGACTCCCTGCCCTTTTATCCTCTCCCTTCTTTTTCCTTCCTGTCTGGAATGTGACAGTAATCTCTGGAGCTCCAGCAACCATCATATGACCAGTAGGCAGTCTTTAGAATGAGCTCAGGCACTGTGGATGGTAAGGCAAAACAAAGGAGGAACTGGGACATTAACAGAACCTGTGGATCTAACATAGGATATGCGGACTTTCTATGTCCATGATTATTTTAAAGAGAGGAAAAATCACAGTCTTTGATTTATTTAAGCCATTAGTTTTCAGATCCCTGTTACTAGCGCTGAATGCAGTTCCTAAAAGGTACACTGGAGGACAGTCAAGGATGGCAGAGATAAGACAAAATGCTAGTTAATACACAGAACACTCAATGAAATTAATACGAAAATAGTAACTTCTGTTGGAGCAGAGGAGGGTGGGGCTGAGGAAGATGAACTGAGCATAGAAGTTTCTAAACAGAAGTAACACTTATAAGATAATACTTCATGGGCCAAGATGGCCCAGGTTATCTGGATGTACGTCTGTAAATGGAGATCAGTCTCCTGTGGCAGGAAGGGGTTTTATCATCAGGACTTTGAGGCCACAAAGGTTGATGCTGATTACTTCCCAGAACATAGAATCTATAGATACATTGTGGCAAAGTAGAGAGTTACACTGGAAACCAGGAAACATGAACTTTAAGAAAGTTGTTCTCTGTTTCTGGGCTGTGTCTTATCTGTTAACAGGACAAGAGCTGACAAAAATTATTTACTTGACCAAAATTTAGTTAGGCTTCTGAACCTTCTTTGAGATCCACCTGTTCACTTCCTCGTAAAATCCAGTTTCAGCAAAGAACTCTTCTAACTCAGCAAGTTTAGAAAGAACTCCCCACCCTTAATATCTGATTACCCTTGATATCTGATCAGGTTTCCCATCCTCCACCATCCTCTAGGTGATGTCTGGTCACTCTGGCCTGTCCTCAGCAAGAATCCAGTTATGTCAGTTGTTCCAGAATCTCCATTACCCTTGATGTTTTCTCTTAGTAGTTTTCCATCCACTGATCCTTGGCTGTAAATTGCCACTTGCCCATGCTGTATTTGGAGTTCAACCCAAAGTGTCTCCCACACTGCAAAATCCCACTGCAATGGTCCTGAATAAAGTCTGCCTTACCGTGCTTTAACAAGTATAATTGAATAACTTTTTCTTTAACAGTTGATGGTGTTTTGACTCAGATAGCATCAGATTCATCATTGGACTCCTGGACCCAGGACCCTATGTGCACATCTTTGAAGACTTTTTCTTCATGCCTGACTGATTAGTCAGGGACTGATTGGTGAGTTCACTACCACCACCATCACCACCACCATCATCATCATCACCATCACTATCATCATCATAACCATCATTACCATGACCGTCACCATCATCATTATCATCACTGACATTAATTGAGCACCTATTTTGTGCCAGATACAGTGCTGGGTGCTTTATGCACCTGAATGCTTAATGTTCTCACAACAATCTAATTAGGTAGGAATTTAGGGATGAGGAAACCAAAGCTTAGAAAAGTGAGTGGCTGAAGGCAGTACAGATAATAAGCAGAGAAAGGAGGTTCTGAATCCAGGTCCATCTGATCACAAATGTTAATCTGTGTTCACTGCACCTCATAGCTCTGAGAGCTGACCTGTGCTTGTGCACCTCCAGTGGTAGGAAGGCCATTGCCTACACCAGGAAGCATGCTCCATCTTGAGTCAGTATTGCCAGAACATTAAAAAATCTTTTCAAAGAGAAATTAGCATTCCTACAGTCTCACTCATTAGTCTTGGTTCTGACGTCTGGTCCATGTGACAACCTTCCAAAGTTTGAAGATGGCTTTCATGGTCACTTTCAACTCTTCTTGTTTAGGATAAGCACCTGTTCCTTCAGTAACTCCTTGGGTGATTGACCACCTCTCACATTCTCCTCTGGCCCCTCTCTGGTCCACAAGAACTTCTGTGATCCTCCCTACCTGGTTTTCCTGCTTCTACTCTTGCCTCCAGAAGCCAAAGTGATCCTCACCCAGAAGCAGAAGTGATCCATTTAGTATATAAATTAGGCCATGCCACTCTCATGCTTAAAACTCTGCAATGAGTCTCCTTGATAGAGAAAAATAAAATCCGAAGTTTACTATGGCCTAATTCTCTAATGACCTTTCTTCTGCCAACCGCTCACATCTCTCCTTTCTCCTTCCTTCTTCCCACTTCACTTTGTTCAGAAACACTGGCCTCTGCCCTCTTCCCCAATTGCACCACCACCACCATCATAACCATCACTATCATCACCACCATCATCATCACCATCACCATCATCACTATCATCATCGTCGCTATCACCATCATCATCATCATGACCATTATCGTCATCATCACCACCACCATCATCATCACCACCATCATCATCATAATCACCATCATTATCATGACCATTATCGTCATCACCATTATCATTATCACCATCACCATCATCACTATCACCATCATCATCACCATCATTATCACCACTGTTACCATTATTATCATCACCATCACCATTATTATCATCACCATCACCATCATCATCAACATTGTCACTATCATCATCATGACCATTATCATCATCGTCACCATCACCATCACCACCATCATCATCACCATCATCACCATCATCATCATGACCATAATCATCATCACCACCACCATCATCATCACCATCATCACCACCATCATCATCACCATCACCATCATCATCAAGACATTATCATCATCACTACCATCATCACCATCATCACTATCATCGTCACCACCATCACCATTGTCATCATCATCACCATCATTATCATCATCATCACTATCATCACTATCATCATCATAACCATAATCATCACCACCACCACCACCGTCATCATCATCACCACTACCATCATCATCACCACCATCACCATCACCGTCACCATCATCATCATGACCATTATCATTATCACTACCACCATCACCATCATCACCATCATCATCACCATCATCATCATAACCATTACTATCACCATTATTATCATCATTATCATCACTATCATCATCATCACCATCATTACCATCACCGTTGCCATCATCATCATCATCACCATCATCATTACCATTACTATCATCATCACCATCATAAGCAACACTATCATCATCATCACCATTCAGCACTGTCACCATCATTACTATCACTAACATTATCATCACCATCACCATCATCATTGTCATCATCACCATCATTATCATCATCATCACCATCATCACTATCACCATTATCACCATTGTTACCATCATCATCATCATCACTATCTCATTCCCTACCTCAGGGCCTTCACAGTTGCTGCTGTCTGTGACTGGAACATTCTCTTGACAGCTATTGGCAAAATTGACTCTCACTTTATTCAAGTGTCTGCTGAAATGCCACCTTCTCAGAGAAGCCTGCCCTGGCCACTCTCTCTGGAGCAGCCCTTCATCTCCAGTCCCTTTCTAGTCACACTTTTCCCTCACAGGCCACATCACTTCCTGGTATATACTCACTTGCTTATTATCTGTCTGCTCTACTTGAATGTGAACTCTATGACATCAGGGGCATTGTCAATCTTCTTCACCCTTCTATCTCCAGGGCCTTGAAGAGCCTCCAAGAATATAATAGAATGATAATGAAAGTGTTGAATTAATTAATCCATATGGCCAGATTCTCATGCCCTTCTCAGGTCAGAGGCCTGGCTTTTAGACAAGGTTCAGCCTATCGATGACCCTCTAGATTTGTTTCCCAGAACTGCACATAGGTTCCGAGTCCCGCAGTTGAATAAGACTCTCACCTCCCTTTTTCTAAACTCCATACCACTATTAACATGGTCTAAAAAGAAGAGCAAGATGTGCTTAGAGGAGTGTTGGCTTTGGAGTCAGATAAACAAAAGCTCAAATCGAATATCTGCCACTTACTAGTTCTGTGTAATATCATTTTCCTGAGCCTCAGTTTTCTCTTGTGTAAAATGGTTTTAATAATACCAGCCTTGAAAGTCATGAAGATAGAGATTATGTGAGTACATAATTCAGAGTAAGCACTCAGTAAACATTCAGATGTGAGGGTAATTTTTTTTTATCAGATCATCATTTTTACCATAATTATTATTGTTGTTGCTGTTGTTATTAAGCTAGCTAGATTTGAGGACCATCCATCTCATGTGAAAAGCCTTGGCTGGGAAGGGCTGGCCTACGGGTGGGGAGAATAGCAAAGGGACAGGTGCTATGAGGGATACACCTGCATGGATCCACCATGAGCTCCCTAAGAGCTCCCTTCTCAAGGCCTGGCTCCCTCTCCTACTTGTGCCTTGATTTGTTTTTCTCATCTCAGTTCAGAGCCTTGCACTGCATGCTAAATTCACATTTACATTGAAATACCATCCTGTGAGTCTGGCTTGGGCTTCAGCCTGTGGGGATTTTCTTTCCAACCCAGGTCTGGCATCCAAAGCGCTCGCTCTTCCTCCAAGAACTTGTCATCTGAAATCTGAAAGCTACCCTTACTCTCCAGTTGAGTTACTGCTAGCAACATCATGAGTGTCTTTCCTCTTGTCGGACTGACATTTCCTGGCCAGCAGGGATTGTAACTGACCCTTCAGTAGCCACTCCTCCAGAGCCTAAGTGGACCTCTCCCAAAAGAATTGCACTGGAAATGTTCCCATGGCTGGTGGGAAGTGATGGCATCAAATGAAGGAGCTGAAAGGTCGACAGGGGAGCGGTGCCCATCTCCCTGACTGATGGGTGGCGGCTCTGGGCTCCTGTTTTTGCTGACTAGCAGACAGGTTTGCTCTGGGTGTATTTCCAGACATTAAACTCTGCAGTGGTGGGATAGAGATTCTTTCAAGACCAGAAAGGACATCTGAGCTTGTTGACTCGGTGGAACAGGGGCCGTGCCAGCCAGGCCCAGTGGTGCCAGCTTACCCTCACTTTGTTCCTGCCTCTGTTCAGTTTTTCCAAGCCACAGAGAGTCTTGGTAGAGACCATGGCTTCCATCCGGCTGCCTGTGGGGAGGATTGTAGTCCCATTCCATCCAGGACGAGGCCCAGGACTTACCCTAGTGTCTTCAGGACTCAGTGGTCTCCCACGTGGGCACATCTGCACCACACCCTCCACACCACTGCTGCCGGGCCTGTATCTGTGCCACACATTCTCAAGCTTTCAGGGGAGGCTAAGAAAGCAGCCAGATGAGGGAAGTGGTCAAATGTGGCCTGGCCAGTGGGCTACTCTGAGCCTTACTTCAGGTTAAGTGACGTGGGCTTGTGAGATAGTTTAGAACGGGTTGTATCCTCTGGCCAATGGAGAAACTGAGGCACAGAGGGTTAGCCAGTGTGCAAATAAAGTGAGTACATCATATAAACGGCCTTCATGTCAAGAAACTGAGGCTCAGGAAAAAGAATTGTCTTGTCCAAGGTCAGGCAGCAAGTCTGACAGAACCAGGGGTGACTCGGGTCCCTACCAGCCAGTTTCTTCCTTTTCCCTCTCCACCCCGCGAGGAGGCAGGGCCTGGGAATGTGGGAATGGGCTTTGCTGGAAAGCAGGATGGTCATCCCCAGCAGGGCTGTGACTCCTCTGTCACTGTCTGTGTCCTGTGTTTGTAAGCTGAGCCCTTTCAGCATGCCTGGCACTGTGTAAGATGCTTAATTGTTACCTCATTTGATCCTAATAGGACTGTACCCATTTTACAGAGGAAAAAGTGAGGCCTGGAGAGAGCAGTCAACTCACCCAGGCCTTGCAGCTGCTGGGGCCCATCAGCCTGACACCAAAGCCTGAGCCTCTCATGCTGTTCCAGAAAGAGCTGAACATGATCCAGGGCCTCGGTGGGGTGAGAGGCAGCTCTGTGGCCCTCTCACGTCTCAAAATGAAGCACACTGGCTGAGAAAGTGCATCTGGGAATACCTGGGGACTCTGCTGGGTGAAAGGAGGGGGGTCTTCTCTGTCCTACCTGGTACCAGGCCCCAGGCTTATGGGGTGATCTCCCCCTGGTGGCATCAGAGCTGGTGCCCAACCCCCCCGGGCCTCAGTACTCTTGGCCTGAGTGGGGTCTGGGTTGTGGAGTTCAGGCAAGGCTGTCTCCCGGATTAGGCCCAGCAGAGCTTGGGGTAGGATGGGGATTTTAGGGGACTTTGGCTGGGGAGGCCTCGAGGGTTTGGGGTTGGGACTGGAGATCTGATGTCTGCAACCAGGGCAGCTTGCCCTGGGGAGACTGAGCTGCAGTCTGCTCCAGGACCTGGCCTGGGATGGTGGCCTGCTCCCTGGTCCCATCCTGGCTGTGGCCTGAGAGCTCAGGAGCCATTTAGAAGTCTCTTTCCTGCTCCCAGCTCAGGGGGCTCTGCCTCCTTTGCTGTGCATGTAAGCATAGCAGAAGGTCTATTGGCCTGGCTGCCAGACAAAACTCTTTGGAGGGATGGATGCAGGAGTCGTGATGGTCCCCCAAAGAAAAGGAACTCCAACTACTGTTTCCATGGGGCTTCCTCATAATGAGCTGGATAGGGGAGAGGGAGGAGTGAGTAGTCCCAGCTACTGAAGAGAGAGGAGGAGGAGGGGAGGTAAAGGGATGAGAAAGGCCCATCAGTCACCGTAACTCAGCCTGGAAGGATGCGTGAGCGCGTGTGTGAGTTGTGTGTGTCCGTGTGTGTGTTGTGGTGTGTGTGTGTGTGTGTGTGTGTGTGTGTGTATGTAGGCGCATGCATGGACCCATATACTTGCCTGTGGGCATCTGGCCTGCTGAGGGGTTGGGGGTCCTGGAGGGGTGGCGTGGGGTACTGGGAGGATCTTTGAGCTAAACTTAGGAAGCTATGCCCTCCTTCCCAGCCCCCTCCTTGACCTCAGTGTGCCCATCTGCACATTGGGGGCCTGGAAAGGAGACGCTCTGAGTCCTGAGTCTCTGGGCTGGGGCTCTCTGACCCTGGTGGGTGGGCCTGCCAGGTGGAGAAGCCCCGGGATTACCCTACCCACTCCTGGGGTCTTGGTTGCCTCCGATGCCTGACCCCAGTCACGTGGGTCCTATTGATTCAGGAGCCCAGAGTCTCCAATTCTTAGATGGCCTTGAACTTGTCAGTGAGGGGCTAGCTGGGGTCTGTTTGAAGTAGTCAAATCTGCAGGGAGCCCCACTGATTGCCCAGGGGATGGGGGTAGCTAACTCAGTGCCTATCACTGGCTGTGAAGCCTAGTTTGAGGCCCCAGACACTTCCATCTAGAAGTTGGAAAGGACTCGAGAGATTCATTCACTTACTCAAAGATATTGATTGGGTTGTTTCTAGGTTTTTGTTATTACAAATGAATCTGCTGTGAACATTCTTGTACCAGCCTCCTGACGACCATGTACAGGAGATTCTCTGGGGTAAACTCTGGAAGTACAACCACCGAAGTGTAAGGTATGTGCATGTTCGATGTTACAGACAGTGCCAAATTGGTTTTCAAAGAGCCTGTGTTATTTCCACTCCAACCAGCAGTGTGGGAGAGTTTCTATTGTTTCTCCACCTAGACCTGAAATTCACTCTTGTCCGACTAGCAGGTGTAACATGGGAATTCCCAGTGTTCTATAATTTGCATTTCTCTGATTACTAATGAGGCTGCACATATTTTCAAATGATCATTAGCCATTCAGCCTTCTTGAAATGCCTATTCATGCCCATTATCTAATTTTCTATTGGATTTCTTATAGGTTTCTTCATCTTTTTAGGAAGTTTTTAAAATATATTCAGGATAGAATCATTTATTGCTTCTGTGTGTAGTATCTGCTCCCATATTGTGGCTTATCTTTCTAGTTTATTTATAGTGATGCTGGATGAACAGAAACTGCCTAAATTGAATCAAATTTATCAGTCATTTTCTTTATGCTTGGCAGTTTATGTATTTCGGTAAATACCTTTTTTCCAACCCAAAGTCATAAAAGTAGACTATATTTTCTTTCAAAAGCATAGACATGCAAAACGTAGGCCAGGTGTGGTGGTTCACGCCTGTAATCCCAGCACTTTGGGAAGCCGATTTGGGCAGATCACTTGAGGTCGGGAGTTTAAGACCAGCCTAGCCAATATGGTGAAACCCCTTCTCTACTAAAAACACAAAAATTAACTGGGCATGGTGACTCTTGCCTATAATTCCAGCTACTTGGGAGGCTGAGGCCAGAGAATCGCTTGAACCCAGGAAGCAGTGGTTGCAGTGAGCCGAGATTGTGCCATTGCACTCCAGCCTGCACGTTGCAACGAGACCCCATCTCAAAAAAAAAAAAAAGAAATGCAGAACGTAAATTGCATGACAGTGGTTACCTCCAGTAGGGTGTGGGGGATGAAATTGTTGCAGGGACCTGAGGGACTTCTGTTTCCTCTTGGTGATGTTCTAATTCTCAGACTGCAGTTCACTGGTGTTTGTTGTGTGTTGATGCTATCTAGAGACATGGATAGGTACATGGATAGACAGGTAGATGTGTAAAGTAGATTGCATTGTATTAAATATGTGTGGAAAATTACATCATACAAAGAAGAGATTTAATGAAGTAATGAACGAAAAGCTCCCAGCACAGGGCCCTGCAATACAAATAATGTCAGCTAAGATTGCCTGTGCTCTTTCCAGTGTTATTTTCTGGCCAGGAATTACATCAAAGTATTTACATACATGGTCTCCTTCAGTCTTCACAGCAGACTGTGACATTTACTCCAATTCACAGATAAGGAAGCAGACACTCAGAAAGGCTGACTAGCCCCAGGTCACACAATTTAAAAGGGGATTTGGGAGGCCAGCCCAGGTCTGTGTGACTGCAGATAGGCTCCTCTCAGCCAATGGGTCCCCACTTCTCACACAGCAGCTGCTCAGTAAGTTGTGAGGCTGTTCTGATCCCCTTGGATCACACAGCAGCACTCCTTCCTGCCCCTGTGCCCCTGCCAGGCTCTGGGTATCACCTTTGCTGTGGCCCAGGATGGAGCCAAAGCCCCCTTTGGGGGCAGATGAGGAGCAGCCTCTGTGGCTGTGACCTTGACCAACTTGAGTGGGGAGGTGTTGGGAGAGACAGAGAAGGAGGAGGGGAGGAGAAAAGAGAAAGGGACAATAACAAAGAGAGAGAGAGAGATGGGGAAGGGAACAGAGAGAGAGGGAGGGACAGGCCAGCAAGCCACAGGGAAGACAGACAAGATCACGGACAGGCTGGCTGAACATGGAGCCCAGAGATGACCAGTCAGTGAGCAGATGCTGGCGTAGAGGGCGGTCTCTGGGGGTGTGCCACAGGCTCTCTTCCCAGCCGAGGACTCTTGGCCTACCTGGAAGAAGAGCTACAGAAACAAACCAACCGGATTCCCAGAAGATGGAACTCGGGAGGGACACCTAACACTGTTGGCATCCAGCTGAGCTCAATGCGAGATTAAGCAGATGGAATTTAATACAGATTCTTTGAAAAGTTCTGCATCTGGTTTTGAAAATTAACTGCACAAGCAGCAGGGAGGGAGAGCTGCCTGTCTACAGCCCCTACAGGAGCTGAGCGAGTTGCTGGGTGTTGAGTTGCTGGAAAAGCTCATGTCAGGAAACAGCAAGGTAAGGAGCCCTCCAGGGAGGAGGAAGTGAGAGACCCACTGTCCTCAGGGCGGGCCTGGCCCCTCTGGGCCTGCTCTTCGAGGGAGGGAAAACCAGCACAGGTGCGGTAGGAATGTTCTGGAAGGCTTGCAGAGTAGAAGAAGACAGAGCTGGAAGATATAGTAGCATCGGCAGGCTGTGGAGTCAGCAGGGGCCTGGGTTGTATCCCAGCTCCAGCACATTCTGCGACCTCCCACAAGTCCTCTGGCCTCTCTGAGCCTCAGTTTCCTCATTAATAAAGTGGGAGTGATAAGAGGTCCTACTTTCAGGGCTGTCATGAGGATTCTGTGTCCAGAACCGAGCACACGGCTTGGTCCAAAGGAGGCGCCCCGGGGGTGGTGGGTCTCAGAGCTGGGGCTGCCCAGCTGGAGAAGGGGCCTGTGAGGACCTGAGAGTCGTCTGTGCTGTGGGAGGAGCTGCCAGTGTCTGAGCAGGTCAGCCTTGCCCCGTGTACACAGACACACACATGTGCACAGTAGACTCTAGAGTGGGACCTGTGTCCTGATGTGGATTTGGTCAGAGGTCAGGACATCCTTCTGACCAGCAGGAGTGGTTCAAGGACGTAAGGGGCTGCCCTGGTGGTAGAGGGGGCACCGAGGTTCAGGGTGATGATGGATGTTGTCTGGGATGACTCAGCAGAGCCAGCTCTGAACCCATGACTCTGAAGATAGAACCAGCACTTGTGACCACTCCTCAAGGAGGAAGACACCATCCACCTGGGTAGAGTGTGCAGGGCCTCTGGATGGGCTCCACGCTGGCCTGTGGTTTAGCATGTTCCGGCATGTTCGCTCTGTTCACAAAGTGCATTCGGGTAGTCACATGGAACCCTCACAGCCAGCCTGCAAGACAGACAGGGTGCTCCTCAGTATGCAGCTAAGGAAACTCAGGCCCAGAGGGATAAAGGGAAAGGGGTGAGGGAGTCAGGGAGCCTCAAGGCATCAGGACAACATGCTTCCTTCCTGGGGGGCTTTCTGGGGACCTCTGGGCTTCCTCCTTCTACTGAACACATAAGGGCCGACCCGTCACAGGTGCACACACCATTGCAGAAAAAGGGGATCCCACGGACACTCTCAGCTCCAGCAGGTACTGCTGTGTGCCTACAAACCAGCCACCTCCCCTGGTGTCCGAATCCTGATACAGAAGAGTAATGACACACACTCAGGGGTTGCCACCAGGAAGAGATGCCTCCATGAGAGTGACGCCAGGTCACAGGGGGACTTGACAAGAGACGTTTGCCATGAGTCCCGAGGAGTTATGGTGGGATGATCACGTGGGCATTCCCTGACTTGCACACACATGCACACCATCTGGCACATTCCCCCACTCCATACATACACAATTGTCCTAAGTGATACACCTGTTGGGTTCCTGGGGCTCCTCTCACCTAAGGAAGACATATTCTCCAGTGGCGTGGAGGTCAGGGCTCCGTCACAATCCCACCAGGCACTGCAAGGGAAAGGCAGCAGGAGGCTGGAGAAAGTGGGCTTTGGAGCCAGACACCTGGGTTCAAATTCCAGCTTTGCCACTTCCTAACTGGTGTTCTTGGATCACTCGACCTCTCCAAGCCTTTGGTTTCCCCATCTGTGAAATAGGGATGATAGTCCCACACCTCAAAAGGGGGTGGAAGTGTTGGAAGACTGCAAGGTGTCCTCAGTGCCTCAGGACACAGCAGGTGTTCAGTAAGTTCCCAGTTCAATTCCTTTCAGTTGGAGTGAAGACTGGACAAGCATTGAGGAGAGATGGAGGAAGGATCCCGGAGGAGGTGAGACTATTCCACAGGGCGCCCCCTCCTGGGACAGGAGAGGAAGGAGGAGAGGAAGGAGGGGCTGGTGTCTGCTCCTCCCTGCCATGAATGCAGGGAACTGAGAGGGGGTCCACACTGTCTCTGAGTTCTGGAAGCCTTGGAATGGGGGCCCAGCGAGGGAAAGGGGGGCCCCCAGGCCACACAGCACATACGTGGTAGATCCAGCACTGGAAACTCAGCCTGCCTGGGTACTGATCCGATCTGCTGCCAGCTCCTTGTGCTCAGGAATCTGTCTCTCCAGCTACAGCAGCTCTGCCCTGTGCCCCACACTGACCCCAGGCTCTTGGAATGAGGGGAGGAGGAGAACAGCTTTACTGGGGACCAAGGACACAAGGACTGGGAACCTAGGATGTGTGGGCCTTTCCCTGGAAAACCCCAATTCCATCTCATTGTGGAAGGAGTGGGGTCTGAGGACAAGAAGGATGTAGCTGTGTGACTTTGGGCAAGTACCATGACCTCTCTGTGCCTCAGTTTCTTTGTCTTAAAATGGGATAATAATGGTCCCAGACTCAGAGGGTTGCCACAAGGAATAAGGGCCCCACTGTGCGAGTAACGGTCCTGCACACAGTGGGCGCTCAGTAAATGTGGGCTGCTGTGATTAGAACCGAGTGTGCATCCCTGCTCTGCTACCTCCTGGCTGTCTGACCTTGAGGGCATCATTTTCCCTCTCTGTGCCCATATCTACAGCCTAAAATCGTGACGATGCTAGTACAATGTCACAGGTTGTTGTCGAATTCAAATGGGGCCATGGGTGAATAAACACAAAGCCCAGTACAGTACACCCGCACAAACTGAAAAGTGCTGTGCACTTATTTACTATTATTCCGGTCGCACTCCCCTCTCTGCCCGCTGCTCATTCAGTCTCTCCTGAGAGCTCCCCCAGCCCCCTCCAGCCTGCCTGCTATGAGGAGGCACCAGGAGTGAGGCCACTTCATCAGGTAATGTGCTGGAACAGCCTTGGAGGGAGAGGGGACTGGCGGGGCGGGAGGAGGTCGGGGATGGGGTGCAGGGTACCAGAATCTGCCCACAGAGTCCCCTGCTGTCTGCAGTGCTCTGCAATAGGATGATGAAGGGCTCCCCCGCTGCCCCCACAGCTCTGAATGCAGAAGCCCCCAGCAGGTTGGAGGCCAAGGAGGCCAGGATCCTCTTCCAAGTGTGTAACGACTCACCTGCAGGATCTACTGGCCCTGAAAGGCAGCGGAGTTGTGATTCCCGGGTTGATGCAGCACTCAGGACTTTAGAACTAAGGAGCTGAGCGGGCTTCATGCCTGGGATCGTGAGTGTGAACCCTGGGCACACAGTGAGGGCCTCTCTCCTCGCTCTCCCTCTTCCAGGCTCACAGAGGGCAGAAGACAGTCCTGGCCATGGGGCAACATTCAGCTTGGAGCTGGGCCCACCAGTCCTGAGGGCAGAAGGACAAGAGAGGACCCTATAGGAAAGGGCTGGTGGAGGCTGGAGAGGGTATGAGGGCTCTGCTAGGCAGGTTGGGGTTCTGGGGAGGGTGCTTGATGGAGGAACACAATCAGAGCCGTGTTAGGGAGGGACCCCCAGGGCAAAGGCTGGAGGAGTCTACAGCTCAGGGGCTTAGAGCTGGTGGACCTGAGGCTGCTGCTGGGTCCTCTGACCTGGTCAGACCTGGCCCTGAACCTACGATGGCCTGAGCTGTGGAGAGTGAGGTCTACAAGCATCTGGTGTCCGGCCTCAGGATTTTCCATGAAAGCCACAAAGGGGGATGCATGGGTACACCCAGGACTCAGTCCTTCGTGAGGGTGGAGGGAAAGGTGGGGGATTCCCTACCCGGGGCGCCCCATGGCACAAAGGAGAGCGTAAGATGCAGCTGACGTGAGAAATGGCCCAGGGAACCGGGCCATGGGCATTGTGGGTCAGAATGGGGGTGAGTTAAAGCACTGGGTTGGAAAGGACAGAAACTCCATGCTGACTGGCTTAAGCAGAAAGGAGTTGATGGGATCCCCTGACTGGAGGTCCTGGGGGTGTTTTGGGCTCAGCAATGTTCTCCAGACCACTCTTGGCTCTGGTCTCCACTGAGATGGCCCTCAGGCCTGCCAGCTATGCATATGACCACCCCCTCAGTTCAGTCCCATTGGCTTTGATTGGGTCTTCCCTCAGCTGATCACTGTGTCCAGGAGGATGCAAGATTCTCATTGGCCAGGCATGGGGCTCATGGCCAGACACGGGGCTCAGCTCATCCCTGGATCTGGGGTGGGATGATTTCCCTAACTTGCCCTGATTCTGAAGATTTCTGCAGGACTCCCAAGGTCTGTCAGGGCTGGTGGTTCCCCAAGGAAAATGAAGAGGGGTGTTTCTGAGGCTGAGCCAGATGCTCGAGAGGTAGATGTCGGTGACAGAGTCACAGACGGGAGTGGTGGCATTTGGGCGCCGCCTAGTATCCAGCTGGCTCAGTGCACCCGTCTTCAGCTGTGGAGTGTCAGCTGCCAATGGCTCACAGGTGTGCCCTGTCTGGAGAACTGTCCTCAGCTGAGGGAGCTGACTGCTTGGAACTGCCACTGGGGGCAACCGCAAGTGATGACTGGTTGACACAGGATGCAAAAGACCCATCTCACTGCCCGAGGCGGGACAGCCATGTGGTGCCACACACGAGGCTCCAGAACTCCCCTTGGGTGAACTGAGCCCATGCCCTGGCCTGGCTTCTTGCCCGCTCTCCACTGCTTCCCTGACTCCCCTTCTCCTGAGCTTGTGCCCTCCACAATCCCAAACATCCCCACACAGCCCCGTCTCAGACTCTGCTTCTAGGGAGCCCGACCTATATGGAATCTTCTGGAACAGCCATCCTCACACACCTGCCATCCTGTAGATCACATTCCCTGTGTGAAGGCTTGATTCCGCAAGGGCCCTATCGCCAAGCTCCCAGCAAGGCAGGGTCAGTGTCTTGACACCTTGCAACCCAAGCTACTGCCACGAACCCATCCCAGTTCTTCCCAAGTCTGCTCCAGGTCCTCACGAAGTCCATTCTCTCTACATAATTTCCACGTCTCTCCCTGCTCAGGTTTGATTAACAGAAGGTTATAAACAAATTCCAGAAAGAAGCAAAACCAGGGTCTCCCCGGGGTAGACACAGTCTATTGACAGCCAGCAAATTGTTTTGCAACCAATATTTTTATATTTTTATTTTTGTGTAGATAAACAGGACTGAACTAATTAGTGCTCTTTTTCTTTCCCTTTTCAGGCCTTGTACTACAGTGGGAGTCTCTTGGCCCCACAGTGAATTGGTTACCAGGTTTCAACAAGGGGTTTGTCTTCACAGTTGCAGTTCGCTAATTAATTTACAAGGAGAGAAGACGGGGTGGTCTAAAGTCCCAGTGAGAGTGTTGTTTTACATTTCTCCTCTTTAATTACATGGTTATTTCCTGGACTATACTCTGTGAAAATGGGGAAAGGCTCAACTGCCCCATCTGTTCCCAGTGTGAATGCAATTAACAGGGGAGAAAATGGACGTGGGGATGGGGCTTCTGTGCAGAAGCCTGCACCCACCTCTTCTTCAGAGCCGCCTTAGGGCTTGGAGGCTCAGCCACGGGGCTCGGTTGGCCTCAGGTGTGATGGCATAGGGAGGGGCTGCTTTGATCACTGGGATGCAATATCCAGGGATTTGGGTCAGGAAAGGCTCGGTCCTGTATGAGCTACCGTTTTGGGGCACCTACTATGTGCGAGGTGCTTTACATGGATTTCCTAACTTGAACTTCACAGGGCTCCATTTTACAAACCCACTCTATAGGCAAAGGAACTAAGGCAGGCAGATGTATGCTGGACTCTGGGCTAGGTATAGAATGCAGTGAGAGGGGCTGAGCATTTTACAGTTGCTGAATAGAGACTCTGAGGTGCAAGACTGGCTGAAACACTCGAGATGTGACTGGAATTAGACACCAGGCCTGTTGTCTCAGAAGTTTCTGCTATTTCAAGTACCTCTTTGCTGCTGTCTGGTGAACCTTTCTGTGCCTTAATTTCCTCATCTGTAAAATGGATCCTGCAAACCAGATAAGATGAGTTTGAAGGCTGCTTGGGCTTCGGTGTGCTGTGTTCTGAAGAAGTGGGGCTCCAGTCCACAGTGGGGCACAGGGGCAATCAAAGACAGCTCATTTCATCCCTGTGACCTGGGGAGGCACAGGGCGAAAGAATCAGTCCCTTTAAACCTCCCCCACTGAAGACTCTGGATTGGGTGGCAACTGCCTTCTCTAGTTCCCACTCCCTCACCCTGAAATGTCTGGGAAGGTCCCCAGGTACTGACTCTGGCCCCGGCCTCCAACTGTGCAGAGGATTTGCACACCAGGGGAGGCAGCTCAGACCTGGCTGTTGAGGGTGGGCGGAGGCTGAGCAGGAGCTGCCCCAAGGATGGCCCCTCTAGCCCCCACTCTCTCCAGTTTCTCTTTCCAAATGGCCACGTTTTGGTTCCTGAATCAGGTTGTGAATGTCTCCAAGCCAAATATTCCCGAAAGAACTCTGACTGCAAGGGGATAGAAAAGAGTGACCAGCTCCAAAGGGGAGATGACCATGTAACTCCACAGGTGCTGAATGGAGAGAGACTTAATGGATCAGAGAAATAGAATCAACAGAGTTTATCACCACCAGCTCAGCAAATAATAGGGCCATCAGCACCATAGGGCCAGTTCCTTACCCCCAAGTCCCATCAGCAGGTGCAGGGAGTCCAGACGGCGACTGTACACGTGGTCATTTACACTGCAGCCCAGAAACCCAGTGCCGAGGGGTCTGCACCTTTGATAGCAAGCAGCCAGGAAGACAGGTCCCTCCCCAGGGGAGCCCGCAGGCACCCAGCAGTCACACTGTGGGCACCTTAACCTGCTTAGTGGCCTATGTGACCAGCCAAAGAAACTGCCCAGTGAGAGGGGACAGTTGGGCCTTGCAGCGGGGCACACCCAGTACACCCTCCGTGCAGGTCTTGCTTGGAGCCTGCCTCTCCCATGGCCTGGCTGGGTGGGGTGGGGTAATGTTGGGAAGGTAAAGCAGAGGTGGCCAAGGGGCTCCTGAGACCTCTTAGTCTCTCGGGCACCTTGGAGAGACCACAGACTCTGCCATCCAGAGCCCTGGCATGAGTAGGCTCTGTCCCTGGCGTGCCCTGTGGCCATGGCCATGTGACTGCAGCTCTGGGGCTCAGTTTGCTCCCCTGGGAGATGGGGAGAATGATTCCCCCTCGCTGGGGGGAGACTGTGAACTAAGGGGATGTGTGCAAAGTGCAGAGCACAGATCGGGTGTCCTCGCTGTTCAAGACAAAGCTGCACCATTGTGGCTACTGCAGCACAGGGTCTGGGCCCAGGTTCGAGGCTCAGGTGATACAATTCCACCAGGGCTTCAAGAAGGAGTCAGTCTCTCCTCCACATTCACAGCTTCCTTTCCTCCCTCATGGAAAACCTACACCAGGGCAAAGTGTCTTCCTCCCCATCGCCCCGCCAGGGTGTGGGCTGTCTCCCACAGCTGCTCAAGTTCCCTGGGGAACTTCAAAGTGCAGATTCCCAGGTCCCAGCCTGGAGATGCTGTCTTGAAGTGGGTGAGGAGCCCTGAGACTGGCATTCCAGGGAGACTCTGGGGGATTCTGAGTGGCCACCCTGCGTCTGCCCAGGCCTGGGTGCAAGTCCCTCCCCTCCCCTGCTCCCTCCTGTCCCATCTGTGAGTGGGGTTGATGCTCCCAGGCTCCTAGTGAAGGCTCAGTAAGGTGCTTTGGTGGAAGTGCCTATGTCTGGTGCACAGTAGGCACTTTATCCATATAAACGTTCCCCAAACTCCAGCACCAGCAAAGCCAGGCTGTCTAAGCTGTCCCACTGGGTGAGTGTGACTGCAGGTAAATCATTTCCTGATTTGAACTAAACTCTGCCTCCCAGACAGCCCCTGCTCTGCCCGGTCTCCACACTCAGTGTCCAGCTCAAGACAGGCGCGCAGTAAATGCACTTGTTGAATAAATGAATTAATGCCTCTATCTGGTGCCACAGACGATACACCTGCACCCCGTTGCAGCCCACAGCCCATCAGTGGAAACACTAGTAAATGATACAAAATGACACAAGACCGTGAGAGCTGACACACACAGGCTTCCTATGCTAGGATTTGCATCTTTGCAGCCTCAGGAGAGAGGCATATTGGATCCCATTTCATAGAAGAAAACTGAGGCTGGGAGAGGAGAAGGGCTTGCAGTGGTAGGAGGAAGAGCTGGGCCTTTTTGCCCCAAAGGGCCCATAAGCTTTTTCTCCTTTCGGTGGAAAACGGTGTCCTGGGAGCTGCCTCTGTCACCTCTGTCTGTGCTGTTACTATAGCAGCCACCTCAGCTCCCAGTGAGGGAAGTGGAAAATAGGTCAGATCAGTAATGAGGCTGCACAGTGCTGATCTGTTCCCTGATGGGATCTGGCTTCACAAGGCATCGTCTGCACATCAGAGGCAGCCTATGTCTGGGACCTGGATCAAAGGCCAGCTACCTCTGAGCCCAGACACTGAGCCTGGAAGGTCTGTCTGGGCCTCGGGCCTCAGAATGTCCCTCCTTGATCCTCCCACAGTGAGTCATGCTGTCCCTGGCATCAGCTCCCGCCTGGTTTCATTCAATGCCTGGATCTAGCAGTGAGCTGAGGTTCCTGGGAAGGACCACCAACAGGCCGCCTGAGACCCTACCTTGGGCTCATTGTGGCTTCCTTTCAAGTGGCAGCTCATAGTGAGCAAAAGGCTTTTCATTCCAGGAAACCTGGGTTCGAATCCTGCTTTGTCCAGTGTACCCCCTCTGTCCCCACCCCCAGTGGGGTGCAAAGACCCACTGGGGGTAATGCCTGTGGGGGCTTGGAATGTGGCAGAATTGGGGGCACCGTCCTTTCCAGGGCACTGTGGGCAGAAAGTCCTGCCTTTACCTTGTGCTGTGTGACCTTGGGCTCATGGTCAACCTCTCTGAGGCTCTGCTTCTTCCTCTATAAGTAGAGTTTTGATGATGAAACAAGAGGACAAGTTTTTACCCAAACTTGTGCCTCAAGGCTGGAGGCTTCCCAGCCACCTCATTTAATTCTCAACCCTGCCTCCGCCACGTGCCTCCACATTCCCCCAATATTCCTTATAACTTAATTATGTATTATGTTTACTATTTATCACCTGACTGTCCCACTGGAATGTCAGCTCCCAGAGGGCAAGGATCTTTGTTTTGTTTTCTGATGGCCACAAGTACTAGAACAACGCATGCAGTAGGTGCTCAGTAAGTGCTGTCGAGTGAATCCGTAAGTTCCCTAGCACAGAGCCTGACCTTGAACGTGGGCTCAGTCACTGCCCACTGCATCTCTCTAGTGCCCCCTCCCTCTCTGGTGGCCCCGCAGCTGGGCCTGCCTTACCACCTACAGTAGGGGTGGGGGCGGCGACAGGGCCTGACCCTCGGCAGACCCCAGTCTGCTGTGCAGTTCCCGCACAGGTGTGCACATGTCCAGGTACTTGTGGTCACTCACTTCTTTCCTTTCTTTACATGTTCTTTATTTTACCAGCAGTTTTTCAGTTCCTGCCACGTTTATCATACAACCCCAGGCTGGGCATGATGCAGAGAGAAGGGTTAAAGGAATGTCAGTTGAACCAGCAGGCATTCTTCACTGATGTGGGGGAAACAGGGCCCCAGGAAGCTGGTCCTTCTGAGAGGAGGTCATAGTCTAATGGGGAGAGGGGTAGAAACAAGCAGGTGAGAGAGCAGCTTATGGGCGAAGCACTGACGGGGCACAGGTGTGTGTGTGTGCGCATGCACGTGTGTTCATGTGTATGTCCGTGCGCTACGTGTAGAGGGCCTGGCTGGTAGACAGATCACGGAACTCCCCCAGCCCTCTTCCTCCCATTCTACTCACAGTTCCCAGCCCTGCGTCAGGCTCCAGTGGAGGGACATGGCACTGAACAAGGAAGACAAGGTCCCTGCTGTCAAGGAGCCCCGTCAATTGGGGGGTGGGAGTAGAGACTGTCATTAAACAGGCAGAGGGTGGGAGCAGTGGTTCTTGGGTCCTGGTCACCAGTGCACAGGCCTTCCGGGTCCCTGAGCCTCAGCCTGGAAAGTCTGGAACTATCTGAGCCTTGAGCCTGGATCTGCACAGCCTGTGAAAGCCTCTGTCCCACTTTTTCTGGGGTGATCATCAGAGCCTCCCCACCAGCTCGCAGGGGCCCAGGCCAGGCCAACTCGGGACTGTCTCAGGGGAGGCCCCTGAGGAGCGAAGACGGGAGTGGCTTGTCTCTTTCCCACCAAGTCTACTGGGTTCCGGGCTCTGGTTTCCTTTCTGCAGCAAGTGACCCTGGGTCTTCAACCTTCCTGCTTGGGAGCTGCTGAAGTTGGGGTGAGAGTAGAGGGGCCCGCCCTGGGATGTCCTGGAAGACCCAGCACAGATCTGGCTTCCTCCAGAATTCCAGCCCCTCCCTGCCTATTCTCCCATTTATCCCCTGCCAGGGAATCATTATTTTCCAGAGAAACTAGAACTGACCCTGGCAGGACAGCGGTTGCTCAGAGCCCACTGAGAATACAACCAATTAAACGGGGAAATACAGGAGAAGACCTCCACAGCGGGGCAGGGCGAGTCCATCAGAAGAATAAACAGACTCAAAACAACAGGGGGCTCCTGGCTCCTGGTAACCAAGCTGCTCATGCCAAGGATGCACCCGAAAACTCCTGTCAGTGAAGGCCGCCTACCAGGCTCGCTCCTCATAATTAATACATCAGGAAAACAGCAACCCCGGCAGCAGCTGCTTGTTTAGCTGGGACGCATCTGCCAAGAGCTGGGCTCATGGATTTGTCACCTGGGGCTTCAGGGTCCATTTAACCCACTCAGGTATGAAGGTGCTGGGAGCGGGAGACTGGGGTGAGCCCTGGGAGGGGGAATCTGGAGTCAGCGACCAGGACCCTGCATTTTGATACCGAGAGGAGCTTGGAGACCTTTGGCCCAATGTCCTCCTGCAGATGCTGAAACAGGAGGAGAGGGTCCTGGAACCTTCCTTCCCGCACTCGGGCGGAGGATTTTCAGATCTTGCAGTGCCCTCCATGGCAGCTGTCACACATGGGATCTCGGAGCCAGAGCTTCTTTCATGAGCTCCAAGACACTTTCATAAAAGCTTTGAATCACAGAGTCTGAGCATCTGCTCCCTTTCACGGAACCTCCGAATCCCAGAACCCCAGAATCCTTTGTGGTCTCATGGACCCAAGACTCCCAGAATGAAGGGATCTCCGGAGAAGACCTGGAGCTTCACCCGCAGCCCAGACCTCTGGAATCACAGAACAATCGGGAGAAGTGTGGAGCTGAAACAGACGTCGTGGAATCAGCATCTCAGCACAGGACGTGACCTTAGTCCAGCTCCCCCTGGTCATGCGGGAAGTCTTCCCTTCACTGTTCCTTGAGAAAGAGCTTGAATCCTCCTAGGGATTAGGAGGTCACCACCTGCCAGGGGAGTCTGCCCCACTCTTTGGCAGATCTGTTGATGCTGAACCTAAATGTGCTTCCACATATTCCACCCCACCTTCTGCCCACACTTCCTGCCTCCCCCTACCCACCCCACTCCCCTGAGGAGCTAAATGTGAAAAATGATGAACCTGACACTGTTGAAGAAGCCAAGTTTTTCCTGACAAACACGAGAGCCAGCTTGACCCTTGGGCTGGAGGGTCTTGTCCTTTTCCGAGGCAGAGCCTGGACACTGGCCATGGACACAGCAGCCATTGAAGCCACCTCTGTTCACCAAGGCCAGAGCCGACTGCTCAGGCTGGGGCCTGGACACCAGGGAGGGGCACCTCCTTCCAGAGGGGACCAGTGAGGGACAGAGGAGGATGGGGAGAACCTAGATGAAAGGAGGAAGAAGGAGGCCCCGCATCCTGGGTGGGCATGAAGGGAGGGGTGACGCCCCTTCTCAGGGGCTGAAAGAACTCCCAGAGCCAGGAGTGGGCAGACAAGGCTGGTCTGTGGGCCACCTGGTCGCTGACTGGTCAGAGTTATCCCCGCCCTGTCACTGACCATGGGACAAATTTGGGCAAATTACTCAATGCCTCAGAGCCTCAGTTTCTCCATCTGTGAAATGGGCTTATGAAGCCCCCTCTGGGTGATTGGTGTGGGACTGTGTTGGGATTCACGAAGGGCACTCACCTCCCAGGACGGCCCTTGGCATAGTCAGGTTAAAATGTATTAATTTCCTCCTGTCCCTCCATCCCTGGGCCTGGGGGATGAGCAGGATTTCTCCAGATGGAGAAGATCTGGGAAAGGCATTCCAGGTGCAGTGAACAGCCTGTGCCAAGGCCTGGGAGCTGGCAGCGCCTGAGGACTCGGAGTATCAGGATGTGGAGGCAAAGTGCAGGCCTGGTCTGGGGGCAGTGTGCCCTGGTGCCACCACCCAGGATGGTGGTGTGAGGGCACTGGGAGCCATGGCAGGCAGAGGTAGCCTCCTGCAGAGACCCTCCACCCTCTTTGGTGCCCAGTCTCAGCCTGGGGAGAGAGTGCAGCTGCCCAGCCTCCTGGGACCCCACCAGCCAGGCAGGGCAGAAAAGTGGAACCAGTGAAAGCACACCAGAAACAATCATCAGAAAGACGAGGTCCGTGCCCAGCCAGACCCCAGCCCTGTGCACATGGAGTGATTTGATGCTGAAACCCAGCACCGGAACATTAGGGCAGTTTAGACGGGTCTGGCACGGTTCTATTCTGACATAAAGGGCTGGATCTCATTAAGTTCACTTCAAATGCCAACTGGGGAATAAAGGAGGCCAAGTCTCCTGATGAGCCTGGGCCCCAGCACCAGCCCAGGGTAGATGTGGGGGAGCAGCCGGAGGCACGCTGTGGGGACACGGGAGGCTGGGATCTCAGCTCTGCCCCCGTGAGCTGTGTGATGTGGGGCATGGTGCCTAACCTCTCTGTGCCTGTGCTCCTCCTGCAGGACAGGGTTGATGCTGGTGGCTCTCGTGCAGGGCAGCAGCATAGACTGAAGGAGGCAGCTCAGAGGCGGCCCCAGCTTCCTCACACCCGGGCTTCACTCTGTCTCCTGTTCTCCAGGCGGTCATTCATTCTTCTCTCCCATTCCCCCGCCCCCCTACTCAGGACCTGTGCCCTCATTCACCAGGTGTGGGTTTATTCCTCATCATACCCGAGGCTCCCCTTCCTCAGTGCATTTATTCACCGCCCAGCCCTCCTTCAGCCCCCGACCCGTGCATGACTCTGGCCTCTGCTGTGAGCTGCCATGATCCCTCCTGTGCCCGTGAAGGGGGCTGGGCAGTTTAAAGAATCCAGTGTGACTTCATTTAGGCCTCAAGTCCCCCAGGTCCCCACCCAGCTTCCTCCTCCCAGGTCACTCAGGGGCAGGGCATTAATGGGTGGACCCTAGGGGGAGTCCAGAGTCGCCCATCGGAGGGGAGCCTGCCACCTCTCAGTGGTGTCTGTGTGTCCTGGGCCAGATCACCTGTCCTCACTCTGCCCAGGAAGTCCTTTCACCTCTGGGCGTGGGGAGTTGTCTGAGCCTCCTTGTGGCTCTGGGCTGGGAGAAGGCTCTGCCTCCAGTTAGTTATCCATCCTGCTCCTTGCAGCCCTGGTTTCATGGTGGAAGAACACATGAAGATAAAAGAAAAAGCAGGAACCCTAGGGTCAACTAGACCTGGGTTCAAATCCCCCTCCTGCCACTTAACAAGCTGAGTGGCCTGGGTCTAGTCAATCACCCTCAGGAGCTCAGACTTCCCTCCAGGATAGCTGGTAAAGATAAAGAGGTGCAGAGGATAAAGCAACACATAGAGACACTCCCTTGAGTTCCTGCTTCTGACAGGGAGAAAGGTAGGTGGGGCCGGGAGACAGTGGTGCTGTTTCCAGCGAGGTGGGCTCTGCCACCCTTGGAGGCCATGAGATGGATCATTTCAGAATCTGTTCTCTGTGTCATAGTGCTCTGAAGACATCATGCAGCTAAATACACAGTGGATTGTACTAGTTCATAGATGGCTTTTTGTTTTTGGAATTTTTTAGCCTGTACTTAGGCCTCATGGCATGCAAATATATGCAAATGAGCAGAAGAGTCAGTTGAACCCAAAGTCTAGGAAGCATCTGCCTGGATTGGGCTGATTTCTCTGCTCACCTTTCCTGCTATAATCTTCCCACGTTCCCTGGGAGCAAGAGAATGGGCCCTAGAGCCAGAGATACCTGGGTTCAAAGCCCAGCCCCCCCTTTCCTGCTGTGTGTGATCCTGGGCAAGCCCCTGCACCTCTCAGCCTGCGTGTCTCCATCCCTGCAGTGGGAGCAATGATCCTCTCGTGGTGCAGGGCTCGCATGGGCCTGAGGAGGCAGCGCTCTGTAAAGGCAACTCACACCCTTACTGTAAGAAGCAGTGCCTCTGGAGGGAAAGTGCAGTCATCTGGGCTTTGGAGCCTTGGGAGAGCAAGTGCTACTTGAAAGGAGAGGCTGTGATTTCCCCTAATGAATGGCAACTGCTGCTTATCCAGTCCTCACCTCCTTTCCGGTCCAGTACAGTATGTTTTATGTGTGACCTTTGCCGAGTGCAGCCATTCCTCTGGGGGAGAAGTTTTTTTAATTGAAATTTGAACAGGCTGGAAGATTTATTCTACATAGTAAGTATAAAGTGTGACTGTGCACAAACCACACACTTTGTTATGGGAGAGGTAAGCTGAGGTGGGCTGAGGCCTGGCTGGGGCCTCTGAGGAGAGGGGCTGGGGACCTGAGGCTTCTCTGATCAAGGATTCACGCAGAAGCTTCTTTCATTGTTGGTTCTGCATTAGATGCAGCTTACAGTTTGCTTAGCTTTGTTGAGAGAGGTGGGTGTTGAGGTTTGCTGAGCACCTACTGTGTGCCAGGGCCACCTCCCATCAATCCCACACTCTCCCCAACATAGACACAGCTGCTCCCACTCTCCTGGAGGGGAGTCTGAGTTCTTGAGGATGATTGACTTGTCCCAGGCCACTCAGCTCATGAAGTGGCAAGAGGGGGTCTGGTTGACCCTGGGGTCCCTGTTCATTTCTTGGCCCCCTGCAGGAGAGATATGGGGGAGCTGGCACTGCAGACATAGGTGGTGGGATTTGTCATTAATCCAAATGGGGCTAAGTTTGGAGGATCAAATTGAATCTTGAGCACTTTCCTGTGAAGCACAAGGGCTGGTCCTTTGGGGGAAGAGGCCAAATGAGGCAGGTCCAGCCCTCTGGGGATGTGCATCTCATGTGTGTATGCGTGTGTGTGGGAGTGTGTGTGTGTGATGGGGAAACTCCAGGAAGGTGAACAGAGGCATGCAAAGATATTCTGGGGAAGTACATGCTTACAAAGGCTTCCCTGAAGAGACAGGCTGTGGACATGAAAGGTACTTTGCAGAAAAAAGTGGGAAAGGCATCTCAAGCAGGGGGACTGGCATGAACAAAGGCATGGAAGTGGTGACTAGCATGAACAAAGGCATGGAAGTGGGAATTAGTTGACTGATGCATTCCTTCAACAATAGACATTTATTCATACTTACAGACACTGTTTTTGGTACTTGCAATACAGGTGACTCAGAAATGACTCCTGCCTGCAGTTCCTAGAGATTCAGATGAAGAAACAGATTGTATTAGTTATCTCCTGACTTGCGATGTGTCACCCCAAAACTTAACTGCTTAAAACAACCCATATTGATGATCTCATGGCTTCTGTGGGTCAGGAATCCAGTCATGCCTTAACCAGGTTTTTTGGCTCAGGGTTGCATAGAGGTTGTAATCAGAGCATTAGCCAGGGTTGTGGTCATAGTTGAAGGCTCAACTGGGAAGGACCTGGTTCCAAGCTCGTGTGGTTGTTGCCCGGATCTAATTTCCCACTGGACTGAGGGCCTCAGGGCCTCCCTTCCTTGCTGTTGTTGGCCAGAGGGTGTCCTCAGTTCTTTGCTCTGTGGGCCTCTCCAACATGACAGTTTGCTTCATGAGAGCATACAAGCTAAAAATAATAATACAGAGAGCGAGACAGCCGTCAGTCTTTCATAAGCTAATTTCATAAGTGATGTGATACCCCATTGTTTTTGTCACATTGTATTCATTAGAAGCAAGTCACCAGATCCAGCCCACACTCAAGGGGTGGGGATTACATAAGACCATGAGTACAGGAGGCTGGGGTCATTGGGGGCATGCCAGAAGCTGCGTGCCACACAGATAATTACAAACAGTGTGGAGGCAGGTGCTCCACTACTTGTGGCTGTGTGGCCTCAGCAAGTTACGAGCCTGAGTCTCCTCATCTGTACAGTACAATAATGATCTCTGTCTCACAGGGTGGTGGTGAGGATTAAGTGAGATGTTGCAGTAATGGACAAGGAGAAAGTCTGGCACCTATTATGTGCTCAGAACGTTTTTACCTCTCAGCTTGAGGGGCAGAATTAAGGGAGCAATTCATTCTGCCTGGAAAAGATTTCACCAAAGAGATGAAGTCTGGGCTTTGAAGGATGCATAGGAGTTCCTCAGAAGGGAGAGGAGAAAGGAGGGAAGAGATACAGCAGAAGCAAAGCCCTGGCAGGGTGAGGGTGGGGTTAGGGTGCTGGGGGCACAATGAAGATCTACTTTGCCTGGAATCTCCTATAGGGTAGGGTTGGGAGAGGTGGCCAGTGGTAAAGCTACTGAGTAGGGATGTCTGATGCTGATGCTGATGGCTTGAGGCAGCTGACAGTGGGAACCACAGCAGGGCCTTGAGCAGATGCAAGTGACGTAGAGAACAGCTGTTCTGCTTGGTGACTGCTGATGTCACACGGGAACAGAAAGGAGCAGAAGCAGGAGTCTGTGCTTCAGGATTCATCCATAAGAAGCAGTGATCCTGGGTGTCCAGGATTCTGGGGAGGTGGGCACATCGACTCATGCAGTAGGAGCTCTATTTCTCTGTTCAAGCTCTTCACCTCACAGACAGGGAAACTGAGGTTCAGAGAGGACAAGTGACTTCCCCAGGGACACACAGTAGAGAGGAGCGGGTCAGCCATTAGGATGCAGGGTGAATCAGGGTGGGAAAGAAGGACCCAACCAGAGCCTGCGGGAGAAGAGGGATTCGGAAAATGCTAACGTCTTCTCTCCTTCGCTGCCAGCCCTCCCCACGCCTGTGCTATCACAGAAACTGTCAGTTCTGCCTTAGAAACATCCCTTGACCTCTTCCAGGTTTGGACATGACATTGCCTCATGTTTCTCTGTCCATCTGACAATCAGAGATGCCCAAGCTGATCTCCTGAGGCAGCTGGTAAGTTCTGTTGAAGAGCAGGTTGGATGCACACTGGGTGTTCAGTGGCTGCCGAGTGCGGAGCCACTTCTCTCTTTTTTCCCTCTTGTTGCTGCTGCGTTCTGCCTGCTGCCGTGTGATGAGATCTGTCTCCTCCTCTCCAGCCCTGGATGCCAGCTCCAGACCACTCTCACCTCCCACCTGACCACTGCAACACTCTTGTTCCCCAGGTCCCCTGCCTCAGGCTGCCTCCAATCCATCTTGAGTGAGCCGCCACCAAGGCATACGCCCATCATGTTCCCCTTGTTAAAAACAAACACTCAGACAATAACCCCAAGCCCTCTGTGGCTCCTCTTGCCTTCCAGTTAAAACCCAAGCTCATAGGCACAGCACTTGATGTTCTTAGGAATTAATTTCCACTTCTCCTCCACCAACATTTCCTGCTGCTCCCCTAGAGTGCTCCCTCCTTCAGCCAGGTGAGATCCTCCCTCATCACCATCTGGGATGGAGGAGACCATCTAATCAAAGCAGTGTTGGGGAATGGGCAGGACCAGAAAGCCAGGAGAGCCAGAAGACCAGGAAGGACTTTCAAACTCCGCAGAATGTTCCCGGTGCCTCCCTGCTTCTCCCTTCCCTCCCTGCCTCCCTAGAGGCTCAGAGCAACCCATTGCCCTGCTGGAGGGGGTCCAGAGTGACTCCTGCTCCTGTCATGGGGTCTCCTTGATCCTGCCTCAAGGCTCACCCTCTCATCTCTCAACTTGGCACGCCTCCTTTCCTCTGAATTCTTGCTGTTCCCGCTGGGGTACCTGCTAATGCCTGGCTGCCCCCGCCCCCAGAATCTCTCATGCTGAAGCTCCTTAAAAAGAACTCCACACTGTGTTTTCCAGAGTGCAGGGAAATGTTAATTACCACCAAGGCTTTCCTTGTCTTGGAAACCTCCATCTGTGAACTCTGTGAAAAGGAATGAGGTCCTGATTGGAGGAAGACAACACCATTCTGAGATCAAATTCCCCTGTCCTCAGAGGGAAAACTGCAATTTTGTGTTTGTGTTGGGGATGCAAGCACAAGACTTTGAGAACACAGAGTCGGGCCTCAGGTGATTCCCAGGAAGCGACAGCAGGTGACTGTGGGTGAGACCAGTAAAACTTGCAGAATTGGATATTAGTTTCTCTACTTCTGATGTCTAGACACACTTTAATCTCCATGCTATGTAGAAAGTTGATGTGCTCACAGAAAATAAAATGTGCTGACAAGCTCTTTGTGTCCCAGGTACATATCTGGGTAGGCACAGTGCAGTGGGTTCCTGGGCCAACAGCCCAGGAACAGGGGGGTCAGAAGAGCCAGGGTCTTTACTTACAAAACGAGCCAGGTTGTCTTCCTGACTCTGTGTCAAGCCACCTGCTAGGGACAGGTGTGAGGATGTTGGGAGGTGGGTGCCCCAGGCTGGTCTCTGTATGTCTCACCAGCCTGTGGATGGAAACACAGTGTGACAGGTAAGCTTGGGTCTCTTCAGCTCCGAGTGTCTCCAGAACCTGAGGGAACTGTGCCTTGCAACTGCCCTTTCCTAATCTAAGAATCCCTTGAGGGTCTAACGTGGACTCAAACACCATCCCATCAACAGCTGCAGTCGGTGAAAGCTGCAGAATGAGGGCTGCTCCCCTCCCACTGTCACTGTCTCTACTCGGAGAGCCTCTAGAGGTGCCCCTTGACTGCCCTGTTGTCATGCCCCAGTGGGGTGTAGGGAGGCCACTGTCTGTGCTGATGGGGCTGGGTCTTCAGGCTTCCAGAGCTGCCTGCCCTCTGGTCTCCTGAGAGGGGCCTGTTCTGCACAGAAGTAGAGAAAACTCTCCTTTCCTAGCTCCGTGGTGCACTTGGTCTCCTGGGTCCTTGCACAGCTTCTGCTGGCAATGTGGCTAAAGATCAAGAAGTGGGGGGCCTCAGCCTACCCTTCGGGAGCACCACATTGCATGGGGACATGGGCTTAGAACCAGCGGAGTGTTGGGACACAAACTCAGCTGCCCCCAGTGATAGGAATGACTCTGCCTTGGAGTGCATGAATGGTTCCAACCCTGGTCAGTTGATGGGCTGACCTCCCCGATATTCAAACCCAGCCGTGTGGATGAATAGACAATAAATCAATCACAGTTCAGTTACCTAGTTCAGAAGCAGTGGAAAAGAGACGATGATTTACTTCATAGGCAGAGAGAGGAGACCTTTCATCTGGGTTTTTGTGGACGAATAGGAGTTTGCCAAGGGACCCAACTATGTGAGACTTGAGCTGAGCTCCGAGGAGAAGACTCCGTGACCCCAGGGCAGGTCAGGAGAGAGAAATGGAGGAGAGCGAAACCAGGTCCTGGGGAGATCACGGAGGCTTTCTTGATGAAGCCAGGTCAGAATTTAGAACTCCCCATGGATTTTTCGGTTCCTGTAGCTAATGCTTTCCCATTTTGTTTACATTAGTTTGGGTGGACTTCTATCATTTGTGTGAAAAGATTCCAAATAGCCCTCAGGGTTGCTCTGTCCTTGCGGGTGGGAGCAGTGGGTAAGAGGCACAGGACGCCTAACAGTCTCTGAGCAACTGCTCAGGGCAGAGGATACGCCTCTGGGCCTCCGCCCACACTATGGCATCACCCCCTTGCCCCCACAACTCTTAGAATGTATCTTCTGCATTTTACACACAAGACACACAGAGAAGGAGTGGCTTCCCAGGTGCCCAGACTGTGGACAGCTCAGCCACTTTCCCTTTCCCAACTGAGTGCTCAGTCCCTTGAGTATCAGAGGACAGAGCGCAGGAGACCTCGGTCCAGCCATGGATGCCTGCCCCCAGCAGCCCCGCCCCCAACCTGTCCCAGCCTAGAGAGCAGCCCAGGTGAGCTCGGGGAAGGAAGTGATGTGGGGGATGAAATCTGAACCGTGGAAAAAGAGGTTTAGACACTTCACACTTTAAAATAATAATTTAAAAAGAAGTCTATCAAGCTGATGAGCTGTTAGAAATATCAAAACACTTTATAAAGGGCTAAGTTCTCTGCATCTACAAAACCATCATTCCCTTCCTCCACCTTCCTCACGGTCCCACAACCCTTGCTCATGGCCTCTCTTCTTCCTTTCCTTCTCCCTCTCCCAGAGCCATGGCGTCTGTGCCTCATTTCCATTGTCATCTAGAGCTTCATGGATCAAAGCCCCTACTCAGCCCCTCGCCCACCTTCACTTCCCATCTCTGCAGTGACACTCCTAGGGCAGATGCTGACAGATGTGGAGGCAGAAAGCGGGGAGATCTGGGCTTCACCCGCTCCTAGTAACCAGGCCTATGTAATGACCAGCCAAGGACTGGCCTCCAGTGGCTGTGCAGAGGCTGAGCCTCCCCAATGCACCCCCTTCTCCCTAGCAGTGGTGGGGTGGGGAGAGGGGATTCTAGGAACAAGAGATTTTGGGATAGTCAGAGAGCAAAAGGATGACGAGGTTAGATCTGTCATTTTAAAAAGAAAAAGAACTGGGCCACATCTCTCGCTGCAGCTGGCACTGACTGGGTGGTCCCTGTATGGCGGGCTCTTCCCACACTGCCAGCCACGCCCTGGCCCCCTGCATGCTGCAGGTGAGGATATGGGGGCTTAGGGAGGCTGCAGACCAGGCTGAAACCTTGGGGCCAGGAACAAACCAGGTCTGTCCACCCCTTGGCCCCGGCTCTCCCACGGTGGGGTGGCCTCTGAGGTTTTGTCACTCTCACTCACTCATTCATTCATTTTCACTCTTTCAGAAAACATGACTGAGAACTCACCAAGAGCTTGGCCCTATGGGCAGAGCCTGGACCTTGGAAGTGACAAGGAGTCTTGGGGGTGCTGTGGGAGTAGTGGGGGCCGAGGCCTGTGGGGAAGGGAGGCCTCTCACTGAGGCCTTGGTTCCCACACTGCTTAAAAGAGATTCAAGGGCCAAAGAGTGCCCAGCCACGTACACTCTCATCTGGCCCAGAACATCCAGCTGACTACAAGTCCTGGATTCCAAATCCCCTGGCTGTGGGGTTCCTACCAAGCGACATGGTGGACCCAGGGCAGGTAGCACAGCATCTCAGCACTGGCACAGAACAAATTAAAAGCTTGGCCGTTGATACTGCCTATGGCACACTCTGACAGAAAGGGGCAATACAAACCAATGTCAAAATCCATAGCCCCTGAGTAAACTGAATGGATACCTAGCCTGCTGGCCAAAGGGAATGGAGCTGGGCAGGCACCCACCAGGCCCCAAAACCCGTTTAAGCAATGTAAGAGTCAAAAACTAAAAGCCAAAATTAAGGTTACATGTAAAGAAAAAACAAAAGCATAGAATTAAGCTATACTGGGGAAAAACATTGCTCCAACAGAGCTCTAAGATAAAACACTTTAGGATCAAGCTACAACAACAAACAGAATTGGAGGAGAAAAATTCACAGGAGCTGACAAAAAAAAGCTAAAATAGAGAGTTACAAGAATCTGAGAAGCATTCAAAAGAAACAGATCACAGGAATAAAAAACAAAATTTCTGGTAACTTAGCAAATTAATATTTTAAGAAAATTTGATTTTAAAATATAGACTATTATTTAGAAAGTCTATTATAAATAATTCCTATAATTATAGTCACACATGAAATTCCTTTCATAAATTCCCCTTTATGAACTTTATTGCTACTTAACACAGACCATCTACAACATGCTTGAACTTTCTGACATGTCCTATACTCCTTCTTTTGTAAATAACCAGTCATTTTAATCTAAGGTAAGAACTTACTATATAAGATCCCTTCTTATACAAAATTGCTCTTTCTTTGTATCCTTCCTTGCAAAAAAAAGTTGTGTTTCTATCCATAACATTCTTTACATCTCTTTTATTCTGCTGATTCCCTCATATTTTGAACCTCACTTTTAATAACTACTGAATTAGACAAAAATTATGCTTTTCCCAATACATTTCTTTGGCACATGTTATATAAACCTAGGAAACAAGAAATCCTGAACTGCTTACCAGATATTGGCATTCTATAGATGAGAACCAGTTTATAATAAAATTTTAAGATTTTTTACTGTACAAAAATCTCAATATTTTAGCATTGATTTCATTCACATGTATTTAACTTTTTCACTTTTAACAGATTTTATCTAGACCATCTTCAAGAACCAAGATACCATGCAAAACTAATCACCATTTAAAGCTATTTAACCATTTTAAAGCCTAATAATATCAGTGACTTATCTAGGTAAAAATGTTAAAGTTAAATTTTAGAAGACACAACATTCTCTTCAAACTAATAAGCTTAGACTAGTCTTGTTTAATTCATGAGTGCCCTTTTATTTACAAGTCAACTTGATAGCATGCTAGATACAACACACATTATAATACCTGTATCTACATCTAAACAACACATTAAATAAAATGACCTTATATATAAGACAACTGGATTCAAGTTATTTACAAAACCAGGACCCATCTGCTGGATAAATTTTATTTGCCCAGCAGGTATGGAAGGCAAGAAGAGGCAGGAAAGAGGATCCCATGGCATCAAGTAAGGAAGGGATAGGGAGGGGTAAAACTGCATTGCTCAAGGGGAGACCTCAGAGTCCTTGAGCCATTGGAGAGTTCAACCAGCAGTGGAGACACTGAAGAAAAATGTTTGGGCAGCTGCTTATCTGCCACTGTCGGAATCTATCTGTCACGTCAAGGAGCCGAACTCCCAGTAAACTTACTTGGGTAACGTGGCTCTTTGGCACCAGTGGAAGAAGTTTAGCTCTGTAACTGAGAGGGAGATTATTTTTTTTCTCTCTTTCTCACCAGGTACAGTTAGACATTCTAGTTCTCAATGGTCCTTTTACTTATAGTAGGCACACAGATTCTGGCCCCAGGGGCTGGTGAATCGAGGGCTGTTGTCTGCGCATTCCAGATCCTGATTTCATGGCACTTTTTCAGGATGAGTAACCCTGAGGGGGCAGGAGGCTTAAAGCATTTGCTAATAATTGCACTTTTCGGCATTTATTTTATTCCACCACTTTTGCCCTGCCACTCTTGTTGTAAACTTTAAAGGCCACATTTAAGAGTTGGCTCATAGGGGCTAGAGGCCCCATTGCTGCTTTTTGTAATGTTAGAGGCAGATTGAGTTATAAAACGTGTACCCAGGAGAGCTTACCCTTCTGGGAAGTCTAGGTCTGCATTAAGTATATTTCCTGAGTGCCTCAACTAGATGACCCTGAAACAGAGCGATATTTTCATGTCTTTCCTGAGTTATTGCTCTATCCTTGTCATAACTGACTGGCTTGACCACACTTTTTCCTCTGTGTTTTTCCCACTGCACGGCAAGTGGACAACAATATTTGCAACTCATGACAAGTTAAATCAAAGAACACGGCCAAATTAATAAACTCCTTTATGAATCTGTATCTTCTGAAAACTGGCCAGATCTTCTCTTGTATAAGTACTGGGGGAACCAGCCCCCAATATTTCAATGTAGGTTCTTTTCTATTTTCCCTAAGTGTTGGCCAGTCTGAGAAATAAAGAGTACAAAGGGAGAAAGTTTACAGCTGGGCCTCCGGGGGTGACATCACATATCAGCAGTTTCTGTGATGCCCACCTGAGCTGCAAAACCAGCAAGTTTTTATTAGGAATTCCAAAAGGGGAGGGGTGTACGAATAGGGAGTAGGTCACAGGGATCACATGCTTCAGAGGGCAATAAAAGATCACAAGGCAGAGGGCAATATTAGAATTACTGATGAAGTTCCATGTCCTACTGGGCACGCATTGTCTTGATAAACATCTTAACAGGAAACAGGGTTTGAGGGCAGACAACCGGTCTGACTAGAATTCACCAGGCTGGAATTCCCAAACCCAGTAAGCCTGAGGGCACTGCAGGAGACCAGGGTGTATTTCATCCCTTATCTCAACCCCATAAGACAGACAGTCCCAGAGCAGTCATCTATAGGCCCTCTATGGGGAAGGAATGCATTCCTTCCCCCAGGGTTATCAGTTATTAATATTCCTTGCTGGGAAAAGAATTTAGCAATATTTCTCCTACTCACACATCCGTCTATAGGTTTTCTGTGAGAAGAAAAATATGGCTCTATTCTGCCCGACCCTTCAGGCAGTCAGACCTTATGGTTGTCTTTCCTTGGTCCCTGAAAATCACTATTATTCTGTTCTTTTTCAGGGTGCCCTGATTTCATATTGTTCAAACACCCATGTTTTACAATCAGATTTCATATTGTTCAAACACACATGTTTTACAATTTGTATAGTTAACACAATCATCACAGGGTCCTGAGGTGACATACATCCTCAGCTTACAAAGATTACAGGATTAAGAGATTAAAGTAAAGACAGGCATAGGAAATTATAAGAGTATTGATTGGAGAACTGATAAATATCCATGAAATCTTCACAATTGATGTTCAGAGAGTGCAGTAAAAACAGGCATAATAAATTATAAAAGTATTAATTTTGGGAACTAATCAATGTCCATGAACTCTTCACAATTTATGTTCTTCTCCCGTGGCTTCAGTTGGTCCCTCTGTTTGGGGTCCCTGACTTCCTGCAACATATAAGGCCAAATTAGATATATAAAATGGCACATGTACTCTAAGTGTCCCCTTATTTCCATTAGCTACCTCCCACAATGGACATGGGTTTGATTTTAGGGGCTGATATGGGGCCCCACTCTGGGTGGTACTTGTTGGGTTTACTTTCTTGGGCAGCAGGGAAATAGGGTATAGATTGGGGCTAGTTGAATAAGGGGGAGGGATTTCCTGATGACCTTGAGGTGGCATCCTTCATTAGAGAACTGGCGGGACACTCCTCAGAACTAGGAGACTGAGGAGTCTCTGGGGAGGGCATAGGCCTTCTATGGGGAGAAGCTAGGGAGGGGATCCCTTAGGCATGGATTTCTGATGCCTGAAAGTAACATGAGCCAGTAAAGGGTCATAAAAGCCTCTACATAAGGGACCTATTCCCATTTTTCTTCTTCTTTACAAAGTAAGTCCATTTGCAAAACAACATTATAAAGCATAGAACCATATTTAGGTGAAATCTATTGGTTTTCTAACTTGTATTGAACCAAAATGGTATTGCAATAGAAAATGAACTTCTTTTTCTTTAAGACATATTTGATTTTGCTCCAATAGTCTAAAAGGCACCCTAGTGGTGAGTCCTCTGGGATACTTATCATTGTCCCCATAACTAACAAGGATTTTTACCAGACACAGAAGTTTTTCTAAGTCTAGCAAGAGGGAAAGCAACCTGGCCCTTGTTATTTTTCCCTTTTAGACTCCTACTTCCTATGGGGAAGGTGTAAGTATAGGTAGCATGGCACTACAAAAGCAGACTATGAGCTACAAATGAGCAGTAAAATATTGAGCCTAAATTCTACAGAGACAGGGAGGGTTGCACAGAGAGGAGGCTGAACAAATGGAAGGGAGAAGGGGAAGTGTGTAAACAGCATTGCCCAAGGGGAGACCTCAGAGGCCCTGAATTTTCAGAGAACCTACCCGGTAGCAGAGATGCTGAAAAAAATGTTTGGGTGGCCACTTATCTATTGCTGTAGCTTGTCATCCATCAGGCCTGGTGCCTGGTAACTTCTGGTCACTTTGATCAAGAGAGGCTTGATCAATCAAGGCAGCTGTAAGATAGCACATAGGAAGGGGCCTGCAACTGGTTACTAGGAAAATAATACGTCTAACTTCAGAGCAGAAAAGGGCGAGACCAATATTCCCTTGGGAGGAGGGGACTATAACCCACAAACCTAGAGGGAATGTCAATGCTGAAAACTCCAGAGCATCTTGGGGGTGACCAAAAATACCAATGTTGGAAACTCAGAGTGCCCAAGCTTCAGCCAATGAGGGTCCCCTCTCTAAAATGCTCAAACTCCAGGACACCCAGTTGGTGCCCAACAGTGAACTCAAGACCAAGTCGGGGTCACAGAACAATGTGATTCTGGCACCCCAGAGTCAACACAATGGGGTCTCTCTCACAACCAAGTGTCCTGCCTTAAACAATTGCCAAATACAGTTAACAGAAAGTCAAAAGCAAAAGAAGACTGCAAACAAAACATATATAACTGAAAATAAAATGACTGATGAAAAAATAAAATGGGGAGTCAGAGGAGAAAGGATGGGGGAAGGAGTGATAAGGGCAGGTTTGGGGGCACTCAAATCCTGGGGGACTTTTCGCTGACCACTTAGCCAAAGGCTTTTATCCCCTAGCTCACCTGATATTATTGGGAGTGGCAGAGGGGACGCTCACCCACCCGTTTTGGATTGGTCACTGAGCCAGAATGGCAGTGACTGATCTTCCACATGGGACTTGGGTGACAGTCTCTCTAGGTTCCTTCAGCTTGGGTGGGCTTGGCTGTCACACAGCGGGCTGGCACAGGGATGGGTAACCCACTGGTCTGCCAGCCAGAACAGTGGCTGCCACACAAGGCAGAGGCATGATGGTCACTTGCCTGTCTACTTGGCTGCACCACCTAATGGGGAAAGATGATGGCTCTTCAAAGAGCCTTGGGCTAGAGTTACAGCTCTGCAGTTTGAGCAGCTCTTAGGTGTTACAGCCTCAGTGTTACAACTCTCACAGTCTCAATCACAGGTTGCTTTACCATCTCTCACTGTCTCTGCTCATTGTCTTGCTGATCACTGTCTCACCATCTCTCACTGTTCTCTTGGCGTCTCACAGACTGCCATTTCTTGTCATGTCTCGCCAATTGCTGCCTCTCTGCTGATTACTGATTGCTGCCATCTCTGCTGTCTTTGTCCTTTTGTGGTCACCAGATGATGCAGGGCAGGCAAGGGCTTAGACTGAGAGGGTTCTTGGCTTCAACCAGGAAAGAATTCAAGGGTGAACCAGTGGTTAGACAGCAACTTTCGCTGAAGAGGCAGTGCATAGCAGCAGCAGAGGTGCTGCTCCTTGCACAGCAGGGCTACCCCATAGGCAGTGTGCCCAGAGTAGCAGCTCAGAGGCAGGTCTGCACTCATATTTATACCCGCTTTTAATTACATGTAAATTAAGGGGCAGATTATGCAGAAGTTTCTAGGAAAACAGTGGTAACTTACAGATCATTGGGTTGTTGCCATGGAAAGGGATGGTAACTTCTGTGTGTTACCGTAGCAATGGTAAACTGATGAGGCACCCTGGAGGGTGTGTCTTATGGAAAGCTGCTTCTGCTCCATTCCTGTTTTAGCTTGTCCTCAATTTGGTCTGGTGTTTGAGCCCCACCTCCTGAGTCCATTCCCACCTCCTGTCTCAGTTCCATCTTGCTCTGCTCTCACCTGGAGCAGGAGTTTTCTCAGAAGAGCCTCGCCCTGTTCACAGCATCATATTTCTTTCTGTGCTTCCCTTGTCATGCCTGTGGTGGTGTCATTCATTTGTTGGGTTCCTTGATGACTGTCCTTCTTCCCACTGGAAAGTCAGTCCCAGGGAGCAGGGGTCCCATCTGTCTCCTTCCCAGCCATGGAAGTCACCCACTATGGGAGGAAGGAAGGAAAGCAAGAGGAAGACTATTTTTACATTTTATTCAAGTAGTTGTTATGAATATAACCACCATTATATTAAAAGTCAGTATTTATTGCACCCATCATATGTGCTGAGGGTCTTGTCTTGTTTTCCACCTGTTGTCTTATTTGATCCTCATAATGACCCTTTAAGGAGGTGATGATGCTGTCACCATTTTACAGGAACTGAGAAAACCAAGAACAATAAAAGCAAGGTCGCCTGACCCCCAGATCACATTAAGAACAAAGCCTAGGCCATGTGACTCCCAGTCCTCGTGCAGAATCATGCACCATGCACCATGCTGCCCTACTGTGCACAAAGCCCTGTGCCGGGTGCTCCCTTGAAGAGCTAGAGACGAATCAGGAAGACAGATACACAAATAGTTAAAATCCAAAGGGTGCAATTGGAAAGGGGAATGTGCTTGCATGTGGCTGTAAGTTGCGGGTGTGGGATGGGAAGAGGCTGGTGTTGTACCAGGTTTGAACATTAGAGTTAAGGAACCACCGAAAGCTTCATCCAGCCCTTCTAGCTGTGTGGAAGGGATTTCACTTGGGGGTCCATTCCTTACTCCCATGAGATCTTGGCACAGGTCTCACTTCTAGAGTGTTCTGCTGAGGATGCTCAGATGCCACACCCTGCAGTGGGTCAGGGGATAGATTTGGCGTAGACAGACCTATGTTCAAGTCCTACCTCAGCCTTTCCACAGGTTGCATTATGGAGGGTGACTTATCCTTTTTGAGCCTCAGTTTCCTTTTCTGTAAAATAGGGGTGGTAAAAATGCTGCTTCATTGAGTGCTTGTGAATGTCCAAAGAGAAGTGAGAGCACCTAGCCAGTGCTAGGCACAGAGTGGGCATGAAAAATGGTTACTTACTATTATGATTATTATCGGGATGACTGTCCATGAGGGCGGGAGCCTCACCTGTCTTGTTTGCTATGGCGTTCCTGGAGTGTGCTCTGGCCCGGCACATAGTAGGTGCTCAGTGCATGAAACTGGAGCCTGTCAGATTTCACTGCAGCAGCTGGGGGTCTCCTCTGCACAGTTGGATGGATTCTTACTCGTGACCCTTCTGCCAGAGACAGCAGCAGAACCATATGATCCTCAGAAAATGAACAATTACGTGGGATTCTCTGTTTCTTTTTTTTTCATCATCTCTGATCCATCTTGTTACTGACTTCAGAGGCTTAGTGTACCAGATTGTCTCTGGCAGAATTGGTAGCAAAATGACAGAGGGTCAAGGTCACAATGCCCTTTGCCCCGGCTTTTATCCATCCAATTTCATGCGGCTGGCGTCCCAGCTGCCGCTTGGCTGGGGAAATGTCAACCTTATATTAAATCACAGATGCAGACAAGAGAACACTTGTCACCCACCTCTTGTCTGGCCCCCAGTTCCCAAGCCCCCAGTGGGGTGGGGCCATCTTTGCCTGTCTCACTGTGCTCTGAGGGCCTGGCTCAATTCCCAGCCCTTCTCCGTAATTACTGTTGTGCCACCGGACAGACGTGGTTTTCTCAAGATGACAATAGATGTGGCTGGGCACACTTGCCCATAAGCTGTAGCCCATGGTGACCGGAACACCTGGTCTAACAGCCTCCCACAGGGCAAAGCCAGGGCGTAGAGCTCATCAGAACAAACACATCATAGGCAGCTGCTGGGCAAGGTTATTTTTCCTCTTTTAATCTTTATTAGTTATTATATTTTTAAAAATTGAGAGTGTCTTAGTTGGCTTGGGCTGCCATAGCAAAATACCCATAAACTGGGTGGCTTAAACAACAGAAATTTGTTTCTTACAGTTCTGGAGATTGGAGGTTCAAGATCTGGGTGTCAACATGGTCAGGTTCTGGTGAGGTCCCTCTGGCTTGCGGACAGTCACCTACTCATTGTGTCCTCATAGGGAAGGGGGGAGGGGGGGAGGGGAAAAGAGAGAGAGAGAGCGCTCTTTGGTACCCCTTCTTATAAAGGCACTAATCCCATCATGAGGTCCACATTCTTGACCTCACCTAAAACTAATTATCTCCTAAAAGCCTCATCTCCAAATACCATCACATTGGTATCAGTTTCGGGAGGACACAATTCAGTCCACAGCAGACAGTAACACAAACTCACTGTGAAATATTCAAAAAACGTAAAAGTGCCTCGTTTCCTTCCCTTAGTCCCAAATCTATTTCCCAGATTAAACATTGGAAATGATAAAAATTAATAATAATCTTATTGTCTTGTGTCCTCCGGGATAAGCTTTTTGGCTATATTAGCTCAATTAACTGTCACATTAACCCCATGAGGTAGACATTGTTGTTATTCCTCTTTTAAAGATGGGTAAACTGAGGCTCAGAGCAGTGGAGTGAGCCTCCCAATACTCCATTGATAACCATCTGGAACTTCAACCCAGGTCTGCGTGATTCCAAAGCCCACAATCTTTTCAGGGTGGCTTACGGTTTTCTCTGCATGTTCTCAATTTTCTTTCTTTTACAAAATAGAAATATTTGGTACACACTCCTTTGTAACTCAGTTTTTATTTGAGAATATGTCTCCATGGCTGCTTAGTGTTCTGTTGTAATGGGCACTATCATTTGTTTCAATTGTTTCCCTCTAGATGCATTTGTATTTAGCATTTAGGTGGCTTCTTTTTTCTATTACAAGCAACTTCACCTGCCATTTTATTTTCCCTCATTCATTTAAAATTAATTCTAATTATACAAGTACTATATGCAGGCACTCTCACTGTTTTATTTTCAAACAAGTCATATAAGGAAAAAAATACCTCCGTGCTACTCTCCCTAACAACTTGTCTCCAAATTTCACTTGCCCTCCAGTAGCCACTATTGTCAGTGTGTACTGTTGTCCTTACAGACCTTTTATGCATCTATACTCAAACTGATATGCATTTGCATGCACATTTATATACATGCCTAGCTATATATGTCCTGCTGTGTGTGTTTTTCAACAGATAAAAGATATCATATGTATTTGTGCATCCGGCTTTTTAGTCACTTAACAATATCCTAGACATCTCGCTACGTCAGTAGATACACAGGGACATCATTCATTTTAATGAGGCTGTGTATCCCATTAGAAGACTTGGATATCTCCCTTCCCTTCCCTTCCCTTCCCTTCCCTTCCCTTCCCTTCCCTTCCCTTCCCTTCCCTTCCCTTCCCTTCTTCCCTCCCTTCCCCTCCCCTCCCCTCCCTTCCCTTTCTTCCCTCTCTCCTTCCCTCATTTCCTCCCTCCCTCCTTCCTTTCTCTATCCTTCTGTATTCATCTTTTCCCCTCTCCCTCTTGTTCTCTTTCTCCCTTTCTTTCCCCTTTTTTTATTCACCTGCTGATGGATATTTAGGTTGTTTCCATTTTGTTCTGTATAAAAACGTCTTATTCTACAACAAACATCCTTGTGCATGTTCCGTTGGGTGCACATGGGAGCTTTTCTCTAGCATTGATACCTAGACGTGGAATTGCTGAGTTGAAGGTTTTACCAGGCCCGATCTTGTCTGAGGCCACAGGAAGCTGAGGAGCGTCTGAGTTGTAAGTCCCAGGTGGCTGTTTGCTGCAGGGAGCATGTGGCAACGTGGAAGGGATCTGTCCTTTGCCTAATAGTCCACTGTTGGTGGCCAGGTTCTTGGACAGCTTCTGGTGACACAGCCAACTCCTGCAATGGTTTGTTTTTAAAGAAGAGGTAAGATCTCGCAGCTATGCAGCTGATTTGTTCTGACTGGCTGGGTTCCCACACAGAATCTCACCTTGAATTAGAATCCTCATAATCTCCATGTGTCAACGGCTGGACCAGGTGGGGGGTAATTGGATCATGGGGGTGGTTTCCCCCATGCTGTTCTCGTGATACTGAGTGAGTCTCATGAGATCTGATGGTTTTACAAGGGTCTGACATTTCCCCTGTTTGCACTCATTCTCTCTCCTACTGCCCTGTGAAGAGGTGCCTTCTGCCCAGATTGTAAGTTTCCTGAGGCCTCCCCAGTCGTGTGGAACTGAGAGTCAATTATATCTCTTTTCTTTATAAATTAGCCAGTCTTGGGTATTTCTTCATAGCAGTGTGAGAGTGGACTAATACAGCAGCTGTTTGCACAGAATGCCCCCCAAAAGTCATCTGGCTCTTTCCCTAAAATTTTCTTCTGGAGCTATCAGGGGAAGCTCCCTATTGCTTTTGAGATCATGGGGTTGGAAATAGCTGGTGGGGGCTACCTTTTCGTGCTCATGGAGCATGCCCTGGGTGCAGTGGAAGAAACTGAGGCCACTGTGCAGAAAGAGGCAGAAACAAGTAGAGATTACAGATGTTTATAGGGGAGAGTCCTGGGGCACGCAGACCCTGGCTCTGGCAGCTCTTCTATCCCAAGAGCTCCCTAACTTCCTCCCCTCCCCTTTCTAAAGCCCTCAGCTGCTAGACTGGGGTATGTGGCTGCTGCCCAGAGTCCTGATGGACCCTGGGAGTGGGCTTATGTGGTCATGAGGGCTCCAAATGGGTAGAATGTGGGACCTCATGTACCTACCAGTGTCTCTCTGACCCAACCCAACTTGCTGACTTCAGCATCTCCACCTGTGTCACACCTGACTTAGGGTGCCTTCTGTCTTTCAGAGTACAGGGATAGCTTTGTTGCACCCTTGCTTACTGTTGGGCAGCTGCTCCTTTCTCTTAGGAGCCTGGCATGCAGGACCCTGCAAGGGCTGTTGTCACCCCTCACTCCTGCACACCTTAGATTCTGGCCCAACAGGACTATTTGTTTCATGGCAGGCAAATCTTTCTCTCCCATGTCTTGCCACTCAGACTGTCTCCTCGGCCTGGGTGCCTTTTTGTCTCTTTTCTACCTCATGCTCACTTCCAATTTCTTCACCTGGATGACTCATCCTTCAGGTTTGGAATTAAATACCTCTTCTACCAAGAAGCCTGCTTGCTCCCCTCCCTGAACTCAGCATCATACGTAGCACAGCATTATCCCATTGTGTAATGATCTGGATCCTCCAGTAGACAGGAGCTTCCCAAAGGCTAGTTTTATGGCCTCACCCCTTGCTTCTGGTACAAGGCTCAAAAAAGACCCATTTGGTTACTCAGTGAATGAGCCCAGGTCAACAGGTGCAGTACAACAGGTGCCTTGGAAACAGGACAGACCTGGGAGCAAAACCTGACTCCCAAACTTACCACATTCTCCAGGCTGTAGTGTAAATCAGAATATTGTTACCCACTTCTGGGGGCTCTTGGGAAAAAGATAATGAGTGTGACAGTGTTTGGCAAATACATTATGCAAATATTCATCTTTAAAGTAGCACTGGGTCAGTAAGACTCCATGGGCAAAAATTATTCTGACAAACTGGGTAGTGTTTCTTTAGGATGAAAACATAAATACCTCAGGTATAAATCAGGGAAAAACCTGTACACACATTTAATGAAATGCTATAATGTGCCAAGCTCATATCACACATTAATTTTCTGCATAAGGAACTTCACAACGTTTGCTAGATGTATAATTTATCCTAGAAACTTTGTAAATTTTTTCTATAGTAAATGGCATCTTTATTTCTGTGTATTGGTTTTGAATCTAGCAAATGTGTTAAACTCTCTTATTATCTGTAGACTCTTTTGGGTTCCAAAGAGGCAATCACAGCATATACAAATAGAGAGAGCTCTGCCTCTTCCTTTCTGATTTGTTTACCTTTGGTTTCTTTTTCTGGTTAAATGCTCTCTAAAGGAAGTCCCACGTTGAATAGTGATGGTGGTGGCAGCCATCCTTGTCTGCTTCCTAATCTTAAAAGGAAAGCTTTCAACATTTCACCATGAAATAGGATGCTTGCTGTAGGCTTATTTTTTTTGAAGAATATCTTTTATTCCTTTCATTCCTAGTTTGCTAAGAGTTTTATCGTGAATGGATGCCGACTTTTACTGAATGGATTTTCTATTAGGGTGATATTAAGATGATCACATGCTTTAAAAAAATTCTCCTAATGTGATGCATTATATTAATTAATATACTTGATACTAAACTAACATCATATTCCTAGGAGAAACCAAAAGTGGTCATAATATATTCTCTCATTTCTTTATGGCTAGAATTCTCTTTATACATTTTTAAAAGGCTTTTTACACTTACATTTTTGTGTGAGTGTGCTTGGTAATTTTCCATTTTTGGTCTGACTTCAGATTCAAGGCTTTGTTAGTCTCATAAATGGTAGTGTTTGCATAATCCCTATCTTAAATGTTTGAGAAAACTCACTTATAAAATCACCTGGGTAAACGTGTTTTATCTATGGGAAGATTTTTTTTTTACGATGATACAATTTATTTCATGGCTATAAAATTATGTGGAATTTTAAAATTTATTTTTGGGTCAGTTTTGATCATTATATTTTTCTAGGACTATATTTAATTAATCTAAAATTTCAAATGGGCATAACATTGTTCAAACAAGTTATAATTTTCCTGTGTTTTCTATCTCTACAGTTTCTGTAGCGATGTCTCTTTTCCATTGCTTATGTAGCTTATTTGTGCACTAACTCTTTTTTTTTTTGTTCAATCACTCCAGCCTTCCGTGTTTTAATTTTTTTTTTCGGAGAGCAGACTTTTGGCTTAATTGAACCTCTCTGTTATATGTTGAACTTAACCTCTCTGTGCCTTAGTTTCCTCATGTGACACTGAGAGGCACAGTCCCTGTGCCAAACAGACCTGGAGAATTCAGAAGGTTGGAGGTTGGTTTGAGGTGGGCTGGGGCTGTCTGCCAGGTGTGGAACAGAGGGCAGGGTAGGGCAGTTTGTGCTCCCGGGGCATGGTGAGGGGAGGAGAATTTTCTGTGGACCATATGGAGGTCAGTGAATTTCACTGAGCCTTGAGCAATCAAACTGGGGCCTGTATTAGTCTGTTCTCGCAGCACTATAAAGAAATACCTGAGACTGGGTAGTTTACCAAGAAAAGAGGGTTTAATTGGCTCACAGTTCTGCTGGTTATACAGGAAGTATAATGCTGGCATCTGCTTGGCTTCTGGGGAGGCCCCAGGAAACTTACAAATCATGGCAGAAAGCTAACGGGGAGCGAGGTGTCTCACCTGGTGGGAGCAGGAGCAAAGGTGATGGAGGTACTACACACTTTTAGATAACCAGATCTCGGGAGAACTCATTCACTACACGGTACCAAAGGACTATGGTACTAAACCATTCATGAGAACTCCGACCCATGACACAATCACCTCCCGCCAGACCCCACCTGCAACACTGGGGATTACAATTCGACATGAGATTTGGGTGAGGACACAGATCCAAACCATATCAGGGCCTCTTCTTGGGAGGAGGGGATCCCAGAAGTGGGGTGCACTGACAAGAAGGATCTTTAGGGTTGGGGTGGTGCATAAAAGGTCAGCTAGAGAGAGCATTTCCTTTATCAGGGAACTGTGTAGTTCTGTTGTAGAACCTCAGAAGCTAGGTTTAAGTGCCCAGTGTGCAGTAAGCAAAACACTTGTTACCAGAAAGGAGTCCCGATCCAGACCCCAAGAGAGGGTTCTTCGATCTCTTGCAAGAAAGAATTTGGGGAAAGTCCACAGTGCAAAGCAAAAGCAAGTTTATTAAGAAAGTAAAGTGGTGAAAGAACAGCTACTCCATAGACAGAGTAGGGCATCACCAAAAGTAAAAGGAGGAACGCATCCATCCTCAGTACAATATTTGTTTATAGATAGATGATACATAGATAGATAGATAGATAGATAGATAGATAGATAGATAGATAGGATAAAAAAAGATCATGGGGAGATGTGCTCTGCTACAAGGGTTTGTGCTAAAGGATTAATTTTCTTAATTACTATATTTTGCAAGAATCGATATTATTATCTTTAAAGAAAAACTAGCAATGCTTCTGTTCTCAAGATATCAGGCTATCAGGACACTCCTAAGTCTTGGTCTGTTTGGTAAACGTTATCAATTTGTTCCCTTAACTGTAAACATCTAGAGGCTAGGACCACTTAACTTTCTGGGAATGCAGCCCAGCAAATCCTGGCCTCATTTTTCCTATCCCTCACTTAAGATGGAGTCACTCTGGTTCAAACGCCTCTTGACACACTGACACATCAGCACTTAAGAGCATAGAAAAATTTATTTAATTTGGCCAAAGCATGAGGGCAGGAGAGGCAACTCTTCAATCTGACCTATCTTTGGAAATAACTGGGGGCTTCTGTGAGTAAGGTAGGTTTGCGGGAGGTGAGATCTCCGACTATCAAAGTTTCTTGCATCCCTCATTCCGTCAAACTTCTGGCTGCCATCAAGGAGGTTTGTATGACCTAAAGATCGTTGGAATTTGAAAGAAAAACAATTTCATTAATCTCGCTGACAGCCCGGGGGTGGTCAGGATATGAAGTTAATTATTAGTGACTACCTTCTATTGAAATAACTAACTGCAGGCAACTGTGCATGGAGGAAGAAAAGGATAAAGAGAAGGGAAAAGAAATAAAACCAACACTTCATGATTTTTATAATATAGGCTCAGTTACAGCTCCTCCAATAAATACATTCGCCTGTCCTGTGCCACAAGGAAAGAGTGGCGCATGCATACCCACCATGCCCTAGGTCCTCTACACCTGGGAAGGACCAGAAACAACACTGGCTCAGTAAAAAACTCTTTCCTTTTTCATTTAGGGCTTCCCTTCCCCTACCAGCATCCTAGAAGGGTAGGAAGAGGGAATGAGCAGACCATACACCCCCACCTCCACCACCCCTTACCAGCTGGTGCCCCTGCACCCTGGTGAGGCCTGAGCTGAGGATAAGGGACAGGTGGGTGGCTAGAACTGACTGGACCTCTCAATGCCGGCAAGTGGACCAGACTTAACAAAAGATGGTTTTACAGCTAAAGATGAGTGCAAAGCAAATGCGACTGTCTGTGATGTCCTTGGGGGACTCGGATGGGGGTTGATTGAAGGCAGGGCTGGAGGACTTGATGCCACTTCCTATGTATGCCCCATCAGATTCTGCCCATTCAGTGACTTGGTGACATATTTATTGTGTATTTTTGTGAAAAAAATGAGGTTTGGCGACTCCCATATATCTCACCCCAGAAGCTTTGGGCTCTAGGGTTACTTGTAACAGCAAACATTTGAGAACAACCAAATCAACCCAACAGAAGGGATTCATTTAATTAAACTCAGCATCATCCACTTGGCAGAGTGTTCCACAGTGAATAAAAACAGTGATTACACTCATGACAACATGGCGTTTGCCTAATGCTATAATGTTGAGTTAAAAATGCAAAAACAAAAAAAGAAACACCAGCATGTTTAATTATACATACAGATCAATAATAACTGTGTCAAAGGAGCCAAAAAGAAAGAATGATAGAAGCAATGAAGCTGAAATGTCAAACACAGTTGTTTTCGGAGTGTTGAAAATATACATTTTTTTGTTGTATTTTTCTTTTTATAAAATAGACCTTATGATTTAGAGCAGCTTTAGATTTACCAAAAATTAAGAGAATAATACAAAGAATCACCATATAGTTTGCACCTGATTTCCCCTATTACTAACATCTAATGCTATTAGGGTATATTTATTAAAAAGTAATGAGTCAATATATGCACGTTATTATCAACAGAAGTTCATACTTTATTCAGCTTCCTTTGTTTTTTACCTATTTCCTTTTTCTGTTACAGGATCCTATGCAGGGTACTACCTTATGTTTAGTTATCATGTCTCCTTGGGCTCCTTTTTATTCTGATTATTTCACTGACTTTCCTTGTTTTTGATGACTTTGACAGTTTTGAGGAGTATGGATTGTCGCAGGTGCAACTAGGTGGGGCCAGTGTCATGGGTGGTAGAGAAATTTACCAAGACAGTTGTAGGTAAAGAAAGGCAGATTTATTAAGAAAGTATGACAATATGTTGCAAAGTTGCAGTGGGTAGCACAGCAGAGAAGGGGATGTCTGCAAGGAGGCAGGGCTGGAGGGAAGTTTTATAGGGTAGTGCTGGAGGGGGTACATGCAGAATTGAGGTCATGCTACTAAAGTCACCTGCAGAACAAGGTTGTTGTGCCCGTAGGTGGTTTGTGATTAGCCATCTCTCAGAACAACTGTTCATTTTCTCCCCTACCTGCGGTCCTCCCCAACCTGGGGCCCCTTTCTTGTTATTGCTTACTTATCAGGACTTTACACTGGTCAGATATTTTATAGAACTACTTCAATTTGGATCTGCCTAATGCTTTTTTCATTATTGGACTGGGGTTATAGGTTTTGGGAGGAAGACCACAAAGATAAAGCATTACTGTCATCACATCATACCAAGGTGCCATCAATATGACTTATCGCTATTGATGTTGACCTTGATCATCTGGCTAAGATGGTGTGCGTCAGGTTTCTCTGCTGTAAGATTACTCTCCCCTTCCTCCCATCTCCTTACTGTACTCTTGGGAAGGAAGTCACATGTCAGCCTACACTTAAATAGTGGGGACTGATGCTCCCCTTCTGTTAGGGTGGAGTATCTGCATACCTCATGTGGAATTCTTCTTCATGGGAGATTTGTCTCTTTTTCTCCACTTATTATTTTATTCAATCACTTATTTATATCAGTCTGGACTCATGGACATTTATTTTGTACTTTGGGTTACAGTACAAATACTGCTTTATTCATTTTGTTCCTCCAGATTTGACTGTTGGGAGCTCTTTCAGTTGGCACTGGTGCCCCTTTGTCATATCTCCATCAATGTGGATTTTATTTTGGGTTGTTTCTATTTTACTGTTTTTCTCACTTTCTCACACTACAGTGTGATCTAGGCTCATCTTGTGTATTTCCTGCCTCAGTCCTAGAATCAGCCATTTCTTCAAGATACCTTAATTCCTTTTATTGGAGAATGATATGAGAAACAAAGATCTGGGAGCTAGGTATATTTCTTACTACTGAAGTGTCATTTCTCGTAGGCCCTTTCAGCTGACAAAGCAGGAATATGTATGTGTGTATACTGACCAATGTATACATACATAACTATAAATATTTCTTTATATTTATATCTGGTATTCATATTAAATATCTTTCTGTATTAAGCAAAATATGAGCTCATGCTGATGTCTCCAAATCTAGTTCATTACCATGTGGGTCATTGTAGCCTTTTCCACTTGTTTATATGTGAACTCCTACTCCAACAGTAAGAAACCTGGCTCCCATAATCTGCTACCCAATTACTTCATTGTTTAATTTCAGTGTATACAGGTATAATAGGTATATATTGTTAACCCATATCCTGGTGGGAAACAGCTTTATCAACTAGAGTACGGTGATTATGTACTTTGTTTTGCCTTTAGTCTTATAAACTCTACTATTTCCAAATTTACTTAGGTCGGTACCTCCCCACATCCCTTTTGCTTGTTTCATATATTGTGATACAGTTAGATTTCCTTATCATAGTTTTCATTCTTTCCTGGGATCCTCTGATCACCCAAATGACTTTTTAAAAACTTACATACATTAGGATTCATTCTTTGTGCTATAAAGTTCTATGGATTTTGACAAATGCGTAATGTCCTGTGGTCACTATTGCAGTATCACACAGAATAGTTTCACTGCCCTGAACAACTCCTGTCTTTTATCCCTTCAACCTATGGCAAACAGTGATCGTTTTACTTTTTTCAGAATGTCATATGATTGGACCTTAGTTTGTTTTTTCAATAGTTTGACTTTTTCAGAATGTCATAAAATTCGCATCATGTATAACGTAGCTTTTTGAGACTGACTTTTTTCACTTAGCAACATGCATTTAAGATTTACTGATGTCTTGTTGTGGTTTGATGGAACCTCTTTTATCACTGGATAATACTTCAGTCATAGAAATGTATATCACAGTTTGTGTATTCATTCACCTATTAAAGGACATATTGGTTGTTTCCAGTTTGGGGTGATTATGACTAAAACTACTATAAATATTCACAAGTAGATTTTTATGTGAATATAAGTTTTCAAATCATTTGGGTAAATACCTAGGAGCATTATGGCTGGGTCATATGGTAAGACTCTATTTAGCTTCATAAGAAACTGCAAAGCCGTCTTTCAAAGTGACTGCACCATTTTGCATTCCCACCAGCAATGAGTGCGAGTTCCTGCCTCTCTGCTCCCTCCAGCATTTGATATTGCCAGTTTTTTAAAGCTTATCCATTCTAATAAGTGTGTAGCGGTATCTCATTGTTGTTTTAATTTTCAAATCCCTAATGATGAATGATGTCGAGCTTATTTTTATATGCTTATTTGCCAGTTGATTGTCTTCTTTGGTGAAGTATCTATTCAGGTATTTTGCCCATGTTTTAATTGGAAAATTTTCTTGTTGAATTTTAAGAGGTATTTTGGATACAAGCCCTTTATTAGGTATGTGTTTTGCAAATATATTGTCTCAGGCTGTGGCTTGTCTTCTGATTCTTTTTAACTGTCTTTCAGAGAGCAGAAATTTTCCATTTTGATAAAGTCTAACTTATCAGGGTTTTTTTTTTCTTTTGTAGATCAAACTTTTAGTGTCGTGGCTAAAAACTCGTCACTAAACCGAAGGCCAGATAGGTTTTCTCCTAGAAGTTTTGTGTTTTACATTTAAGTCAGTGATCCATTTTGAACTAATTTTTATGAAACATGTAAGGTTGGTGTATACGTTCATTTTTGAAAATATGGATGTTCAATTGTTCTAGCACCATTTGTTGCAAAGACTACCCTTTGTCCATTCAATTGCATTGCCCCTTTGTCAAAGATCAGTCATTAATTTTGGAAAATTCTTGGCCGTTATCACTTCAAATATTTCTTCTGTTCTCCCTTCTCCTTCTGGTATTCCTATTACATGTACATTACACATTTTGAAATATCCAATCATTTTATATACACTGTGTTCTGCTTTATTGATTTTTTTGTTTGTTTGTTTCCATTTCTGTTTGGAAAGTTTCTGTTGGCCTGTCTTCACGTTCACTGATTCTTTCCTTGGCTGTGTCCAGTCTACTGAAGAGTCTATGAAAGTCACTCTTCCGGTGTGTGATGTTCCCCTTCCCGTGTCCAAGTGATCTCATTGTTCAATTCCCACCTATGAGGGAGAACATGTGGTATTTGGTTTTCTGTATTGTGGGGATGGGGTAGGGGGGAGGGATAGCATTAGGAGATACACCTAATGTAAATGACGAGTTAATGGGTGCAGCACACCAACATGGCACATGTATACATATGTAACAAACCTGCATGTTGTGCACATGTACCCTAGAACTTAAAGTGTAATAATAAAAAAAAAAAAGAAAAGAAAAGAAAGTCACTCTTCCTTCTTTTCACGGTGCCTTTAATATTTAGCATTTTCTTTTGACTCTTATAGTTTTTATCTCTCTGATGACAGCACCCATGTGTTCCTGCATGTTGACTATTTTTCCATTAGGGTCTTTAACTTTAATGATAGTTGTTTTAAATTCTCTGTTTGCGGATAATTCCAAAATCTATGTCATGTCTGAGTCTGGTTCTGATGCTTGTTTCGTCTCTTCAGATCCATGGTTCTTGTTTGTTTTTGCCTTTTCACATGCCTTATAATTTCTTTCGAAAGCCAGACATGATGTATCGAGTAATATGAACTGAGGTCAAAAAAAAAAAAAAGTATTCAGTGTGAGATTTTACAGTAGAACTTTTTTATTCAAAATTTTGCTCACTGTGGTTTCAGTCACCCATGGTCAACCAAGATCTGAAAATAGGTGAGTACAGTACAATAAGATATTTAGAGAGCGAGAGACAGAGAGAGAGAGAGAGACCACGTTCATAAAACTTTTATTACAGCATATAGTTATCACTGTTCCATTTTACTGTTAGTTGTTGCTGTTAATCTTTTATTGTGCCTAACATATTCATTAAACTTTATCATAAGTATGTATGTATAGGAAAAAATATAGTGTATATATACTTTGGTACTATCTGCAGTTTCAGCCACCCACAGGGGTCTTGGAATGTATTTTCTGAGGGTAAGGGGGGAATACAATATTTTGATCTGGCTAGATGTAATGTTTCATGTGTTTAATGTCTGATGTAGCTGTAGTTGCTAGAGGCCTCTAGTTCCCCCAGCATCCTTGTTTCCGTCTCCCTTGTTGTCTTTAAGATTCCTTAAGAGCTCCTCCTTAGATAGGGCCCATGACTTGCACCTCTCCAGCTGTGATCCACTGTTTTGTATTGGAGCTCTGCTGATATGGCAGGAGTAGGGTGTGGGGAGAGTGTTATGGTTAAATCTTAGTCTTTTATTGGGATAATTTTCCTGGGCTATTACCTTCAGAAATGTTTCTCCTTCTCCTTCTCCTTCTCCTCCTCCTCCTCTGCCGCCGCCGCCTCTGCCGCCGCCTCCTCCTCCTCCTCCTCCTCCTCCTCCTCCTCCTCTTCTTCTTCTTCTTCTTCTTCTTCTTCTTCTTCTTCTTCTTCTTCTTCTTCTTCTTCTTCTTCTTCTTCTTCTTCTTCTTCTTCTTCTTCTTCTTCTTCCTCTTCTTCTTCTTCTCCTTCTCCTTCTCCTTCTCCTTCTCCTTCTCCTTCTCCTTCTCCTTCTTCTTCTTTCTTCTCTGTGTTAGATAAAACAAGGAGGATAAAGAAGGCTGCAGTTAGGTAAATTTATTTTCCCCTAGATGTAATAAGGTTATTTTCCCTTAGAGAGGAGGACTTTGTCACAGAAAACAACTTCTTTCCTCCCCCTGCTAGAACATAGGGTGATTTTTCTTTATTCCTATGGCCTCCAGGAGTTTCTGACTCAAAATAGTCTCCACTCACCCTCCAAAAATTCATTCAAAATTATCACTGAAGCATTCCTACCAGTTTATGTCTCCAGCTGCCTCTGAGGAGAGCTTCATAAATGGACTATCTATAAAGGCGAGGCCAGGGTGAAGGGACTCAAGAAGCATGGGTGAGGGACTGGTCGTACCCACTGTGAGTGGCTTGAACTCCACCTGTCACCAACCACTGTGCATTCCTACATTGAATGGTGCACTACAGTGGCATTTGGAGTCCCCAGGAATCAGAGTCAATTCAAATTCAGTGTCAGGTAATCCCCCAAATGAATTCTCTTTCCCAGTGCACATTTACTCAAATAAATGACCACGGGTCCCTTAGGAGAAGGCTTGGAGGAAGATTGATGGTGTGTACTTGCAGGCATGGCACAGAGGCTTTCCTTAAAGGAGCCGAGCCTCCCTTCCCTCAAGGGCATCTGTGTCTGTGAATCCATCCAGGCTGATGACTATCAACCTGGGCCTTTTTGTTTGTTTTCAGTTAGACCAAGAAATATTCTGGCAGGCTGCTTATCCATTTCTTTCCCAGTGACCCCATGATCACTACCAAAGATCCCTACAGGACAAAGCATTCTGAGGGCCTGTACCTCCCTGCTGTCCTTTTCAGTAGATGCTCCCACCTTGTTTTTGGCAGCCGAGTGTTCATTGGCCTCTGCTCCTCTAGTACCCCGTCATCCCCACTGGGATTGGTGAGCCCACCTCAATAGCAGCTTTCATCCAAGATCATACTTAGCCGAAAAAGGAGCAACCACAAAGCTTTGCAAGGATCCCTTCACTGTGGGTTTCTTTAGTTTCTTCTGGGTATTCTCATAGAAAATAGTTTGGGGGTGGGTGTGTAGATTGCACATGATAAACCATGCCCAACATTCCTATATCTCTAAGCCTTTGGATTCTCTCTCTACATCATCCCAGGAAGCTGTGGCAACTCAAATGTAGTCACTGTTAAATATAACTTTCAACCAACCAACCAAGAAAATTGCTAGAGCTACCTACACTTGTAGACATTAAATTTGGAATCTCTGGTAAGTGCTTACATATCAATAAATTTGGCCTGATCTTGGTATATTTTCTGCTTGGTCTTATAACCATAGAATCCACTCATTCTCTGTGTTTTCCAGGTTTTCTTCAATATATGCCAGCAAAGTCTTGCTTTTTTGTGTGAACTATTTCCTTCTAGGTCATAGTTTGCACCTGTCTCTCTGGAGTATGCTGAGACTTCATCATAGCTATGGGTCTAGAGGCAACAGGGGTGGTTGTGGTGGATCTTGAGGTGAGTGAGCATCTCATTTAGAGGTGAGGTTATCACAGGGTTTACAAGCAGAGGATAGTGGTTTCCACTGTCAAGGGATGCTTGACAAGTGACTTGGAATTTAAGGTCTGGGTTTCATGTGGTCCAATCAGATGCTCCCCTTCCAAGTCTCAGGATCCAATTCTTTCCCATGAGAAATAATTTCCTAAGGGCCTAACTTTCACATGAGAAATTTGGCAAGATTGTAAATTCAATGGTTGTTGGAATTCAGCATTCTGTACAGTTAATTTTGTATTTGATTGTCAAGCACTATCTTCTGGCTTTAAGAAATAAGAGATTTATTTCTGGTTGTCATAGCTAAGAGTTAAAGGACTGAGCTTATAACTTTTATGCCAAATGCTCCAGTGCGTTCAGGAGCACCCACTATGGTCCCTGTAGTCATCATTGCTGCCGTGATTGTCAAGTGCTGCAGCCACTTGGTATCTCAAGGCACTTGCTTCTGTTGCTCAGTCAACCACAGGTGATGCCCAGTCATGCACTGCATGCCTTGAATTACTAACCCCCATTGCCCCTGGGAAAGAGCTCAGTCAGCACTGTGCTCAAACCCAAGGCGGTGACCAATCCAGTCCCAAGAATCTCATCTTTGTTGGTCTATACCTTAGAATACCAATTTTTCACCATCCAGGCTCCAAACCGGAAACAGAAACCACAATGAATTTGAACAGGGAAAGTTTAATAGAAATAGTTATGAAGTATAACTAAGGATCACCTACCAAGAGATAAGTAGAACTCCAAAGAACGCAGGAAGAGCAAGTGTTCAAAGCAGCCACTCGCTCTAGGGTTCCATCCGAGGAAGGAACAGATCTGGAAGAACCCCCTCTCTGCTCTGCCATCGCAGGCTGTTTCCAGGCCTGGGGAGAGAGTGTGGTGTGGCCCCCCAGATGGTGGAGAAGCTTGCCAGCGTGCAGATGAAGCAGAACATGAGGAGGAGCCGCACCCCAAAACATGTTGGCAGAAACCGCTCACAGGGGTGGTGCACACCACAGGGTGTCCACACCGCTGGCCACTGCACACCCCAGGAACAGGCAGAGAAGAACATACCACAACCAGGAAAAAAGCCCCTTTTTGCGTCCTGGGTCTCTCCAATCCCTATTACTGACAAAACTTAACCTCATAGCAGTCGGCAAGGGAGAATGTTTCAGTATCACAGGCAGGTGGTGAAGGATTTGGAGCTGAGAGGCAGTGAGTGGACAAATGACACACTTGGGTACCCTACACTCCTGTGACCTTGAACAAATCACTTCCCTTCTCAGGACCGTGGTCTCCTCACCTGTAACGGGGGCGAGTCTCCACCTTCCTACCGGGTTGTGTGAGGATTGACTGAAATAAGCATGTTCAGCACGTAGTGCAGTCTGTGCTTCATAAAAAGGAAGCACCATGAGCTGGCAGGTGGCCCGCTCCACATTTTGGGATCTGGTCTCTAAACCTCTCCTCCAGTGGGGGTCTTTCCTGCTCCCATCAGGGCTTCTCTCTGGGGTTTGGAATCCTGACCCAGAAGCTAAGAGGGAAAGGCAGTGAGGCACAATTAAGAGATGTCAGCCTTGCCCAAGCCCTCCTTCCTCTTCTTCACTTGCTGTGAATCCTTGTACTAATTAATTACCTTCTCTGAGCCTCATTTTCCTCCTTTGTTACCTGCCGGACTTTTCTTCACCACCCCCGTGACATTGACCTGGGAAGAGCCCTGGCCTCCTTCCCAGGAGAGCAGGTGTCCAGCCCGCCTCTGTCACTGGTGTGCTCTATGTCCTTGAGTGGATGTCTCTCCCTCTCAGGGCCTTGGTTTCCCAGTGTTTCCCCAAGCACCCCCCACCTCACCCTAGCTCCATGATCCTCTGATTGTCAACTGCTCATTTCAGCAGACAAATGCCACCCAGTGGCTCCATCACAGTGCAGGGGAGGCCCCTGCAGGGGCGGGAGCGTTGGCAGGCCCCGCACTTCTGAGCAGTCGTGTTAATTACTCAGACTTCTATTTATTGCCTCCCTAATTCCCCAGGCAAACATCTCCATTACCGGGAGTAATTTACTCACACTAACTTCCACTATGAGGGGCAGAATCTTCAAGATGTGCCCCTGCCCCAGCCTCTATACTGTGAACAGACCGAGAAGTGACCCAGGACTTGGGGCTCTCAGGTCCGGCCCTACCTACCTGCAGCACACCTCACCCTCTTCTGGGAACCTGCAGGCTCTAAGTAAGTGGTTAGAGCACTAGCTCAGCAGCCTGCCTGACAGCTAGGCCTAGTCCCAGTGTGGTCTCCGGCAGGGAGAGCCGGTGCCCATGATCTTCATCCTCCCCTGCCTGGCACCCGTGCCACCCTCCAGAAGCTGCAGGGAGAGAAACCTGGGAATGGCCTCTACTTCCTGCTTCCTCCCCACCTGCAGGAGCCTCTGCCTAAGCTCTCTGGCTTTGGAAAGCAATGAGCTTGGAGGTAAATTCCTGGGCAGCTTCAGAAGCATGGTGTTCTCTGGAGCACGTGCTTGACAAGTGCTTCTGGCTGAGTGAGACCTGCCTGAGCTCAGTTCTGGGCCCAGGGTGGCTTCTCTGTGCTCCTGAGGCCCTCCTCTCCCTGCAGGCACGCCGGGAGTTTTCCTGGGCCTGGTCGGCAGGAGTGTCCACTACAGTTCACTGGTGCGGGTGAGGTGGGCTGGAACATCATCCACTGGTTTGGGGTTTACCCTGCAGTTCAGGCTGGGCCTGGGCCTGGCCCTGGCAGGTCCCCGCTGCTCCCCTGACCCCGGTTGGAATCTGAGTCTGGGGAGATGGAGACTCAAGGACGACGTCCCCAGGGCACCTTGCCCAGCCCAGCATGAGCCCAGAAGCAGCCTTTGATTTGTGAAGTGCTGGATTTAGGGTGGATTTAGCGACTGGGTTTCCAACTGATTTCCAGGGGGAGATGGATTTACAGCGGACACAGGTTTGCAGCCTTGCCGGCATCTGCAGCAGGCAGTGGCAGGAAGTTATTGACTTGACCCCCGACCCTGGGGAGGGAAAGATAAAGAGGTTAAGAAACATCCTTCTTTGTGGGGTTTATCCTGAGGCCCTTGAAGAGACAATTTCTACTTTTGATGCAGTTACACCGCTCTGCAAAGGTCACGGGAAGAGGACCCAGAGAATGAGATTCTCCTCCCGTCTTCCCTCCTGGCCTCTTGGAAGATTGAAGTTTGTGAAAGTTCCTGGAGACTCCAGAAATCAGAACTGCCCTGCCTGCCCTCCTGCGGCCCCAGCTGGCCCCTCTGGCCCTGCAGTGCCCTCCCCACGGTGGGGTCATCAATCTCCCTGCAGGCTTCGAGAACAAGGCAGGGAGGAGGGAACCACCTTCACTGTGGGTTTGGGAACAGACGGCCCTGGGTTTGAATTCTGTGGGATTCTTCCACTCACTGGCTGTAGGGCCTTGAGGAGTTCCATCCTCAGCCTGTGCAATGGGGGGTAAGGAGATTTCCCTCCAAGAAAGCTTCGAGATTCAATGAAATGAATGTGTGTCGGGAGCCGCACAGCACTTGGCACGGGCGGGTGAGATGTGGGGCCTGGACAAAGACAGATTTGAGTTAGAGCCGACTCTGACAGCCATTATCTGTGTGATCCTGGACATGTGTCTCAGCCTCCCTAGCCTCAGTTTGCCCCTCTGTGAAGTGGGAATAGAGTCGTCGTCATGACAAAAAGGAAAATGAAGTTCAAGTGCTCAGTGCCATGACAGGCGTGTGGTCAGTCGTCACTGGATTCTTTCGCTACCCCCTTCTCCTGGGCACTGCCTGAGCAGCAGCCACTAGCCTGGCCCTAAGCCTATGCAGACAAGAGTGAGGGGCTCCAGGTTTCTGCCCACGTCACGTCTGCTGATAAAGCTGGGAAGATAAAGCAGCTTCCGGGACCGCACAGTGGAGGGGGAGTCAAAGCACTGACATCTTAATCCTGCGTCAGCAATGTCACCAGCTGCAAAGACTCAAGGAGGCCACTTTCCCTCTCTGAGCTTCATTTCCTCATCTGTAAAATGGAGAGGATGATGAAGTTCCCAGACATGACACACGGTAGATGCTTTCTGTGTGCACCTACAACAGCCATGCAAGGAAGGCATTATGGGAGGTCCCATTTCACAGGTGGGAAAACCGAGGCTTAAACAGGGAAAATTCCTTGCTCAAGGCCAACTAGGATATGGTGGAGGCAGGATGTGAACCCAGGGATTCTAGTCCCAGGAGCACACTCTTGTCTGCTCCTTGGGGTGGCTCTGAGGATCCCTAAGATGAAGGCGGAGGCTGGGATCTGCAAACTCTAAAATGCTGCAGAAAGACCAGACGCAGTCCCTTCTACGGGGCACAGAATTTCAACCTGACAGGTCTGGCTGGGCTCTGTAGACCGTGAAGTGCTTTGATAACTGTGACCAACATTTCTTGAGCACCACCTAAATGCCAGCCATTGTGATGTTTTATGTTTAGCATAAATAAATGTGGGCACAGGTCTCTCTGACTCCAGAATCCAAATTCTTACCTATGAGAATGTGCCCCTGCCCACATTACTACTAAAGATGTTAGTGCATGGCTCAGGACATTCTGTTGTGACCACCTGCTGTTTAGAAAGCAAATGAACTGAGGTCAGACTCAGGTGACTGTGGGGTGTGGAGTAATCAGGGCAGACATCCTAGAAGGGGTGGACGGTGGACGGGACTTCCTAGCCTCTGAGTCAGAGAAGGTGTTGGGGAGTCAGTGAGGGCGGGGCCAGGCTAAGGGTGCAGCCCCAGGGCTCACATCAGAATACAGGTGGGCCCTTCACTCATGTGCTTAGAAAATGCCCAGACCCAGCTACAGGCTCTGATGTTCCTCCAGTACTGTTAGTTGTTCAAGTAGCTGGTTTCTGTCTCTTTTGCTAAGAAGTTGCATGTTTTCTCATATTTCAACGTCATGGTTTTATTAGACCCCATAATCAGGAGGTGAGTTGTGGCTTTCTCCTCTGCCATTCACTTAGTTCTACTGACTTGTCCTTCCTCATTATTCAGCAAGTAATTCTTTCCATGAGCTCCCATTGATTTCTGGATTGAAATATTTCTTGATGCACTTTTTAATGAGAGTCCTGTCTCAAGTGCACTAGCATCAGGTTAGAGCATTTCACTTTGGGCCTGTTTCACTGTAAAAAGAACATCAATCCCCCACTGGAAGGTCAGTATACCCTTCTCCCAGTCCTCACGGGGGACACCCGTGTGCCCTCCTCCCGGGGTCCTCATGGGGGATGCCCGTGGATCCTCCTCCCAGGGTCCTTATGGGGGACGCTTATGGACTCTCCTTCTGGGGTCCGCACTGGGGATACCTGTGACCCTCCTCCTGGGATCCTTGCTGGGGGTGCCCATGGACTCTCCTCCTGGGACCCTTGCTTGGGACGCCCATGTACCCTCCTGCTGGGGTCCTCATGGTGGACGCCCGTGGACCTTCCTCCCGGGGTCCTTATGGGGGATGCCTGTGGACCCTCCTCCCAGGTCCTTACTGGAGACAACTGTGGATCATCCTGTGGATACTTGCTTGTATGTTAAAGATGTTGAGACTGGGTTTTGCCTTTTAGTATGCCTCATAATTTTTCATTGATGGCATGATAGGATGTGTTGAGTCAAAGGACTGGGATAGATAGGCATCTAGTGTGAGGTTTTATGTTTATCTGGCTGGGGTTAGCATGTGTTTCCTGTTTGCTGTAGCTGTGGTTCAGAGGCTGAACTTTCCTCCAGTGTCCTGTGTCCCCTGTTGTCTTTGGATTTTACTAGAAACTCCTAAAATAAGGTCTGAGGCTTATAGTTCTTGAACTATAACCCCTTGAACCTGTTCTTGAACCTGTAACCCCTGTTACAGCTGTAGCCCTGTGAGAATACAGCTGCAGCCCTGTTGATGTGGTGCTAAGGTCTAGGGGAAGGAAGCATTCAGTGCTCTTATGATTAGGTCTCAATCTTTTAGGGAGCTAGAATTGGGTATTTTTCTTCCCTGAGGACTTGTTAAAGAGAACAGAGTGCCATAGATGTATTTCAGGAAGGTTATTTTCCCCTCTCTCAGCCACAAGCAAGAGGGGATTTTTCTCCTATTTTCAAATTGAAGATCTGGGGCTGCTCCTCAAGGTAAAACTCACAAAAGTGTTTGGGACCATCTAAGACAGGGGTGTCCAAGCTTTTAGCTTCTCTGGGCCACACTGGAAGAAGAAGAATTGTCTTGGGTCACACATAAAATACACTAAACTAACAATAGTGGATGAGCTAAAAAAAAAAAAAGAATTGCAAAAAAACTCATAAAGTTTTAAGAAAGTTTATGAATTTGTGCTGTGCTGCATTCAAAGCTATCCTGGGACTCACGTGGCCCAGGGACAGTGGGTTGGACAAGCTCGCTCTAAGACTCAGCAGCCTTGGAGTTTTTAATTCTCAAGCTAGTGTACACGGAGCCTCCAGCAATTCTTCACTTACTGTTTACCGTGTTCTTGTAGATACTGGCTCCAATTGTGGGCTTCTCTTCCTGGACACTGTGATTCTCAGTATCTGCCTGTCTTTTTTCATTTTTGATGCACCCGTTTGCCCTGTGACCTTAATTTTCTGATGGATCTAAGAATAGTTGTTGATTTCGACTTTGTTCATCCTATTTTTCTTGTTATAAGGACAGGAGTAATGACTTCCAAGCTCTTTTCATGTTGGACCAGAAACCGGAAGTTAGATTCTCAGTATTATTTTTCAGTGTTGAGTTATGAGAGTTCTTTATATATTCTAGATAATACTCCTTTGTTGTATAAGCAATTTGCAAATATTGTCTCCCAGCCTGAAGCTTGCCTTTCATTTTCTTCACATGAGTTTTTATAGAGCAGAAGTTTTTGATTTTGACGTGGACAATTTATCAGTTTTTCCTTTTATGAATCATGCTTTTGGTGTCAAATCTAAGAACTCTTTTCCTAGTTGTAGTTTCCAAAGACTGTCTTCTATGTTTTTTTCCTAGCAGTTTTATAGTTTTATGCTGTATGTTTAAATCCATGATCCATTTTGAATTATATTTAAGATGGTATGAGGTTTAGATTGAAGTTCATTTTTTTTTTTTCCCTCATTGATATCCAATTGCACCAGAACCATTTGTTAACGGGGCTATCCTTGCTCCATTCAATTAGTTTCATACCTTTGTCAAAAATAAGTTGAGCATGTATGTGTAGGTCAGTTTCTGGGTTCTCTATTTTTTCCCCATTGATCTATATATCTATCCTTCCTTTAATACTACACTGTCTTGATCTTGCAAGACTCAATATTGGGTAGCATGATTCATTTTACTTTATTCATTTTTGTCAAGATTATTTTAGCAATTTCAGGGCCTATCCCTTTCTATATACATTTTAGAATAAACTGGTCTATGTCCACAAAACACTTTCCTGCAATCTTGATAAGAATTGTGTTATAACTGCATTTTAATTTGGGGAGAATCTCTGTCACTTTTTACTGCATGCATTTTAGGTTCTGTTGTTTGGTACATGTACATTTAAGATTGTTATGCTTCCTTGGCAGATTAATGTTTTTATCTGTAAAAGTAAAAGTATTTACCTATCCTTTTACTTTCTACCTACCCATGTCATTAAATTTGAAATGAGTTTCTTGTAAACAGCATGTAGTTGGAGCCTGTTTTTAATATTCTTCCAATCTCTTTTGATTGGTGTTTTTAGACCATTATCATTTGAAGTGATTATTGATATGTTTGCACATAAGTTTGTAATTTTATTATATGTTTTCTGTGTGTTTCCTCTGGTCCTTGTTCTTCATTCTTGTTCCTTGCTTTACTGTGGGTTATTTGAACTTTGTTTTAAGGATTTCACCTTGGTTTATTTATTGTGTTTTTGAGTACATCTTTTTTGTACAGTTTTCATAGACGTTTCTCTTATTATAAATCACAACATCACATATGACTTAAAATAGTCTAAGGGTATCAACAGTTTACCATTTCAAGTTAAGTATCAAAACCTCATTTCCAATTAGATCTCTTTACTTTCCTCAATTTTAAACATCGTGTCTTGAGTATCAAATGGTTTTATAATGTTTGTTTTGATCTTTTACTATGATTTATAAAACTTATGTGGAAAATAATTGTATGTCTATTGTATGTAGCCATATTTCTGCTTTGTCCATTGTTACCTCTTCCTGATGTGGCAAGGGTTTTCTTATTTTTATTTTGCATTTTATTTCAGTTTGATGAACTTCCTTTAGGCAATCTTTAAGAGTTGGTCTGTTAACAATAAATTATTTGTTTTTCTTTGTCTGACAATGTCTACATTTTCTCTTAATTCCTGAAAGATAATTCTACAAGATATAGAACTTGAGATTGACAGATTTTTCCATCTGCAGTTGAAAAATATTGTGCAATGTCCTTTCGGCTTCAATAGTTTCAGATGAGAAATCTCTCATTTGAATGTGTGTTCCCCAGTAGGTAATTGTGTGCTATTTCTCTCAGCTGCTTTTAAGTTTATTTTCTTTGGCTTTAATTTTTTTCTTTTTTTGAAACTGTCTCATTCTGTCCCCCAGGCTGTTGTGCAGAGGTGTGATCACAGCTTACTGCAGCCTCAAACTCCTGGGCTCAAGTGATCCTCCTGCCTCAGCCTCCCAAGTAGCTGGAATGACAGACACAAGGCACCATGCGTGGTGCCTTAATTTTTAAAAGTTTAGTTATCATATGTCTTGGAGTTAATTTTTTGTGTTTGTCTTCTCTGGGGGTCACTCAGCTTCTTGGTTCTATAACTTTGTGTCTTTCACCTGATTTGGAAATTTTTCAGTCATTATTTCTTCAAATACAGACAGCCTCTGATTTATGATGGTTCAGCTTACAAATGTTTCAACTTTAGGATGGTGCACAAGCAATATGTATTCAGTGTGCTCCTCAACTTATGATAGAGCTATGTCTGGGTAAACCCACTGTAAGTTTCAGTGCTGCCCCTTCGTAAGTTGAGAAGTATATGTACTCTTTCACCTTCACTTCCTTTTTCTTCTCTTTCTAAAATTCTGATGATATGAATTTTGGACCTTTTCATATTGTTCCACAAGCCTCTGAGGCTCTATTTAATTTTTAAATTCTGTTTTCTCTCTGTTGTTCAGATTGGGTGAATTCTTATTGTTCTATCTTTCAGTTCACTGATTCTATTCTGTCATAGTCACTCTACTATTCAGTCCATCTAGAACGTTTTTTATTTCTGCTATTGTATTTCTCAGCTTTGTAATATCATTTTGTTGGTTTTTCATAACTTATTTTTCTTTGCTGAAACTGTGTTTTTTCACTTGTTTCAAGATAATTGGTAACTAACTAGTGAAGCATTTTATGATGGCTGCTTTAAAATCTTTGTCAAATAATTCCAGGATCTGATTCTTCTTGGTCTTGGGCATCAGTCGATTGTCTTGGTTCCTTCAAGTTGTGATTTTCTTGGTTCTTGGTATGATGGATAATTTTTTATTGTATCCTGGACATTTGGTCTACTATATTGGGAGAGTCTGGGGCTTATTTACATTTTTTTATTTTAGCAGGCAGTCACCCTGTTTGGGCTTAGCACACGAGTTCTTGTCCTACTGTTGTGGGCTCTGGTCCTAATGGCAATTTAATCGTCAAAGCCATTATTTTGGTCTGCTCAGTTTATCTGGTAATGCCATGGTTCCCACTGGTCCCTTCTGGGGCTACCTTGGGAGGTATAAGGGGCTTCCCTAGGTCTGCTGAGTGTCTTCTAATGAAAAAGACTGTGGAAGGGTCCCTCTACTAGAGCTGTTCAGCTATCCTGATGTCTCTGACAGGGGAGTAGAGTCTTGGGCTCAAGGCTACAAAGCTTCCTGGACTGGGACATTTGTGACTAGTCACTGTTTTTGGTTCTTTCCACCTCCCGACCCAAATCCTGGGAATGTTTTGCTTTTGAAAAAAATCACACTTTCAGCGATTTCAAACAACTCAGCAGTGTTTACAACAGACACTCTCAGTCCATTTCTGAAGATGTACTCACATCCATGGCTCACGTAGGGGCAGACAGCAAGGGCGTCAAAGGACGTGTTTCTTGGCAATAAGGAAGGAGGACTGTTCATATCCACAGTAGGCTGTGTCTAATTGGACATTTTAAGATGTCTGACTTCACAAGTGTCAATAGGGTGGGATTAATCAATTCAGTTACTCAACCTCTCTCAACCTTATTTAAGAAGAAGTTTGGAGCCTACACTTAGATGTAATCCTGCTCAGCCACTCACTGGCAGTTGGGATGCTCTCAAATCCCTTCGTTTCTCTGGTCTTCAGTTTCTTCATCTGTGCAATGGAAGTGATGAAAGTCCTCACCTCCCGGGTTCGCTAATGTGATGCTGATATAAAGCACTGACCACAGGAAGGAGCGCCTGGTTGACTCTGCTCAGTGTCCATCGGGGTTATCATCATGACCTTAGAAGGCTTCTAGCCCTGATAGTCAGGTAGTATCTAGGCTGCTGGAGGATCTAGCAGCTTTGAGATAATGAAGATGTCTGCCTTAGTAGTAATAGATGCATCTATTATTACTAATAGTGTTGTGTTTAAAAAGCAGGACTTGATCTGAGCAGCCTAAATATGAATCCTGACTCCAGCATGTACTGGCTGGGTGGGACACAGGTCAAGCTACTTAACCTCCCTAAGTGATAATTTCCTCATCTGTAAAATGGGGACAGGGATAATACCTAATTCAGAGATGAGTCAGGGCAAGTAATTAGCATGGTGCTTGGAATGCCGTAACTGCTCAATAAATGCTGGCTGCAGCCTGCCATGAAGACAGAGAGCTTTGTGCATTGTTCGCGGCTGTTTGTCTGTATTTCCAGTGCCCAGAACAGAGCCTGACACACCGTGCGTGGGTCTCTGTCTAACACAGTGGCTCCTTAGTTGGGCTGCAGGCCTTTCTTGCTCAGGGCTGTGTCTGGCTCATGACTGTGTCCACAGATCCTACATGGAGCCTTCCTCCTGCTCTTGGCAGCTGAGGGAACTGCACTAATGTTGTTAGGGCTTAAAAAGTGTGTCTGAGATGCTGCCTGCTGTGTAGTGTCACTGAGGCACTGGTCTGTCTCTCTTTCTCTGTCTCTTTCTTACACACACACAACACACACACACACACACACAGCAGCTGGGTTCCTCCGAGCTCCTCTGTCCAATACGCCCTTCATGGTTTTCTGGCCTTGAGCAGGGGGCAGAACAATTGGCCAGGAAGCTGGAGGTTCCCCTTCCACCAGAGTCCTCTCTCCTTGATTCCTGAGATTCTTAGTGCCCATTTGATGTCCATTTCTTAGAAGACAGAGGATGCTGCTAGTGGGGAGCCAGGCACCTGTCCCTGTCCCCTCCTCAGCAATCGTGCTGCAGTAAGAGGGAATTTTCAGGGTCTTCCCTGAGCTTAGTTTTCATGTGGGAGGGGCAGAGCACCCAGGGACTGGGATCCAGGGGGAGATATACATGCTGGAAGGGAGGGCAGAAGGTGCCCACCTGCCCTCAGCATGGTTGTTCGGATTCTTCGGGTATCTTTTGGCTCAGATTCACCGGTGCGCCCAACTATTGGAGTCTGCTCAGACTGCCGTGGCAAATGCTGCCGGCCGGGAGGCTGGAAGAAGAGAAATGTCTTTTCTCTCGGTTTCAAAAGCTGGGGAGTCCAAGATCCAGAAGAGGTCTGGGTGGGTTCTTCTGTGGCCTGTTCCCTTGATTTGGAGACAGCTGCCTTCTCACCGTGTCCTCATGTGGCCGTTCCCTGTGTGCCTGCATTGGTAGTGACTCTGCTCTTCTTATGCCGATCTTATTGGCTTAGGGCCCCACTTGTATGACTTCACTTAACCTTAATTGCTTCTTTCCTTCAAGGTCCTATTTCTAAACACAGTCACACTGTGGGTTAAGGCTTCAACACAGAGTCTTGGGGGGCTACAACGCAGGCCATAACAGGGAATCACAACCTCCATGAAATGTCTATGGGTTCCCTTAGTGCTGGAATGGGGTCCGGTGTGACTCTTCCTTGCTGTAACATCCCCCTTCCACCCAATATGTCTGAGGGCATCCAAGTTTCTCATTTCACCCTTGAGAATGAGGCTCACAGAGGGCCAGTGACATGCCCCGGGTCACACAGACTGTAAGGAGCAGCTCTAGGAGGACAGCCTGAGCGCTGTCATTCTGGCCTGGACTTTTTCTGATGCTGGGCAATCAGGACAGCCAGACGCAGATCACGGTGCTAGGCTTTGGGGGCGCAGGCACCCTGCATCAGAGCTGAGAGGGCCTTGGTGCTAAGCAGCTTCTTTTGTCTCAAGTCTGGCTTTTGTTTCTCTCTCTTAGGGATTCCAATTTCAGGAACATTTTTTGGCTCTTTTTAATTCTCTCATCTTTCATTGTACTTTCTTTCTGGGTAATCTGAGGCTTGCAGACAGCTAAGTACGATGTGTACATTAAAATGAAATGCAGTAAAATATAATTGAACATATGTCTTTCATGTCTGAGTGGTGGATTAGTCTCCCTGTCATGTCCCTATTTTCTCTTCACTTGTTCCACTTTTTGTCTGAGGTTTTTCCTTCCATCCCTGGAATTTCTGGGATTTGAATGGCTCCCTGGCCCCTGCTCATCGGAGATCCACACACGATCCTGATGCTACAGACCACGTCCCTGTGATGGATAAACCATGTTCCCGGGGCTGAGGGGAGGGAACTGCCAGTGTCTTCGTGAGCCTGGGAGGGGTCCTCACTGACAGTGGGGAGGGTGGGGGTCGGTGAGTGGGACTGGGAGGGTTTCCCTGGGTGCAGAGACCCTCCAGGGAACATGCTCCTGGTGGGTCCTTCTGCTGCCCTAGAACTGAGGCTGCAGCTCTGGAGCAACAGGACCCTGACTTGCAGCCAAAGCAGCCATAGGGTCTCCAGTGAGGGGTGAATTAGCAGAGATGCCCCAGACACGGCCATGAGCTCAGGTTCAGCTCAGGACGGGAGCCAGAGGCACTGGAGGAGGTGAGCAGGAAGGGTGCCGCTGCCTCAGCTTACACACTGCATGGCCTTGGGTGAGTGACCCAACTTCCCTGGGCCTAAGTTTCCTCATCTATAGTATAGGCCTATATAGTCACAGCACAAGGGATTACATGGAGGATTAAACCAAACAATGCCTGTAACATGCTCAGCATAGTGCCTGGCACACGGTGGGTCCTGAGTGAATGGAGACAGGTAACAGTCATTCATCCATTCACTCACCCAGCCCATTGTGAGGCCTCCTATGTGCCAGGCCATGCACCAGGCATCAGGCAGAGAAGAATCAAACCTCCTGTCGCCTAGGGTAGCTCATGGTCTAGTGGTGAGACTGGAGCCAGCTCTGGGAGAGGGACATAGCGGTGTTTGTGGGAACAGAGAAGGGACAAGCAAAGTCAGCATCCAGGGGAATCAGAGGCCTCATGGAAGAGGTGATGCTCAAGCTGAGCCTGGAATGGGGGCTGAGTTCCAGGGAGCAGGGGTGGAGGGTGTTCCAGCTGAGGACAGCAGGGCAATGATAGGGAAGCATGAAGAGTGGGGGTGGAGGTGCGAGGGGTGGTCTGGCTGGGCCTGAAGCCTGGGGACTGTGGGGACAAGTGGAGGGAGGTGGGGCAGGGAAGGCAGGTGGGGCAAGAACACAGCAGACCTGAGTTTGGATTTTGTCAGGCTGATGCTGGGAGCCATGGATGGTTGTGATGGCAGCAGTGGCCCATATACAATGACCGCTGCCAAGATACCAGCTGCAGTGGAGAGGTGTAGCCAAGGCTATAACACTCCATGGAGCAGGCAGGAGCCCCAACCTCCCCGAGTGCCAACACAGCCACCACGCAGCGGCTCTGGATCCAGGTGTATCTGTGCTCCTGGAGGCCTGGGAAGGCCCCGCTGCTCCTGGAATGATCGGAAGCGCCTGCTCCCATTGCCTGGTTTCTCTCGGATATTGGCATCTGCTCTGATCTTGGAGGTGTGGCCAGGGCTGCATGCTTCACACAGCCAGCGGGAGACAGTGGGCGGGCGGCAGGGGGAGGCGAAAACGAGAGCCCCTCTCTTCTGAGTTGGTGGGGTAGGAGCTCCCTGGGCAGCTGCAGCCACCCTTCCAGGCACAGAAACCCTGGCATCTCTGCAGTCCGCACCCTCAGAGGCCTGGGAAGGCCCCCCTGTCCCTGCAGGCTCAGAGGTGTCTGCTCCCACTTCCTGGCCTCTCCCCACTCCTGGCACCTGCCCCGATTTTGGAGCAGGGTTGGGGCTGAACCCAGGCACTGTCACAGCCCAGCCAGGTGTGCACATACTTGGGGCAGTGCTGACATGCCAACCCCTTGCCGTCTCATCCCCCTCCTGATTTTGGGTGCCGACAAGCCAGGGAGGGGAAGCTGAGAGGGGCCTGAGGGCAGCTTGGCTCTGGGTGCTGGCCTGCAGGTGCCCCTTAGTGTGAGCAGCCTGGGCACTATGGACGGCGGGAGGCAGACAGGCTCCTAGGCAGAAGTGGGTGGGTCCCTGGTGAAGCCCCACCTTCAGGCTGGGAAAGGCCTGAAGCCTGGGGGCCCAGCTGCCAGTCCTAATGACTAGAGGGGGACCAGAGGGACAGCTCTTTCCTGGACCTGACCATGGCTGCCCGTGGACCAATCAGCACTCACTTCCCCCCTCTGAGGCCCATAAAAGTCCCGGGCTCAGCCAGAGCTGAGCAGATGATGGGAGGACCAGCTGCAGAGGGGAGCCTCCCACTCCAGGGCCTCCTCTCTGCTAACAGCTGCAGAGACAATGGGATGACCTGCCTGCAGAGAGGAGCCACCCACCCCAGGACTTCCTCCTCTCTGCTGAGGGCTGAACACTCATCAGGACAACCTAACTGCAGAAAGGAGCTAGGCACAGTGGGTCTCTGAGCTGTTCTACTTCTCAATAAATCTCCTCTTCATCTTGCTCACCCTCCACTTACCTGCATACCTCATTCTTCCAGGTAGCAGGACAAGAACTCAGCCTGCCAAACGGCAAGGCTAGAAGAGCTGTAATACAAACAGGGCTGAAACATATCCCCTTGCTCACTACATTGCAGGTGAAGAGAGGGAGAGAAGCGCTGTGGCCTGTCGGGGACCCCAGAGATAGGAGCTCCCTGAGCTAGGGCTGTGGCTCCCTGTTTGAGGCCCTATGGTTCCTGGTGTCTCTGAGCTTCTGGGCACCACTGCATTCCCTGATACCAGCCAGGGAAGCTGCTTGCAGTATGCCTGGTCCAGCTGCAGCCTCACAGAGAGTCAGTGCCTTTGCGAGCATCTGGAGCTGCCTGCCCACTGCAGCAGCCACCATGCCTGACTGTATGCAGTGGCCGGAACCCATGCCTGCTGGTTCATACACCCCTCACCTCTCCATGTCTGGCTCACCCTTGGCAGGTGTGGGATCCAGGCTGGTAGCATGAGTTGAACACAGCCTGCCAGGCTGAGTGGGTGGAACGAGCTGAGCAGGCCTGGGCAAAGGCACCACCAGCCACAGAGGTTCCTGGTCAGAAAAGCAACACCCCAAACATCCTGTAACAGTTGGGGGGTAGGGGAGGCCTGTGGTCAGGGCGTCAGGTCCTTCTGCAGATGGCAGTCTTGAGTGGGAGCCACGAGGGAGACAGCGTCCCTCCTGTCATTCTTGTTCCTCGGGCTCCACCTGGGACTTCACAGAGTGAGTGTCATCTGTGTCCCTGATGTGGCCTCGGGGGCTCAGGGCTGGAGACGTGTCTCCAAGTCCCTCGGGCTATGGCTTGGAGCCCCTGGCTCTGCCTCTTTTCACCGAGTGCCACTGTGTTTGTTCTTTAGTCACCCTTTTCTGAACAGCACTCCTCCCTCATTACCCGCCTCCCACCAGTGTTCACTGAGCTCCTGTGATGTGCTGGGCACTGTTCTAGGGGCTACAGCTGTGAACAAACAGATGACACCCCCTACCCCGAGCTCATATCCCTGTGGGGACACAGACGGTCACCAAATAACTGGGAACCTCCCCTAGGATCAGCACCCTGAGGATGTGGCTCCCAGGGCTCTGGGAGCCTGGGCCAGAGTCTAACCTTGTCAGGAAGGCTGGGAGGGCTTCCCTGAGGAGGTGGCCCTCTCGCCAAGACCTGAGGGATGAGGGGAGGAAGCTCTGGGAGATGAGGAGGAGGTGAGCCTCAGGAATTAGGAGCAGAGTGAGGAAAGGCCCCTGGGTGGGAGGGAGGGAGGCGAATTCAGGGCCCGAGTGGCGGTCCTTGGGGTGGGGTGGAGACTTGAAGGAAATTGAAGAACAGATGAGGCTGGTGAGGGTGGCACGGGGCCAGGCCCCCGGGGAGCGTGTGGCCATGGGGGCAGGTTTGTTTTTCTCTTTACAGTATGAGGATGCTCCCAAGAAGGCTAATCAAGGGAAGCAGGACAGATTTCTGCAGCAAACCCCTTTCTCTGGATGCCTGGTCAGGGGCTGTGGGGTGGGAGTGGGAGCAGGAGGCTAGAGGAGGCTGCGGAAGGGTGCAGAGGGAGGTGATGGGGCCAGAAGAGGCCAGGGAAATGGGAGGATGGGTTGCAGTGATCTGGGAGATGAAACTGGAGGTGGATTCCATGTGGCGTGCAGGGAAGAGGTGGGAGAGGGTGGGGATGATGCTGAGGTTTCCTGGTGGAGGGGTGAAGACCCCAGCACAGTCAAGACTGGGAAGCCAGGTTTCAGGGACAAGGTCGTGGTCACTGTGGCCAAGCTTCTCTGGTCTTTCCCTTCCTCACCTCCCCAGGTAGAAGAGGCCTTTTCTCTTATCGGCTCTTTCCTACCCCCTTGGCCATTTCAGATCAGAACATCAGCTCAAAACTGAATGTGTTTAGAGACACCTTCATCCCACTCCTCATGAACAGGTAAGAGAGAAAAGGCCCAGAGAGGGAGCAGAATTTCCCAAGGCCACACAGCAAACATGGGCAGAACTGGAGACGGTTCCAGAGCCCCACTTTGCACCCCCCAACACCAGCTGCCCTGATGGACATCATAACCAGGGGCCGCGGTGGCCACTCTCTTTGACTCTGCCCTGCGGGCCATGGCTAATGGCTCTGTCATCTTGAATCAATAGGTTAGGAGCCACTGTGTTTATAGTGTAATTTTTTCAGATGGTTCAAGGAGAAGTTGATAAATGGGTCCTGTCCTTTCCCAGAAGATTATAGATTTCCTTTTTCTTTATTACATTTTTTTTCTTTTTTCTTTTCTTTATAATCTCTCTTTCTAACACACAGGACTCTCTCTCCTGTGGAAGCTAGTGGTCTTTGAGAAAACTGCTCCTGTGATGCCGGGAGCCCCTCTCAGGGTGTGCCCTGCAGGGCCTGGGGCCTGGAGGTTGCACTGTGGCTAAGGCTGCAGTGTCTCAGGGCTCCTGTTCTCATCTTCTCCGGTTAGCCCTGTAATGCTTGCTGCCCAGTCCAGGAGGTGGTGAGCTCCCCGTCACTAGAGGGGTTCCTGGAGACTGGGCAACCCTTGGTAGGGAACTAAGGCAGCAAATGCTGGGCTGAGGTTATTATGGGGACATCATTCTCTGCAGATTTCCCCACCCCGCACTCTATTCCACCCCAACACCAGAGTGCAGGAGGGGGAGGGAGGAGCTAACAGTTACTGTATTTGGTGGGTGTGGTGGGCTTGTCATGTAGGGTCTGATTCCCTCCCCTCCCTCTCTTTTTTCTCCCCAAGATCATCTCAAGGGTTAGATTGTTTTCCCTCATTTCACAGATGAGGAACCTGAGGCTCAAAGAAGTTGAATGAGGCAGTAAGTAGCAGAATTGGGATTTGAACCCAGGCCTGCCTGGCCCTTTCCTAAAAGTACTCCTGTCTCCAAAGGAGTACAGGCTGCTCTTACCTGTACCAAGCACTTACCTTGTGCCAGGCACTGAAGTTGACTCTTCCCATCCTGCATGTCACTGAACCCTGACGACCATCCATAGGGCAGATGCTATGACCACCACTTTTCAGACGAGGAACCTGAAGCTTAGAGAGGTTAAGTTGCTTGGCTGTGAACTGTGGAATGGGATTCAGTCCTGGGTTGGTTGCCTGCAGAATCTGTGTCTATAAGTGCTGCATGGAGCTGCCTCCTCTGACCCCAAAGAAGTTCTTCCTGAGCTCTAACCCAGCTCCTCTCCCCGGACCTTCAGATTAGCTGCTGAGGGTCATGGGCCTGAGATACATTAGTGTAAGAAACAGGTTATAAAGTTCCAGAGGGCAAAGGGAATTTTATTTCATTTATCTTTTTTTCGCTTAAGAATTGCTGAATGAATGATTGAATGAACACATAGTCTCTCTGTAGGCTGGTAGAAGGTGATTAGGCAGATAACAGATGAAGAGTCAGGTAGGAGGCGAGCACACTGGTAGGAGGCAAGCACACTGGTAGGAGGCGAGCACACTGGTAGGAGGTGAGCAAGCAGGCAGGAGGTGAGCAGACGGGGAGAAGATGATCAGGCAGGTAGGAGATGATGAGGCAGGTAGGAGGTGAGCAGGCAGGTAAGAGATGAGCAGGCAGCTAGGAAGTGGGCAGGTAGGTAGGAGTTGAGCAGGCAGGTAGGAGTTGAGCAGGCAGGGAGGAGGTGAGCAGGCAGGTAGGTTGGGTCTCTGCTCCTTTTACCTGTTACAGGTGAGGGCCTCCCTTTCCATAGCCAACAGTTCCAGGGGTGGGCTCTATCTGAGGTCCTGTGGCCCCCTTGGGGGAGGGATTTTGTCCCCTCACAGTTATGGAACTCTGATAGGGCCCCACACTGCTGGGCTCCTTCCTATTTCATCTCATTTAAACTTCCCATTGATGCCCATTTCTGTAGTGAGCACACAAAGTTCAGAAAGTAGAGACGACATGGCCAAGAACTTGAACCCGAGGACTCTTGCCAGATCACTGTGCTGCCTTCCACCCTCTTCCTCCTTGGTTTCTCCATTCGTACACAGGTGGCTGCCCAATACCACCATCCCCGTGGAGAGCTTCCCATGGGGCCCAGAATTGACCTTAGACTCCCACCTCCCCTTTGCAGGGAGTCCCATTCCGTCACAGCCCTGTCCCTCCCTTGGAGTCATTCTCTTGCTCAGAACCTGTGTTAAGGCCTCCTTACCTTGCTAGGTACATTCAAGCAATGGCATGCACATGAGGCAGCCTGAAAGTGTGGAGACCAACCGGCAGGTAAAGGAGCCCCCAGGAATAGCCCAAACACTTGTGTTTCATCCCCCAGGACTTCCACAGGGTTCCTCCACTCCTTGTCAGCACTCCCTCAGAAGGGAGAGAAGAGGGATGAAACCCAGGGAATTCCCTTTCCTGGAATGAGGGCACCTCATTTTTGGATGTTCCCCCTCCCGAGTCCCAGAGGATACAGGTCTCCTGGGATAGCCTCAGCCTCCAAACAACAGCCTTCTGAGACTTTAACAGTTTGCACCCCCATTTTATAGATGGAGAAACTGGGGCTCTGAGTGGTGAAGTAAACTACCGAACGTCATGCAGCTATGGAATGGTAGAGCTGAGATTTAAATAGAGGTCGGACCCCAAAGCCCGTTGTCTTCCCAGTGTTTGTACTCAAAGCAGACTGATGTCCTTGGCTGTCTCTATCAGATCTAGCCCTGCCATCCCCAACCCCTCAGCATGGCCTGAATTCCTGGGTTCCAGTGGGTCCAGTGAGCCTGTGCCCTGCCTGGATGCTCCTCCCTGATGGGTCTTGCTCCAGTGGACTGAACTCTGTCAATTTCTCCAAAGCCGCTCCCTCCAGGGCTTTGCAAAAGCTGCTCCTCCTGCCTAGGGGGCCCTTCCCCTCCTCTCTGCCTGGACAACTCCTATTCATCTTTCAAGACTTAGTTGAAATGTTGCCTCCTCCAGGAAGCCACCAAAATCTCCCGAACTTGATCATGCTTTCCTGGAGTCCTGAGCGCTGATTGTGTTCAGTTAGAGTGTTTGTCAAGGTGTCTGTCTCCCCACTGGACTGTGACATTCCTGAGTGCTGGGGCCATCACTGTGAGTCCTGCATACTGCGTGGGGCCTGGCCTACAGCAGTGGTAAATAAACCAATGTCTGTGAAATAAACTTCACTCAGCAGTTCTAGCTCTGGCCAGAGAATGGTCTGCCCGTTTGTGGGTTTCAGACTCCTGGACTCTCTTACTGTGGGGATTGTGGGTCTATGCTGCCCTGGTCCTGTGGCTCAGGGAATCTAAGGCTCAGGGATGCTGAATGCTGAAGTCTGCACCTGGGTGAGTCAGGTTCTGCGACTTTGAGTCAGCACCATGAGAATACCCCGGGTGCTGACAACACCTTCTGAATCCAGGCACGCAGGGATACTGACTGAGTCTGAATCTGGCCCCTCCACTCAGCAGTTGTATGAACTTCAAGGCTCTGAGTCTCAGTCTCTTCATCTGTGTAGTGGGGTTGATGATGGCAGGTGGGTGCGACTCTGTCAACAGCATTTAAGAGAAGCCTGCCTGTGTGTGGCTGTCAAGGCAGGCCCTGAGGAGTGGGCTGTGAAGTGGACAGTGGGTCCTGCCCAGCCTGGCAGGGGCGTGCCTGTGAGGGCCCATGTGTGGCAGAGTCCTTTGTGTGAGGGCCTCACATAGCAGGGTGCAGTCAGCCAGGAGGACACTGGTGATTGCCGGCCCTGGAGGGTAGCCCTGGGCTGGAGGCGATGTGGAGTGGGGCCGAGAGCATTTCTTCCCCCCAGCCTGTATGCGTCAGCTGTCAACCTGCACTTGAGGCCTAGATTAGCCCTGTTGAATAGAAATGTAACAGGACATGTCAGTTTTAATTTTGTAGTAACGTTAAAAACTTAAGAAATAAGTGAAAATTACTTTAAAATATCTCTTATTAACCCAATATATCATTTCAATCTGAAATCAATATTAAAATATAAATAATGAAATGTTTTACATTTTTTTCTATACTGAGTCTGAAAGTCTGGTATGCCTTTCACACGTCTAGGATAGCTCGATCCAGACCAGCCACGCTTCAAGTGTGCAGCGGCTCCCTGTGGCCAGTGGCTATGGGACGGGCCACAGTAGGGCTGGCAGCTCCTGATGATAGCCCACTGGGTAGGAGCCTAATCTCTGGAGTGACTGTGGCTTTGGTTCAATTCCTGACTCTCCCTCTTCTGGATCAGGTGACCTTGAACAAAAGGTTTCACATTTTCTTGAGAAAATTAATGTATTGAGTGTTCAGCAAACAGTGGCTGCTGGTATATTTATTATTTTTGTCACTCTGTCACTTCACAGCACCCTAACTCACCCTTGTAACTGTGTGTCTCCCCCTCGTAGACCTTTGGCACCTTCCTCTGCCATTGGATCTGCTGGACAGCAGCCACCCCAGAGTGTGGCTCCCTCTGCATGGCTGGGGCTCAACGAAGCACAGAGTACAGAGCCCCACCTGGGCTGAGCTGATGAGCCTCTAGGGCAGCAGCACATTGTGTGAGTCTGGGCTGCCCCAGACCTCTGCTTCTTGGCCTGTAAATAAGAGGGTAGGACTAGGGGACCCTGGAAAGTCACTGCCAAGTGTGAGAACTTGATGAGCATGACAGCATTTATATAGGACATGGACAACATTTACAGAGAAGACTGGGGCGGGGCGGGAGGCAGTAATAAGCTGCAATGTGCTTGACTATTGGCTTGCCTTGGGTGACCTGGCTACCAGGTAGGAAGGAGCCTTGTTTCCCCTCTGAAGAAGGCCTGCCTCCCAGGGTGTGAACCTGTGATGACCTGAGTAAATGAGCATAATGTCCCACCAGGTGTCAGAGTCCAGACAACAAGGCTTTTGCTGAAGTGGCAAAGAGGGCTGCCTGGGGAGAGGTTCTGGTGGCTCCACTGTCCTGCTCTGGGAGTTCTTGGGAAATCTGGAGACTCCAACTCCAGGCCCATAAGACTTGCCAGGCCTGAAACCAGCTTCGGGTTTGGAGAGAGATGTGGGGTGGGGGGACGGTGGAGGGGGTGCCACACTGCAGCCTCCTGAGGACATCACCTCATCACGGTACTCTCCAGTCCCATACAGGGGTGACCCCAGGGGCTGTGCAAGTGGGTCAGGTGGAGAGGAAATGGTCTGTTTCGTTGCTCCAGGACACTTGTAACTGGCTAGTCGACAGCTCACAGCCCGGTTCCGGCACAGCTTCGCCAGTCCTGCGTGAAGCAGTGAACACAGCAGTGCCCACAGTGCTGCCCCCGAAGGTCCTGCAGGGCTTAGGGAGTGGGTGGCCACACTAGGCCACTGACAGAGGACAGAGCCTGGAAGCACCTGGCCAAGGAGAGATTCCTTGCCTGGGGGTCAGTGCGGGGCTGGACAGGCCATTGTGCTGAGGGACAGAAGCCAGGGGCTGGGGGGAAGTGAGCTCTAGGTGAGAACAGTCAGCGGCAGGATGAAGGGGGGTATCTGCCTACCTGGCTCTTAGCAGAGCAGTCTGTCCTCCCAGGCCACTCCCCCTGGAGAGCACGGGCAAGACACATGATGGCCCTGAATAAATTCTTCCTTTCCGTGCTTTAGCAAATGTGATAAGTATACTTATTAAGTATACCTCAAGTGCTTTAAGAAGTATCATTGAGTAAGTTTTTCTTTAACACTCCACTCCTCCCTCTTCTTCTCTCCCTTCCTCTCCCTCTGCTTCCGTTTTTTCTCTCTTCCTTCCATGGGGCAGGAAGGTAGCAAGACAGAACCCGGGCACATGTGTCCACAGGCACACGTATAAGGCCCCACACCCATGAGCACGTGCACACCTGCCGCACGATGGGCCGTGTCCGCCCAGCACCAGCCCCACAGAGCCCGGAGCAGCCCAGGCCTCTTCTGTGTTTTGCTGCTCCCAGAAAATTGGAAAATAAAGAAATGTTAAAATAGAATCACAAACCCTGGGATATAACCTCAATATTTACATCGTACAAATGAACACCCTGGTCAACAAATATATGATGTGTGATGTGTCAGGTAATCACAAGGTTTATTTTTAAAAAGCTCATTCCTTCCACAGGTGAGGCAGAGTGGATGGGAACCAGGACACACAGAGGAGGCTGTGAGATGAAAGTCTGGCCGCCTTTCCCTGTGCCTCAGTCCATGGGAAGAACCTCTTAGTAACAGCATCGGAAGGTCACATTTGAGGGCTTGAAAGTGAGCCCTGCACACATATGTGCACACATACACGCAGACACGTACATACACTCCTGCATACACTCAACCCCCTTGGCAGAGAGGCAGGAGGTTACCTGACTTGAATGTTGCTGTGGCAATAACTGCAATGTGATACTTTTTAGAGATGAAGCTGTCACGTGCATTTTTATCCTTTCTGAAAACAGGCAAGATCTGACGGTATCTGGGGGGAAGCTGACATGGGAGAGCATCCCAGAGGCATTTCTGCAAATCCTGAAACATGGTGGGTCCCAGGTCCTTCCCCAGGGGCCTGTGCGGTGGGTCAGGTGTGGGGGAAATGGCTGCTTCTTGAGGTGCTACTGTGTCCCAGGCACATGGTCTATCCTGTTCACCCCTCACAATGCCCCCAGAGTGGGTCGAATTCTCCCTGTTACTGCGGAGGAATGAAGCCTTGGAGAGGCAGGGGAACTTGCCCTGGGTTACCATCAGGGAGTGGAAAGGCTGGTCTCAGCTGGTTCTCCCCAACGCTGGTGACGGAGCTTATTACAACTGAACTTGGGTTGTGAGGCCCCTATTCTGCTGGCTGCATTACTGGATGTGAGCACAGGATGCAGTCTGCTAAGGGTCACAGACAGACAGTGGAGAAATGACTGGGGGAGTGCAGGTATAGATGATGGGCAGTGGGGAGGGGGAACAAGAAGGGGATAATGATAAGACTGGGGCTTTGTGGGCTTGAGACAAAGCACAGTCAGTGCCTGATCAATGGCAGCCATTATATGTGTGGTGATGACTGCCATCATCATCATTTCTTGGGGAAGAATCTTCATCATTGATATGGTTTGGATCTGTGTCCTCACCCAAATCTCATGTTGACGTGTAATCTCCAAGGTTGGAGGTGGGGCCTGGTGGGAGGTGATTCTATCATGGGGGTGGATTTCTCACAAATGGTGAGGGCACCTCTTGGTACTGTCCTCCCAAAGTGAGTGAGTTCTCACAAGACCTCATCCCTTAAAAGTGTGATCTAGTCCTCCTCTCTCTCTTGCTCCTGTTCTGGCCTTGTGATGTGCCTGCTCCCCCTTCACTATCTGCCATGACTGTAAGTTTCCTGAGGCCTCCCCAGAAGCTGAGCAGATGCCAGCACTGTGCTTCCTTGTACAGCCTGCAGAAGCATGAGCCAATTCAACCTCTTTTCCTTCTAAATTACCTAGTCTCAGATATTGATTTATAGCAATTCAAGAACAGCCTAACACAATTATCATCATTGTTATCATTGCTGTCTTCACCATCATTGTCATCCTCATCTTCATAGTCACCATTGTCTTGGTTTTCATCATTATACTCACGGTGTCATCATCGTCATGACTGTTGTCAGTCATCATCATTGCCATCCTCACAGTCATCACCATCTTAACTACCCCTTAGTGAGTATCACCTGTGCCTTGCCTGTAAGGCTGTTATAATTATCATCTGTAGATTCCAGATGGGGAGGCTGAAGCACAGGGAGCGGAGGGGACCTGCCCAATGGCCCAGAGCAAGTCAGCGATGGTGTCACCAGCTCAAGTTCAGCTGCTCCCCATTCAGAGGCTGAAAACATGAGAAACAAGGGGCAGTGAAATGAAAACAGTTTTATTAATTGGAAGCTAGCAGTTGGGGAATGGCCAGACTCATGCCTTTCAAAGACCAGTCCAACTTTCTGGGCTGAGTGAGATGGTTTCAGAAGGGAGACAGAGTAGAGGAAATAGGTGGGAGGGATGCAGGGGGTGCAGGTCTGCAGGTCTTGTTCCAAAGGCTTTCTTGAGTAGTCAACCATCTGGAGGTCCAGTTGGCATCATCTTGACTTCCACCTATTGGTGGTGGTCTCCTTGCTTGTGAGCCCACTAAGCGAGCTGATTCCACAGCTGGATCTGCAAGCCTGGTTTGTTTCAAAATTAGCCCCTGGAATTTCTAAGCCAGCACATAATGAGATAAGGAGCGCTGTTCATGGGAGTACCTGGTGGGCAGGGAAGAAACAAATGTTTTAAAGCACAAGGCTACATTCTGAGATGAAGAAGGACAGGAAAAAGTAAGTTTCAAAATGCATTTCAAGGCTGAGACACTCAGTTACAATGGATCCAGGATTTGAACCTGCGGTGTCTGTCTCAGGGGTGGCGTCTTTGCCCTGTACTAAGGACAATACGAGCGTGACTGCTCATTGGATGCCTCTGCTTGCCATGAGCACCTCCTCCCAGATTGTCTCCAAAGCCCCTGCTGTCCTCCCAGCCCATCTGGCATCCTGGGGACCACTGCCACAGCTGAAGGCCTACTGTGTGTGCTGCATCTGCGTCCTCATACCCGTGTGCTTTTGCACCTGTGGCCTCTCACCTGTGGGTTCCTAGAACCTACAGCCCCTCCAGGAGGTACATCTCATCAGGTCTGTTGTTTTTACAGGGGAGGACTCTGAGGGTCAGAGTGGGAGAGTGACTAAGGCCAACCCCAGATTCCTTATTTTTTATTTTTCGAGACAGAGTTTCGCTCTTGTCACCCAGGTTGGAGTGCAATGGTGCAATCTTGGCTCACTGCAACCTCTGCCGTCTGGGTTCAAGTGATTCTCCTGCCTCAGCCTCCCCAGTAGCTGGGACTACAGGTGCTCACCACCACTCCCAGCTAATTTTTGTATTTTTAGTAGAGACAGGGTTTCACCATTTTAGCCAGGCTGCTCTCAAACCCCTGACCTCAAGTGATGGCCACCTGCCTTGGTTTCCCAAAGTGCTGGGATTACAGGCGTGAACCACCGTGCCCGGCCCAACCCTAGAATCTTTCTAGGTGCTTGAGGGTGGTTGCAGGGATAAAATGTGATGACATAGGAAATCTGGCGCTGGCGAAATTGCAGCTTCTACAGGAAAGGGCACCATCCCCCATGATAGAGGAGAAACCAAGGCTGGGAGGGAAGGAGCAGGTAGAGCCTGGACTGTCAGGACTCTCCATTGCTGGCTTCTCCAGGTCGACCTGGAGGGCAGGAGAGGGCAGACCCAGGAGGGCTTGGGCAGGAACTCTTCCACCTCCATCTCTGCCCCGACTGCCTGCCAAATCCCCGACCACAAGCAATTTTCCCTGGGGAAGAAAATGACTGCGCAGTTTTGGCAAGATCTCACTTCCATTAAGTTAAGCATTTAACAGAGTTCTCAGAGCAGAATCTGTTTTGTTTAATACCTTGATCTCTCTTGTCTGCTGGAGAAATAAAATCTGTCAAACCCCTTGAAGCCAACTGTCAAAGTAAAGCATTTTGGGGGGACAGATCTCTCACTCTGATGGCAAAATTCATTTGAAATGATCCTTTAATCCAGTCTTCCTGTGAGACCTGGAGCTGAAATTTTAAAGCCATTTGCCCTAAAGAATTTCTTTCCATTTCTCCCTGCTGCTTTCTCTCCTGGTACCAACCCCTCCTTCACCTTTAAAAAATAATGCAACAAATTGCAGCCGGCATAATGATAACCATTTGGTTTCTCATACAGTTTTTTAGGGGGAAAATGACAGAGTACAGAGCTTTGTCTTTCAGTGTCTGTTTAGGGAAGGGAGGTGATTTTCTGTCAAAATCAACAAGTAAAGGAGAAGAGGCATGAGGGGGTGGGTGGGATTTTACAGACCTGAGGTCTGTGTGAGCAGGAGGAGTGACTGGGAGGATGACTGCGCCCTCACCCCTGCTGAAGTGGGGGTGGGAGGAGCTGCCGCTTTTTCTCTGATCTCTGCTCCTCACACCTGTACCGCCTTCCATCCCTGTGTCCACCTGCAAGAGTCTCAGCCTGCCTTTGGGCTCAGTACTTCACAAGGTACAAAGCATTTCCACATTCACCACAATCATTTATCTGTTAATCGCTCCTTCCTTCCTGCCTGCCTGCCTGCCTTTATATTGTCAATGTCATGGTGATTGGGTTTCACTATGGGACATACCCTGGGCGATGCTTGGGATGTGACCCAGACATAATCTCCACCTTCAGGATTCCAGAGTCTAAAAGGGAAGATGAAGTGTGGACAAATGGCTAGGATCCTATGTGGCAGACGCGTGCTCGGCACATAGCAGGCACCTCTCTCAGTTAGATGTGTTGGGCGAGGTGTAACAGACAACCTAACAACAGTGCTCAAGCGATTAGAAAGTAGAATGCTCTGGCATTAGAAAGTAGAATGCTCTGGCACAGCTGCATGTCTGGAGAGGAGTGGTTCCAGCTTAGTCAGATGCTCAGGGATGTTGACAAAGACCCAGGCACTTTCTCTCTTCCATCTTTACCATCCTTGGCTATGTGAACTTTTTGTCCTTAGCTTGTTTCCTCATGGTTGCAAGACGGCTGCTGCAGCTCCAAACATCATGTCTCACACTACAGCCTTCAAGTCGAGAAGAAGGTGGCAGAGACAGGCAGAAAAAAAAATATTTCCCAGAAGCACTCCCTCCACCAACAGATTTCCCCTCATATCTTGGTGGCCAAGTCTGGGCCACATGCTCACCCATAAAACAATCTCTGGAGAAGGGGGATGGGGTGCCTGGCTTGGCTTCACCCCAGGGTTGGAGGCCCCCAGGCCTGAGCCTGTGGCTGCAGAACAAACACAGTGTTCTGTGAGTGAAGGAGGAGGGGCAGGTCTACTGGGGGCAGCCCCCTGTGTCTGTCCCTTCTTGTTGGTGTTTACTGATGAGTGTCCCCGGCAGTGTGCCGTCTGGGGTAGGGACAGAAAACCCGGCTCTGAGCCTCCAATCCTGTGGGCTGTGTGATCTGGGAAGCACTTGACCTCCTCCCCTGTGAAGCAGGGACCACGACAGCACCTGCTGCATAGGGAGGTCATGCAGGTGATGTGGGTCATGTGTGCAGGTGCCTGGCTCATGGGGGTGTTAACACCTGTCAGCTATTGTGGGGATGAGGTCAATCTGTAAAGTGACCCATGGTGCCCTCTCTGTAGCAGTCCCAGAGGTGACAACAGCAGGAATATCAGTTCACAAGTGCGAGCACTTCCTACGCGTGCAGGGCACCCTGTACTTGCACTCACACACTTAATCCTCACAGCTACCCGAGGAAAGCGCCCTTTCATCCTCATTTTTACATCAGAGGAACCGAGGCTCAGGAAGGGGAACCCAGGTGGAGTGAGGGCAGGTGGGACTCCAGGGTACTCAGGTTCCAACTGCTGTGCTCTGACCCACTGCAGGATCCTGGGTGGAGCTGGCACAGGCAGGTGCCCAGATAACCCCTTCCCACCCTGGGTCCAGGCAGTGGCTGGACCTATCGCTCGCCCAACCCTGTGGTCTGCTGTTCCTGGAGCTCCAGGGCCGCAGACCTGCCTGTGATGTGGGGATATTGGTCACCATCCTGGCTGCCCTCCTCCAAGGTGATGAATAAACATATTCTGTGTAATCAATACTGTCACTGTGTCTTGGTCATGAATTGGCAACTTTCATTCTTTGGGGAAATACACATTAGATACGTTTAACATGGAACATAAGCATATGCTAGTGATGAATAATACATTTTATATTTGTACATTTATCAAAATATGCAAAACCTATGTGCACGATTATACACTGGTAGGCACACCAGAGTTTAGTAACTGCTTGAGACTCCTCACCAGCACCAGAATGTGAGCTTGGGCACCAAGGGGGACACACAGCCCACAACCCAGACCTGCTGGGGTGGAGGGGCTCAGCTGTCACTGCTGTGGGTCCCATGAAGACTTGACCCATTGTTGGCCTTCTCAGTCTTCCTGGGAATTAAAACAATCATGCTAGGTGACAAATTCCTCCTGGATTTAGGACAAACACTTGCTGAAGAGACTGCCACCAGTCACCCTGGTGGCTCAGTTCCGGTTAACGGTCTCCGAGCCCTGGGCACAGGGGAGGGAGGCAGTATAGTCTACTGGTTAAACCACAGGCTTTGGTCCACACAGGTTTCCAGCCCTGGCTCTTCCACTTGCCTGCTGTTAGACAGCTTGCTTAAGCTGTCTGAGCTCAGTCCCCTCATGTGTTAGTTGAAGATAGTAATAGCATCTACCTTATGGGACAGGGGCTAGAAGTAAACGTGGCAACACAGGTAGCAAGCTCAGTGAGGATTCTTCGTCTTGCGGTTCCATTGTGTCAGGACTGTGGTTCTCTGGCCCCACGGCTGTCCGGGTGGGCAGCTCCTCCTGCAACTGGAGGGTGCTGGCCCCGCTGGGCCCCTCACCATTGGAACAGTGAGAAGAAAATGAGCCCCACACCCCACTAACTTGGGTTCACATTCAGCCTCCAGCCGTCGCTCAACGTGTGACTTGGGAAGTAGCTGAACCTATATGAGCCCGATGGGTTTTTCCCTCTGTAAATGGACACACACTATTGACCACCTAAAGCTATTGTGAGGATTTGATGAGGGTACATCAGCTGGAGGCAGATTCCTGGGCTCAAATGACACTTTTAGTGCATACCTGTGGGTGGGACTCTGAGCAAAACACAGAGTGTCTCTGTTCCTCGGATCCTCATCCTTCACATGGAGACTGGGAATCTCTGCTGCGTAGGATGCTGTGGGAACTCCAGGAAAGAGAGCTCTCAATGTATGTTAACTGGCGTTGTTATGCTTCTTCTTCTTCTTCTTCTTCTTCTTCTTCTTATTATTATTATTATTATTATTCTGCTTGTAGGCAAACACCCTATCTTGTCTTTATGTATCAAGCCCCTGGCACAGGGTCTGGGCATAGTAAAGGCTTGAGGCTCACCAGAGCAGGAAGAGCAGGAACCTGGAAGCAGTTTGCCTGTATTTAAAGACTGGCTCCATCACTTCCGAGCTGTGAGATCTTGGAAAATGTCTAAACATCTCTGAACTTTGGTATCTTCATCTTTAAAATAGGGGAGAGGGGTAAATGACAACAGGGTCTCCTTCATGGGGTTGTTGAAACAATGAAGTGAACTAATGCATGAAAAGTGCTTAGGATCGTGCCTGGCACACAGTAAGTGCCAAGACGATGCTAGCTTCAATTCTTCCAGGCCTTGAGGGAGCGTTGGTGTTGAGCGGCCTCTAAAGTTCTCCCTTTTTGCCACTACTGCAATTTGAGATGAAGAAACTGAGGCCAAGAGACATTAAATTAAATGTTTGGCAACAAGGCAGTATGTGACTGTGCTAAATTATGCAGGGCAGACAGAGAACAAAATGATCAGTAATAAAGGGGTAATTGCGGGGGACAGATGCTAAGTGGACCAGGAGCCTGAGATGAAGGAGAGAAAAATGCCGCCTGGGATGAGGATGGCCTCGGCCAGGGCCCGGGTGTTCTTGTTAATGACATTGATCTTTCCCCTTAACGCAGCCATGCATCCTTACTGTGAAGCATTTGGCAAGTGCAGGCATTTATACAAGAGAGTATATAACTCATCTGGTATCTTGCCTTCCGGAGATAGTAGTTTTTACATATTAACACCTTTCTTCATTTCTTTTTCTATTCATATACAAGTATATATTTTCATAATTGCTTTCTCATGGGTGTGGCTGTCTAGATAGGTTAGAACACGATGCAATAACAAACAAATCTCTTGGAAACAAAGTTTAGAATAGTCTGCTATAAGGAGATGGTGAGTGGAAATTACAAAGTTTTAAAAATTAATAATGCCTAATATTTACAGAGCGAATAGCCCTCAAGTCCCATTAGCTCGACCTTAATGTAAACTCAGGTCCAATCTTCCCTCCCTCTCCAGGCTCCCATCTAGATCCCAAGGTCATCATGCTTGGACTGGTGCAGTAGCCTCCTGATGGGTCCCTGGCTCTACTCACTCCCCCCACAGCAGCCCCTGTGACCCTGTGAGACTCAAGGCGGAGCCCTCTCTGCTCTCCTCTGCTCTGCTCTGCTTTGGACACCCCAGGCTCCTGCCTCACTGGGCACATCCAAGCTGACAGTGGCCCCGGCCCCATAGTTCCCAGCCTCACCTCCACTTGGCCCATCTCACCCCCTCCTTCTGCTCCCCTATAGGCCCCTCTGCTCCTTCCTGGACCTGTGATCCTTGCAGTTCCTGCCTCCAGCGTCTGCCCCTGTGCTTTCCTCAGCTGGAACCTCTCCCATGTCTGCCCACTCCCTCCCTCTCCTCCTCAGGTTCTTGTCCCAATGTCACCTGCTCTGAGAGCCCTCCCTAACCTTCTCCCCACACCATTGACAGTGCTAGGAATCTTGCTGCTTTGGTGGGGAGCTGGTGTGTCCTTAACCACCTATTTGCAAGTGTGACCCATCCCCTGCCCCCTCTCCTGTTTCCTTTCCCTCCGAAGCTCTTACATACCCTGCAGCCCCCATCGGATGCTCCGCATCTGTCTCCTTCTAGACCTGAGCTCCCTACACAGGGGCTTTGTTTGGTTCTGGGCTTTCTCCTGCTGCCTAGGACAGCGAATGCCCACAGTAAGTGCCCAAATGCCTATTTGCTGAGAAAGCAAGTGACTTCAACCCTGGTAATGTCCTACAGGTAAGACGCTGTCCTAAAAAAGGGACTGTCTCATTACTTCTCAAGGCAGCCCAAGAAAGCTAGTTCTAGGGACGCCCTTGTGTTTCACCTGAGCCCACAGGCCTGGCCTGGCCTGGCTTGCTCCCATGCCCCGCTGCCCCCAGCTGCCCCCAGCTCATGGGGGTTGGCTTGGGATTCCCACCTGGTCCTGTCCTTGTGGAGGCGTGTAGCTGTTCCAGAGTGTTCCAGGAAGGGCAAGGTGAGGCTGGGGAGCCTCACCTCCTCCCCACACCATTGCCAGTGCTGGGAATCTTGCAATTTGATGGGGAGCTGGCATCTCCAGGAGGTTCTATTTAGCACGCCACCCTCCTCTGCATCCTGAGCTCCAAGCTGGGTCCATGCTGGGCTAACACAGACCCCAGGTATGCAGGGAATGCCCTGACAGCCCAGCACCCCCGAGCCTCCCCTCCGCTGGTGGTTTCTCATCACCATCTGCCTCCTTATCACCATCCACTGCCTCCACTGGCTCCTCTTCATCATCAGGGACTCCCTGACCTTTGTCTCCATAGCCTAGGATGCAGCCACTGCCACCCGGGTACAACCAAAAAAGTCTCCCTGCAGGTGCACAGGGAGATAGGGACACTGTGGCTCTCCCTTTGTGCAAGCCAGGAAAGGCACCCTCATGTTCATTCAGTTGGAGGAGGAGTGAGGCCTGGGCTTGATTGGTCAACATATTGTCTTTGCAAGGGATTCTTGTCCAGCTCCACACTGGGCCACCCAGCTGCCCCCCAAGACCTCCTCTTGCAAGTCTCTCAGGCCCCCCAAGTGAATGCACCCAAATCTGCCCAGCCCACCTCCCCTCTCCCAGGTTTCTCCTCTCACGAGTCACTGCCCTTCACCTGGTGGCCCTGACCACCTGGCAGGGGAGTGACATGGATGGGTGCCTTCTTCTCCTTGACCACACTCACTTGGAGAAACTTACTTTCCCAGGCCGGGCATGGTGGCTCACGCCTGTAATCCTAGCTATTTGGGAGGCTGAGGCAGAAGGATTGCTTGAGCTCAAAAGTTCGAGACCAGCCTGGTCAACATGGTGAAACCCCGTCTCTACAAAAAAAAAAAAAAAAAAAAATTAGCCAGGCACGGTGGCATGTGCCTGTAGTCCCAGGTACTTGGGAGGCTAAGGCAGGAGAATCGCTTGAGCCATGGGGGTGGAGGTTGCAGTGAGCAGAGATGGCACCTTTGTACTCCAACCTGGCCAACGGGAGTGAAATCCTGCCTCAAATAATAATAATAACAAAACTTTCTACTTTCCCAGTTTCAGTCCCTGATCAGGCCCAGGGTTCCACCACACATCCCTGAACCGAAGACACCTTCCACACACTTATTTCTTTTTGCTTAAACTACTCTGAGGGTTTTTCTGTCACTTGCAAAGAGCCCTGACTCAGACACCAAGGAAACCTGTTTATTTAAAAAACTGATTTTTAAAAAAAATACTCTTTCCAGCAATGAATGTGTGTGTCTGTCTCAGACACATTCCTGGAAGCCTCATCAAATGAGAGGAACAAGGCTTTTGCAAAGTTAGGTGGAAATTAAACCCACAATCCGGGCACACTCTTGTTTGACAAGTGATAATTAACTGCTGACAACATAATTTCAGTCTGGATGCAACATAGGTTTCATTAAAAAGTAATCAAGGAGACCTTTGCATGGGGAGGTCTGGTCTCCTCTGCAGACAGAGGTTCTGTGTTGGCGTTGAGTGTCCACTGCTCCCCGCCAGGTGGAGCATGGGCCCCAGAAGTGACACTGGGACTGGTCCCTGGTCTTGCTGTGCCCCAGAGACTCCCAGGCAGTGCCCAGAGGCGGCCCAGCTAAGTCCTCTCTCACTAGGGAGCCGTCCTCCTTCTCTAGGCAACATCATCCCAGGATGTGCCTGGCACCATCACAGGGACATGGCACTGACTCCAGCTCCAGGGATGGGGATGGACGTCCTGTCTCTTCAGCCACACCCAGGTCCTGTTGGGATCAGATCCCATCCCTCTCCCCCTCAATTTACAGAAGAGGAACATGAGGCTCAGAAAGTTGGAGTCACTCGTTTAAGGCCACACAGGTGATGAGGGACCAAACATGCATCTGAACTGTGACCTGCCCAACTCCTAAGTCCGTGCCACCTCCACCCCATCCGCAGCTCCATTCCTCTAGGGAACTCTCTGTTCTGTGCTTCAGCTTTGTCATCTGTAAAATGGTGAAAACACTAGTACTCTCCACATGAGGCAGTTTAAGTATAAAATAAGACTGGGCACGGTGGCTCATGCCTTTAATCCCAGCACTTTGGGAGGCTGAGGCAGGTGGATCACCTGAGGTGAGGAGTTCGAGACGAGCCTGGCCAACATGGTGAAACCCCATCTCTACTAAAAATGCAAAAATTAGCTGGGCATGGTGGCACGTAATCCTAGCTACTCAGGATGCTGAGGCAGGAGAATCACTTGAACCTGGGAAGTGAAGATTGCAGTGAGCCAAGATTGTGCCACCGCACTCCAGCCTGGGTGACAGAGCAAGACTCTGTCCCCCCCCCCAAAAAAAAAGGAGAGGGGGAGATAAAATAAGTTGATACATCCAAAGCACTTATAATAGTGCTTGACACATAGTAAACCCTTCAAGTCACTTCTGTTAGCTGTAATGCTCATTAATTGGTATTAATATCAACAGCACGCTGATATTTTTTGGCAAACTTCCTTCCTCCAGCCCATGGACCAGTGATTCTTCCCCTTTAATCATCTCTATGAATCCTGAGCAGCATGGACCAAATTAAAACTACAATCAAGCAAGCACCGTAGTGAAAATGTAGAACACCAAGAAAAGAGGAGGTTTCTTAAAAGCTTCCAGGGAGAAGACAGATGACTTACCAAGGAAGGACGAGCAGGCGGCAGGTTCTCACGGCAACACGAGACAGAAAGCCAGGGAATCATATTTTTAGTGTCACATGAAATAAGCAAAGTAGAATTCTAGACCCAGATAAATTATCATGCCAAGCTGAATGAGGAAGAAAGACATTTTCAGGCAAAGACACACTCAGAGGCCCTCGTCAAGAGAACTAATAAAAAAAAAAAGTCACTCAGGAGAAAAGATATTGCATGAAGAAACAAGGAAGGAATCAAAGCAGCAATAGTGAAGGAAAGAATGGGCCAATTGGGGGCTGACCATAGGACATAAACACGGCAGCCACAACAATAATAACCCCAATGAATGTGGGAATATAGGGGCAGATGGAAGCACGGGTCCGGGTTGCACAGCTTTGAGGTGGAGAGAGAGATCGGAGTTAATGCATTCTAAAGACTTCGCGTGGTTCTGAGGGAGGAGAGGGATATTGATTTAGACTGTGTAAGTCAAGTGTGCTTATTATGATCTTTAAGCTGATCAATTAAAGAAGAGAATAGAATGTGTAATTTCCAAGCCAGTAGAGGGAAAAGGAAATACACAAAACCTGATCAATATGCATGGGTGTCAGGAAGTGAACCAAGCAGAAACACACACACACACACACACAAAGAATAAAAGCAAAAGTCAACACAAAAATCCTTGCCATTGAGAGCACAGTGAGAAGGTAGCATCCTGAGCTCTGCCTTTCACATCCGTGTGTCACTGGGCAAATGACTTAATTAATGACATCACCTCTCTGACCCTGATTTCCTCATCGGTAAACGGGAGAGAACAGCACATTTTGTTAAAGGGTTATAATAGCACGTTCCATTTAAGAGCTAGCATGAGGATCAAATTCAGCAGGCACCACACGAGGGTGGGTTGCTAGCAGTAGTACCATAACTCTGCACCAGGCACAGCCCTAAGTACACCCCACGTGCCATCTCACTTAACCCTCCCAACAGCACTGTGAGGCAGGGCCAATGTCATCTTCACTTTGCTGAAGAGGAAACCGAAGCTTGTAGGTGAGAGCCTTGCCGAGGTCACACAGCTGGGGAATGGCTGAGCCTGGACAGAGCTGGAGTCCTCTGAGCCTGAAGCCACCTGTTGACCCTGTGACCTTGACCAGTAGAGGTCAACTCTCTGGGCCTCAGTTTCCTCATCTGTGCCTTGCGGTGCACAGGGCAGCCACGAGGCTGGGCAGAGATGAGGTGTGCGAGCCCTCAGCAGTGTTCCCAGCACATTGTCCAGTCAATGAGCGGCGGCTCCTGCTGTTATCATGACTCATGCTGGCTGGGGTCACTGCTCTCACCTCTGTCGCACAGGCAAGGAGCCCGAGGGTTAGGGAAGCCACGAGCTGGTGTCACCTTGCTGATCTGCGCTGATTTGTAGGCTTCACGCCCTGGCTGGAGTGTGAGCTGTGGGTGGGGGGCTTGTCTGTCTGGTTTCACTGATTTACACCCAGGGCTGGGCGTAAATGAATGAATGAATGAATGAATGAATGAATGAACGAAGTGTCCTTGGGTCCTACTCCATGCATCCATTATTCCCACACAATGTTCTTCATGCTGGGAGCCTCCCCAGCAGAAAGCAGCTCTGAGAAGGACTGGATGTGCTGGCCTTACAGTGTCAGGACAGGAGCAAGCTTTTCGTCAGGACAAACGAGGTCCCTGACTTCCAGCTTTGTGTCCTTAGAACTTATTGCCGTCTGACGTATCTTATGTCCTCATCTCTTATGATCTGCGTCTCCGCAGCACAACGGTAGCTCCATGAGAGCAGGGACTTTGTCTTAGTCACTGCTGGGTCCCAGGCAGTAGGTACTCAAGAAAAAGTCTGTCACTGAAGTGACATCACCACTCTGGGCCTCAGTTTCCTCATCTGTATAGTGGGAGGATGACACACCTTTGCAGCTGTTGTGGGGACGCAGTGAGACATGGCCGGCCCAGTCCTTGGTGCAGAGGCCACAGGCATGGTGAGCAGCTGCCCTTCACGCCCCTACTCCCAGGGTGTTCGGGAGGAAATGAATTTTATGGACATCACAGTGTGAGTGTCTTTTTCCTTTCCCTCCTTTGATGGCAATGCTTTCTGCAGCCAAGCTTTAGTTTATCAGAATTAGAGATTATCTAGGTGGCTCAAGCAGTCTATCAGGAAATTTCCAAAGGGACAAAAAAGCGAGAAGCATCTCTCCCAGCAGCCTCTGCTGTACCTTTCACTTAGTCTCGGTAACAACCACCACTGTTTGAATGTTTGAAATATCCCAGAAACTGCATCTTTTAACTCACATTTCTGCATTTAAAGTGGTGGTTCTCAACCGGAGTTGATTTTCCCCTTAGGGAAAATTTAGCAATGTCTGAAGACACGTTTGGCTGTGGCAACTGGGGAAGGGGTTGGGGGGAGGGTGCTGCTGGCATCTAGCGGGCAGAGGCCGTGTATCCTGATGTGTGTAGGGCAGCCTGCCCAAAAAGAATGACCTGGCCCCAAATGTCAAAAATGCTGAGGCTGGGAAACCCTGACTTAAACACACCCCACAAGCCTCTGAGAGCAATGTCATCTATCACTTTAGAAATGAAGGCAGGTTTGGGAGGTGAAGCTCAAGGATGTGGCTTGGCTGAGACTCAAATCTGGGTCTGTGTAGCTCTGAAGCCCCTGGTTCTTCTGCTCCTTACATTTCCAGAACCCTCCAGTTCCTTCATTATCACATAATCCCCTCTAACAGGGGCCAGTGCTCTGTCGGAAAGAGCATTGTAAACGCCTGTGTTTAACTGTGTAGAAGGAAACTTGATCTGATTTTATAGGAGCTACCTCTGCCTATTTCTGTCTCTTTCTTTTTTTAAACAAGTAACTTCTTCCTATATCTTTAGGGGCAATTTGTGATGATTGAGGATAATTTGAAGAATGTGGCAAACAGAAGAGGAGCCGGGTCACCTGTGGCTCCCCCACCCAGAGATGGCCTGAGGTGTCCTTGGCTATTCATGAAGGTGAGCAGAGTTCCCGTGATCTAGTTCCTGGGGGACATGCTGGGGCAGTCCCTGAGGCTGGACTTGCTATGGGAGAGCAGAGGGTGTCGGGGACTCCAAGTCGGAATGGCCCTGCTGGACAGAGCCTGTGCAGATGACTGGCTGGGGCAGTCACTGCATCTCTGTGCTCAACGCTGTCAGCTAAGGTGGGGAGACATGTTGGCCCTGGAACCACTGGGGGTGCCATGGGTGATAGACTGACCACAAGGTAACTTATGGTCACATGATTCCCTGGGTCCACCAGGGCCAATTCCAGGTTCCTGGACCCTGGACATGGAATCTGCTGTTTGGCCACGCAGAGCTGACTGTCGTGCTCTCTCCGCCTGTCCTCGCTGCTCACGGGATGAAGTCCATGCTCCTCGCCATGGAAATCCAGGCCCCTTGCGGTGGGCTCCTGCCTCCCTCTTAGACTGGCCTCCTCCCTCTCACACCCCTGCCTGGGCCAATCCCATCAGGCCTGACTGGGGAGGCGTGACTGTCACCCAAGCTGGAAGAAGTGGGCACAGGGCAGAGAAGTGAAGGATCGGGAGAGTCGGACAGAGGTGAGGGACGGCATCAGGGTGGGTGTGGAGACCCCGAGACGCGTTGTCTCTTCCTGGGCTTTCACTCAGCGCAGACCCCATGGCCCCATTCAGAGCCGTCGAGACTCACTTTCTTCCCAAGCCCCCTGCTTGTTTCCATGCCTCCCAGGCCCACCCGGTGTTAGAGACAGCACACAGCAGCAGGAGGGGTCGAGATGGGAGGACACCGGGGGAATCAAGGGAACAAGGGACGGCTGGAGAAGTGACAAGTGTCACGAAGACATGCGGTGAGAGGCACCTGTTTATCAAACCACTGTTGTTCTGAACGGAACCCAGGGCAGCTCCTAAAACACGCACTGTACACTAAGATCATTCATTCATTCATTCCCTGGGCCAACACTTACTGAGCACCTACTACGTGCCAGGCCCCGTGCTGCTGCTGAGATGCACTGAGAAGAGATACCCAGTCCCCACACTCAGTCTGGGGAAACATATCAAGAGAAGACCCCTCTCACATTGAGAGATGTGCCCTTGTGGTGAGGACATGATGGGGAGTGTGTGTGTGTGTGTGTGTGTATGTGTGTGTGTGCGTGTGTATGTGACAAATGCTGATCCTGTTTCAGGCCTAGAATGAGGCGTCCTAATGTCCTAGTGAGTCTGGGAATTTGGGAACCATCCTAGTTTTACAGAGAAGGTGATCAAGGCCCAGATGGGGAGAGATTTGTCTGAAGTCCTGGACTCAGGTTTTCTGAGTCCCCAAACCCCAGCTCCGGCCTCAGCATCACCCGGCCTTGGGATCCCACAGGGCCATCACAGCCACAGCTTCAACCCACCCTCATTCCCAGGCCACATGGCCGACCTTCCCACGTGGACATTAATTATACCTCCCGGAGAGTAATTTGCAAGGAGACAGTAAAAACGTGCTATTTAAATAGCGATTATTAAAATTATGCCAGGGGGTTGCCACATAATAGGCAATTATCTTTGGCCTAATTGGGAAAACAATGCAGTCAATTCTTTTTAGCTGTTTCTGCAGAACTGGAATTAATCCTGTTGAGTTGCATCCTCTGCAGCTTCCGCTGGTATTTGTTAAATAATGTTCCTTTACAGCTGTCATGAGGGCTCCTTGGGAACTTCTGCGCCGAGTCGCCAGGGCCTTGGCCTGCATGTCTGGGTAGAGACACTTTCTTTGGACTTTGAGAGCTTTGTTGCCCTTTGACTTGCCTTCCCCTCCTGTCTGTCCGGGCACCCGCATCCTTTTCCATCTGCGTCCAAACATCCACTCGTTTGTTCACTTACGGGCTCTTATGATTCACCTCTTCAAATAGCTTTTGTTTATTTATTTATTATTATTTCCTGCATCCATTGACCACATGTATTCGTGTTTCTTCTTTCCTTCGCTCTGTTTCCTCCACTCCTCCTTCTATCATTTGTCCTTCATTCATTCATTCTTCCTTCTGTTGTCATTGTGCACTCAGTAGTCACCAGCAATGCATTTTGTCATCCCTTATTTCAGGGCTCATTCGTTCACTCACTACCAGATGTACTCATTCATTCACCACCTTTTTCATGCATTCATTCATCATTTGTGCTCCTTGTTTATGAGTTTACGCACTTGTTCATTCATTCATTCATGCAACATTCAGTGTAGACTGCTGGTAACAGCATGGATTGGGTGTGTTTGTTCCAATGTGATTCCGTACCTGTCCATCCTGCACATTCTGGGACTTTGATAACAAAAGCCCTAGGACCTTCTAAGTAAGCTTTTTATTGTAGTATAACATACTGTATAAGAAGAAAAATACACAGGTCACAATTTTGCAAACAGCCATTCCAGTACCTCAGAACCCCCTCTGGGCCTTCTCCCTTGGTCACTACCCTCTATGGGTAACCGCTGCTGACTTCTAACAGTGTAGACTTCCTGTGCCTGTTCTAGAATTTTGTTGTTGTTTGAGATGGACTCTGGCTCTATTGCCTAGACTGGAGTGCAGTGGTGTGATTTCAGCTCACTGTGACCTCTGCCTCATGGGTCCAAGTGATTCTCCTGCTTCAGCCTCCCGACTAGCTGGGATTACACGTGAGTGCCACCACGCATGGCTAATTTTTTTGTATTTTTAGTGGAGATGGGATTTGACCACATTGGCCAGGCTGATCTTGAACTCCTAACCTCAAGTGATCCGCCATCCTCGGCCTCCCAAAGTGCAGGGATTACAGGCGTGAGCCACCGCACTCGGCCTTGTTCTAGAACTTTGAAGAAGTGGACTCACACCGTCTGTGTTCCTACATGTGCAGTCCCTTTGAGCAGCTCTATGATCCTGAGACTTATCCATGCTGTTGCATTAAGTTGTACTTTATTTATTCTTACTGGTTGGTGGTGTTCTCTGCTATGAAAATACAATTATTTATTTATCCTAGATGGAATTATGGACAATCTCATGATGAACACTCTTTTGATGAGCAGGTGAAGGCATTCTTGTGGGGCATTTACCTAGGGGTGGAGCTGCTGGGTCAAGGTCACGCAGAAGTTCAGCTTTAGTAGATACTGACGGTTTTCCAGAATGATTATCCCACTGTGTGGGATTCACCTTTGCCCATGGACTTGCCCCTGAGCTACCCGTACTCCCCATGACTGTGCATTGCACGTGGTCTGTCTCCGGTCCCCCTGGCCCAGCTCCTCAGTCCTCCTTCCAAGATGTTGCCCCTCTCCAGGGCTTTGGTGCAGGTCTGCCTTCCCCTTGGTCCTGCTGTTGGCGCCTTCCAGCCTTGGTCCTGTCTTTCTGTCCTGGAGACACATCCTCAGGCCACTCTGGATGATGTCTTCTGGGCCTGGTCTGGCCTGGCCGTCTTCCCATCCTGTGGGTATTCGGGACTTAATTCTGATGTGAAAAGTCTGGGACGCAGAACACATGCCTCGGAGTGATCCTGCCTGAAGATCAAGGGAACAGGGATGTTAACATCCCGGTTCCTGCTGGTCCCTGATTGAAGGCTATTGACAGGAGTGTTCATTCCCTGGCCCTTCTGACCTGCCCCATAGGAGGTCAGAGTGGGCTTAGAAAGAACAAGAAAGGCTTCAGATAATGAATTGCAGGAGCTGATCCATAGAAGTCAGACCTGGACTAATACGGTGAGGCCAGGGCTGTGGCTGGGACATCAATAGCATCTGCATAACTGTAAAATGTGGGCAAGAAGGCACATCTTGGAGGAGAGTTGGGAGATTAGCAATGGCTATGGCACCTAGTAAGCGACTTGTAAATGGAACTGAATTTTATGGGGATGCTGAACTTCCAAGCCCAGGTGACTGAGAAGGCTGTGGTGTCAATCTTGGTGGCTGGGGATACAGGCAAGGGACAGGCTGGAATGGAAGGAGGATGAGCTAAGTTTTGAACAGGTAGAGTTTTGGACATGTTGAGTTTGGGTTGAGAAGACATATGGCCGTTAGAAGCAGAGATTGGCTGGAAAGGGCTTGGGGTGGGAGCAGAAGACTCGGAGTGATTCTTGCCTCCACGAATCTCACCTGGGACCACAGCAAGCTGACTCCCTTTTCCCATGGTTTCCAACTCTCGCTGTACCTCCCCACCCTGCACAGGGTATAAGCAAGAAATGGTGATGTTCCAAAGGAAGGGTTTGGTCATCAATTGTTGATGACATGTTTTATTTTGAAACTGGTTTTGGGCTCCAAAAACAGACAAGATGATCTTCGCTGCCTTGCCGGGCTACCTCAGCTCCCATCCGCACCCACTGTGTAGAGGAAGACACTGAGCTCAGGACACTGGGATCAGGCTGCAGTGGGTCCATGTGCGTGGGTCCGGAAGAGGTAAACTCCAAAGTTGACCCTGAGGTGGTGTGTGTCCCTGTTCCTCCCCAATATGTGAGCTGGGGTCCACCTTCTACAGGCGAGCCTGCCCTTCTTTTGGGGTCCCTGCTCCCAGAGTTAGAGGAGTTGTGGATGGTGATTCTCCCAGCAGCCAACCGCACAGGTGTTGGCCTTGAAGACCTCATCTCCCAGACAGTCCCTGCCTAGACCCACAAAAAAGAGCGAGGTGCCTCATTGTGGTCTCAGGCCCAAGCAGTTTTCTGCGATGGCCCTGGGAGAGCAATGCCAGCTCTCTGCAAGCCCACACTGCAGTTCCTCTCAGCCTCAGCCTTGGGGGCCTTTTCAGAAAAGGGCAGAGCAGCCTCGGGTCCCTCGTTTTGTGTTTCAAGGACTCAGCACTTAGGCATCTGGAGTAGGGAGAGAACATGTCTGCTGGAGCCAAGAGACCTGCAGTCCCCATCCTGGGTGACCTCGGACAGGTCCCATCACCTCTCTGAGTCTCCGGTTCCACAGTGATGAACTGAGTGAAAAGATCCGCCTCCTAGAATTATGGGGAGGATTAAAGGAGACAATGGGTGGGAAGGTGTTTAGCAAACTCTGATGTTTCCATTTATGTGGGAGTGAGTCGTTGTCACTGTGGGAAAGACAGGATGGTGTATTTCCTCACTTTTGTTCCTTAAATTACATAATCCCCAACTCACCAGGATTCCATTTCCCTGCACTGCCCCTCATTATTGCCCTTGAACTTTGACTAATTTAAAAATGTAAACCTGGAAGGAATCTCAGAGAATGATGAGTCCAACCTCATTGTTCTAAACACTGGGGAACTGAGGCACAGAGCGAGACAATGGGCGCAAGGTGCCCCAGCTGGTTGTGGCACAGCCACCCAGGAGTCCCAGCCCAGAACGCCTGGGGTCTCTGCAGCCTCTGCCTCACAGCTCCCTGGGGTCTTCTTCAACCTTGTTTGCTTTGCTTGCCAGATACTCTCTCCAAGATCAAAAGCTAACAGGCAGCAACCTGGATTTCCACAGCTGGAGGCTAATTCGCCCTGAGGCTGCTTTTTGTTTGTTTGTTTTCTTTTTAGAATTACTTCCACGGCTTAAAAATTGTATTTTTGAAAACCTAAAGTGGCTGTCAGTTTCTCTCCAAAAGAAAACACGTGATCTGTCTTCTGTATGGATGTGACATTGCATCTAGTTCAAAGTCCCATCAAATGAATGTATTACAGGAAGAAAGGGTTTCATTTGAGAAAATTCAAGCTACCACACACATAGTTTGCTGCCTAACCTTTTTTATATATCTTTTTTTTTTCACCATGAAAAACAAAATAGCTTTTAAAGGTTACCTTTCCCTCAGAAATGATCTGAATGCGTGTAATTTAAGCCTGTGTTGAACATGTGAAATGTTAACATTTCCTCACTGTTATAATCCTGCCCTCTTGCCTTTCTCCAGTGCAAGAGACTTCCTCCCTGCTCAGCTTGATGGTCATTTCTTTTTGCAGCTCAAGGGCTTGTCTTTCCGTCCCCTTGAGAGAAATGAACTCAGGTGAGGTCAGGCAGCCAGGAGATTCCAATTCATGGCTCCTAGGACTTTCCATATGTGGATCATCATAGCTACCATCGCCTAAGGGCCTACTGTGCACCAGCACTGCGTCAGGTGCCTTTTAATTCATCGCCTCTAACCCTCCCGCTTCCATGTTGATTCTATCTGCTGTCACTCGCTGCCGGGATGATTGCCAGAGATGCCAGATCATCTCCCAGATTCGATCCCACTCTTACCCCCTGTGGTCTCCTCTCCACCTAGCAGCAGGAAGGAGCCTTAAAAAATGTCCCTGCAACCACTTCCTTCCTTGCTCACACCTTCCATGGGTGCCCACCTTCTGCAGGTTAAAGCCCGAGTTCTTCCCTGGTCCCAGACCCTGTGACCTCTCTGACCTCACCTTGACCTCTCTGACCTCACCTCCTACCCCTCTTTGCTCTGCCCCAGCCACTTGGGCCTCCCCGCTGACCCTTGGGCACGCCAGGCTCACTCTCACCTCTGGGACTCTGCACATGTGGCTTCCCCTGCCGGGGCTGCCCACCCCAGATGTCCTCATGGCTCCCAGCCTTCGGGGCTCTCTCCAAGTGAGTCCTCAGTGAGATCTTTCTTGATCACCCGCATAAAACTGCACCCCAACCTCCTGACACTCTTTAGCCCTCCTCTCTGCCTGGTGTCTCCTCATCACTTACCACTGTCACTATCTGCCATATTCTGAATATTTTATTTACGTTATTTATTGGCTGCCATCCCAAGAACGTAAGCTCTGGAAGGATAGTGATGATGATCGTTTTGTTCACTGCTAAATATCCAGTTCCTACAACATTGTCTGAGACATAAATGCTTATTATATGAATGAACTGAAGATTCACATTTGGTGTGGATAGGATTAATAGCATTCAGATAAAAAAAAAAACAAGTAAACAGATACATAGTATAATATCAAAGAGCAAGAGGTGCTATGAAGAAAGGAAGGCAGGACTATGTGGCTGCTTAGACTGGGGACCTGGGAAAGCCTCTTCCAGCTTTCGAATGAGATCTGGAGTTTACAGACCAGGCAGCAGCCCCAGGGAGTGGACAGCTCGCCCAAGGCCTGGCAGGAGGTAAGTTATGGCATGGGTTTTGAGGCCACAGAGCAAGTGTGCCCAGGCTCCTGGGGAGTGCTCCAGAACACCCGAAATGGACATCCTTGGAGCTGACCTTGCTCCGGCCTTCTGGCCACCATGTTAAAGTCGTTATTCCATGTATGTCCCTTCCCCATGGGACTGAGAGTGTGACTTGGTGGAGTTCCCATCCATCCATCACAGGGCCTGGTGTATAGTAGAGCCTCTGCAGGGTTCTCTTAATGAATCAAGTGTGTTATTTCCAGGCAGGTGAGGGCATGTTGCAGCTATAAACATACAAGAATGTCCAGCTGTAAGAGGTCCTGGAAATAATTGAATCCATTTTTTTTTTTTTCAGAGAAAACTGAAGCCCAGGGTGGGCCAGGGTGTTGCCCAAAGTCATTCGATGAGTCAGGACCAGAGTTGGGACTTGAACCCAGGCCTTCTGCTGTTGGTCCTTCCCATGGGACCACTCTACAGAGAAAGCCTGGGAACCCTGTCTCCTCTGAGAGGAAATCAGGTGACTCACACAGATAGGACTTCTGCAAACCCTGGTTGAAAATAATATAAAAATGAGGCTGTGCACCTGAAGTTACAAATTCCCTCAACCTGAAAAAACATGGGCTCACCATTAAATAAAAAAGAGCCAAACTCACTTCCAATTCATGACTTCATTTTTTTCCCCAAACCCATCAAAGAAGTAAAGTCAAAGGGCAAACAACTGGCCCCAAATCTGAGGAGAGATAGAAGGCTGCAGGGAGAAAGGAGACAGAAATCCTGCCTCCCTGGAGTACAGTAACCAAAGCATGTCTGAGGCAAGTCTCAATCCACTTAGGAAGTTTATTTTGCCAAGATTAAGGACATGCCCCTGACACAGCCTCAGGAGGCGCTGACAACATGTATCTAAGGTGGCCAGGCACAGCTTGGTTTTATACATTTTAGAGAGACATGAGGCATCAATCAATATATGTAAGATGTACTTTTGGTTCAGTCCGGAAAGGTGGGACAACTCGAAGCGGGGAGAGGGCTTCCAGGTCATACGTAGATAAGAGACAAATGGTTGCCTTCTTTTGAGTTTCTCATTAGCCTTTCCAAAGGAAGCAATCAGAAAGGCATTTATCTCAGTGAGCAGAGGAATGACTGAGTTCTGCCTTTTCTTTTTCCACAAATTGTGAGGGAACCATACAGTTGTTGTTGTTGTTGTTGTTGTTTTTATCTTAATAGCTATCTTCTTTTGGAATAGAATGGAGGCACGTTGGCCCTAAGCAGTTCCCAGTTTGACTTTTCCCTTTGGCTGAGTGATTTGGCGGTCCCGAGATTTATTTTCCTTTCACAGGCAGATGCATCAGAAACTAGTTGGAAGAGTTCAGCTAGAATAATTAAAAAGTGAGTGAAGGCCAGGTGCAGGCTGACTGGACAGTGTGAAGTCCCCAAACCAGGGAGTCTGCACCAACTTTCAGGATCTTTCTAGAACCCAGGGGATGCTCACAGGAAAGGTCAGAAAGAGGTGTCAGAAAGTGTCTTACAGTTCAGACAAGGAGAAGCTACAAAAAAAATTGTACTCAGGCAGCCTTTCTCTCCAATGAAACAAAATACTTAATCTAGGTAGAAAATGGGAGTAAGAACTGCTGTCCCTCAGGCACTGGTGAAAGATTATTTCAGTTGAGGGAAAGAGAAGAAGGGGATCTTTCTTCCTGAGAAAGGGGAAAGGAGCACTCACTGGGCACAAAACTACACAGGGAGAGGGATGGGAGAGTTCTGAGGGCTGCATCCTGAAACGCAGGGAAACATGGTTTAAATGAGACAGGCTTAATCAGAGCAGCAGAAAATACACTGCAGTGGCCTCACATCCCCAACCAAGCTAACAAGCTTCACGCAAGGAGCAAGTGCAGAATGCTGCAGGGAGGGGAATGTTCGAGGTCCAGTTAAAGGGATGGTCCCATGCAAAGCTTCAGACAGACATGGTGCTGGCAACCCAATCTCCACCCTGAACACAGGCCTCACCACAGGAATTGGAAGCTTGTGGTGCAATGAGGATAAACAGAACAAGAACAAATCTCACACCCAGCCCAACTCCTGACTGCAATAACTCAAACCCGTCACTAAAGCACCAGGAAGGGTGTCGGATTCCAGGCATAAAAACCATGCTCCTCAGTCTCTACTGTCTGAGCCAAAAGGTCCAGCTTTCAACAAAAACATCACGAGGCCTGCAAGGCACACAGGAATCAGCAGAACCAGATGCAGACATCACAGTGAGATGCTGGAACTATCTGACAGGGACTTTAAAATAACTATGATTAATACCTTATGGAATAACACGCATGCTCCGATGAAAAATGATTTCCAGTGGTCCTCAGCAGAACTGAAACAGCTAAGGAAAGGATCAGGGAACATGAAGATATATTGACAGGAGTTACCCACACTGAACCACAAAGAGAAAAAAAGGCTGAAGAAAAAGAGAAGGAAAAAAAATAGGAAGAGAACATCCAAGAGCAATGGGACAATATCCAACAATCTAACATATGTGTAACTGTGAGTTGGAGAAGGAGATGAGAGAGAAAATGTGGCGGAAACAGCATGTGAGAAAATAATTGCCAAGAATTTCCCAAAATCAATGAGACAAAAAAGCCACATACCCATGAATCTCAAAGACTATCAGGCAGAAGAAATAGCTCCCGCCACTCCCCAACCCACATACACACATATATACTAGGCAAATCATACTCATGCTGGAGAAAAAAAAAATTGGCAAAGAAAACATCTCGAAGACAGACAGAGAAAAGAAGGAACATTATACAGAGATAAACAAAGAGGAGAATCACAGTAGACTCTTCATCAGAGCCCACACAAGCTAGAAGACCATGGAGTGGCATCTTCAAAGTGCTGAAAGAAAAACAAAAAAAAACTATCAACCCAGAATTCTATACCAGAAGAAACAGCTTTCAAAAATGCAGTAGAAATAAAAACTTTCTCAGGGAAACAACAAATGAGAAATATGTTGTCAAGAGAGACCTAAGAAATGTTAAAAGGAGTTCTTCAAGCGAGGGCATATGGTATTAAACAAAATCTTGGATCCACATGAGGAAATAAAAAGGGCCCTAAACATAGAAAGTACATTTTTCCTTATTTTTAATTGCCCTAAAAACTAATTGTTTAAAGCATAATTGTGTTTATAGAATGTTTAAAAATGTTATATATGACAACAATAATGCAAATAATGGGAGGGACAAATTGGGACTATAATGTAAGTTCCTAATATGACACGTAAAGAGGCATAATATTATTTGAAGGTAGACTCTAATCAGGAATGTGCATTGCAAACCCCAGGGAAAACACTAAAAATATAATAAGAGGTATAAATAAACTAGTAGACTAAATAAAAAGGAATAGTGAGTGATATGGTTTAGATGTGTGTCCCTCCCCAGATCTCATGTTGAATTGTAATCCCCAGTGTAGGAGGTGGGGCTTAGTGGGAGGGGATTTGATTATGCGGGAGGACTTTCCCCTTGGTGCTGTGCTTGTGATGGTGAGTGAGTTCTTGTGAGATCTGCTCATTTCAAAGTATGCGGCACTTCCCCTCCCTCTCGCTTGGTCCCACTTCTGCCATGTAAGATGTCTGCTTCTGCTTTGCCTTCCACCGTGAGTAAAAGCTCCCTGACGCCTCCCCAGAAGCTCAACAGAAGCCACTATGCTTCTTGTACAGCCTGCAGAACCGTGAATCAATTACACCTCTTTTCTTTATAAATTACCCAATCTCAGGTATTTCTTTACAGCAATGAAAGAATGGACTAATACAATGGATGATCAATTTACTTAGGAGAAAGCACACAAAGGAATAAAAAGAAAGAACAGGTTAAACAAATATAACTCTCAACTGTAGAATGAAAAAAGATGGATGGAAAACTGTGAAGGCCTTTCCTGCTAAAACATTCTCTAAATCAGGGAGCTCCTTCCTTGACTTGAAGACTTCTCAATGCTTCATGAGGCCCTCAGTGAGGAACCTCTTAATAACATCTCTTTAATTAGTTTGGTGAATCAACACAACCACAGTGGGAGAATCTTTTATCAAATTGCTCCTGCACAGGAGAACAGAAGACTACAATGCTTAGAAGCACAAATACAATTGGAGGTCATCAGACTTACAGCCTGTTGGGCCCTTCCCTTATAGAGTCACACTTGGGGCTGTGTAACTCACAGATAGTGGATCTTTCCTCTCAAGCCAGGAGTCCTAGAATCATAGGATTTAGAGCTGTGGCCCAGAGAAAGGAAGTGATTCAAGTCACACAGCAGATTCGCTTCTAGTCACTTCTCATTTAACTCTCCTGGAATTTCTTCACCTATAAGAACAGGAGCAGGGCAGTTCAATAAGGTAATCCCGACTAGTCTTTGAGTCGTAAAAGCCAGGACACACAAGTTGGGTGCAGGACCAAACGCTCTGTGGCCACTGTCAATGGTGCTGAAGAAGAGCAAGGCACTGGCCCTACTCAGTGCATTTAAGGCCAAGGGGAAGAGGACGGAGTTGCCTTCAGAAAATCGCTCCCTCCCTACTAGAATCAATCTTCCTCCCCTTCCAATTCCTCATCCTGCTCTTTTCCCCAGAGTCTTGGAATCCACAGATGACAGGCACCTTTGGAGTCAGGACAACAGCACAAAGATCTACAGGATTCTCCAAGTGTCAGGTGGGTGGTCTGAGGGACCTGATCCTTCCTGCTGTGGGCCTGAGGCCATGTCCATCCTAGGTGTACAGCATAAAAGACACCAAAGCCTCTGTTGACCATGCCATCTCCATTGGAGGAGGAGGAGGATAATCAGGCTAGTTTTCCAGAGTGCTGAAGAGAACCAGTAGAGGCCTTCACCCAATAGGCACTGGGTAAGTTAGGGAAGAGGAACATTTAGGAGCCATGGTGAGGTTATTATGCATGACCCCAGAGGGGCTGGCTGTCAGGCCTGATGGAGCAGATGCAGCAAGTTGGTTGAACCACCAGGAATGTGTGGGAGCTGGAGAGGAAGCGCTATGGCTTGAATGTGTCTCCTCCAAAATTCATGCTGCAACTTAATCTCCATTTTGGTGTTACCAAGGGTGGGACTCTTTGAGAATGGATTAGTGACCCATGAAAGGGCTGGAGGGAAGTAGCTGGGGCCAGCTTTGGCCTCTGCTTTTCACCGTGTGAGGACACAGCAGCAAAGAGCCATGTTGGGAACAGAGACTGGGTCCTCATAGACACTGAACCTACCGGCACATTGATCATGGACTTCCAGCCTCCAAAATTGTGAGGAATAAATTTCTATTGCTTATAAATCACCTAGTCTCAGGCTTTTAAAAATAGCTGCACAAATGGACTAAGACAGGAAGCCAGGAGAATTCCAGAGTCAAGATCCATTTGGGAACCACATAGAATCAGAGAACACATCCATAGCAATGAGAGAAGACAGATTTGAGGAGGGTGGAAGGTAAAATTCTACCTGTTCCTTGTGATAGCACCTCCTTTATCTTTCAACTCAGTTTAACACACTCTGTGATTGCCCTCTGGGTTGTCCTATCTGTTTACATATGATTTCATTTAATTATTTTACAAATCCTGAATAAGCAACATTATCATTATTTACAACTAAGGATAGGTAGCCTCATAGGCAGAGACTTTCCCATAATCTCTCAGTTGGTGTGGTGGGCAGAATCCTGAGATTACCCCTAATAATTCATACCCTTATATAACTCCTTTTCCTTGAGTGTGGACAAGATGTAAAACTTCCTTTACTGATTGAACGGGGTCAAGGTGAAGGGATTTTGCAGATGTAATCAAAGCTCTTAATGAGTGGACTTTAAATCAATCAAAGGGGAAGTTACACTGGGTGGGCCAGATCTAATCAGGTGAGTCTTTTTAAAGAAGGTCAGACACGGAGAGCTACAGAGATATAGCTCAATACTCTTCTGTAGAAGAGAGCTATAGACTCTCTTCACCACTGGCTTTGAAGCAAGCTGCCATGCATTTTACAATCACAACAAAACGAATTCTGTCAAAAACCTGAATAAAATTGGAAGCAGATCTTTCCCTAGTTGAGCCTACAAATGAGAACAGGGCTTGGAAGGCACCTCGATTTCAGCCTCGTGAGACCCTGAGCAGAGAGCCCAGCTAAGCTGTGTCCAAATTTCTCACCTACAGAAGCTGTGAGATGATAAATAGTTGTTGTTTGAAGCTATTAAATTTGGAACAATTTGTTACGCAGCAATAAACAACTGATAGCCCTGGCAGGTGGCAGAGCTGAGATGCAGGAACTTCCCTGTTTCCTGTAAAGTCCCCACTTTCTCCGCTGCAGACCCCCTCACTCCCCACTCCCCAACACACATATTCCATTATTTCCATCTGGGGCTGGATTTGCCCTCAGAGGGAAGTTTGATTATGCAACAGGCAGTATGGAAATAGAAAGAGTGACAACCCCATTCATTTTCTCTGACTTCTGGGCAGAGGTGGGCACTGAATTGGTGTGGCCCCAAAACTCCCAGGAGGAAGGACCATGTGCCCCAGCTGGCATCACTTGGGGCTGGCAGTGACTCCAGGTGCCCATGAGGAGAATGAGGTGAGAGGAGCTCCTGGTCAAGTTGTCAAAGAAGGTTGGCCTTTGGGTCATCTTTGGCCTTTGGATCAGGGGTCACTGAACCTCGGCTCACCCACTACATGTGCCTGGGACATTAGGCATCTTCTTTGATCTCATGTGATTCCATGAATAACAATAGAGCTACCATTTGGTGAGTTTCTACCTCACTCATTCGACACATACCTATTTTGTGTGCAGTACGTGCTGAGCACTGGGGCTGCAATAGTGAACCCCACAGAGCTTTTAAATGCCAGAGAGGGACCAGCCAGACTCCCAGCTGTGAACACATCGCTGTGGCCTCTGAGGCCACACAAGGGACCCTTCCTCTGTTCTGGGCTCTCTGGCTGCTCAATTGTAGACAGTTTTTCCCCAACTCATCACATGCTGGCCCTTGGCATTTCCGTATCCTCTGATATTGGGGTGTCGGTGGGGAAGGGGAGGAAAAACAAATGGGCAGAAGGAAGACAAATCACAGAGCCAAGAAAGGATTTTCTTCCTGTTTCTTCCCCTAAGCAGTTTAACACAAATTAATTTAAGTACAGCCTGCATCTGATGAAGAAGTCACTTAGATTCATTTTCTTAATCAACTATTTCAAGCCCAGCATTAATCTATTCATCAGCTGCGCTCATCAGGAGAAAACATGCTTCTTCAGGACTTTTCTAACTGAAAATAAATACCTCATTAAGTTAAACATATTAACCTGAGAACAGTATTGAAGTCAGACAGACTAATGAACGTCACTATAGGGAAGATGCAACAGTCCTCAGAGGGGCCCCACCCTCCATCAGGGGCTCCCACAGATTCTCTCAGCTACTGCAGGATGTAGGATCATCAAAGGAGGGAAGCAGAGGAGAAAAGGACGCAGAGGGAACAGGGCTGATCCAGGAGGCATGGCTGTCACTGTGGATATGCTCCAGATTCACTCTGGATACTTGTCTGAGAAGGGCATGTAGCCACCCTTATGTGATGTGATGTGTTGCAAATTCCAAGAGAGAGGCTGGTTTTGCCTCTAAAATCAGAGAAGCCAGGCTTAGGTATCAGGAAGCTCTGATTCTAGTTCCTGCTCTGTCCCTCAGTGGGATTGGGAATAATTCCCTGGCTTTTTCCAAATATCAGTGGACTAGATCTAGTTTCTTCCAATCTTTACTGAGTCAACCATTATGCTACGTGCTTTCTCATATGTAATTTTGTGGACTGTCACAGAAACCCAGTTAGACATATTTGTCTTTTGCCCTAGAATTAGAGAATAGGAAAACCCAGGCCCAGAGAGAAATTATCTGACTTGCTTTGCTAGATTGTTGGGACAAGCAGAGGCTGGAAATGGGGCTCCGCCCTGGGAAGGTCATCCCTAGGGAACTGCATCCGCCTTTGCAAGAAAATAAATGTAAAAGAAAGGCAGAAAACTTGAGCTTGGTCAGAAGAGTATGACCAACTTGATGAAGGGGTGGTGTGATGCAGAATGCTGAGGAAGCAGGGCTGTTGCGCCTGCAGAAGGAAGAACCTTGGAGAGACAAAAGAAATATTCTCAAATACAAAAAGGACTGTCATGTGGAAGAGGGAGCACATGCCCTCAATATGGGCCGAAGGAAGGTATTTCAACAGCCAAAGCTGTCCAGAGATGGAATGAGCTACTTCCAGAGGCAGTAAGCTGCACACACCCCCGCCCCATGGATATGCAAGTAGTAATTAGATAACTACTTAGTGGGGGGCATAATATCAGGACAAACTGGACTAGAATGACAACTGTTGTGTTTTTTTTCAGGACAATTTCACTAGTCTCTGACCCCGTCTCTCATTCGAAAAATGGGGATTATAAAGTTACCTACCTCTCTGGGTTACTGTGAGAATTAAATGAGATTATTAAATTAAATGAATTAAATGTATGTAATACACTACATGCATGCCTTGCTGGGAGCTGATGTTTTAACCATCAATGTTTGATTTTTAGGGAGAGGATTCCAGCATCGGATGAGGTCTTGTAGCTTTGCCCACTTCCAGCACTTGGTGTCTTTAGAAAAGATCTCTCTGTGAATGCTCTGAGAATTAGGAGATGGTGCCCACTATCAGTTTATTGCCTCTTAACTCAAATTTCTTCTTTACTTTGTATTTTGATACTGAAGCTGGACACTGAAAACATTTGTTCTATGCCAGGTGATGTAATGTTACACCTTGTCTGTAGGGGGTGCTGGGGAGACACTGCAAAGCTGTAGAAGAGGATAGGATTTCTTGTCTGGGTCCTGGGTTTCTTTGCTTCTTGCTCCTGTGGCAAGACTGCTGGTGGCATTAGAGTGACCCGGTGGCTCTCACCTTCCAGTGAGCTTTGTTATCACCCAGAGGGTGGCTTCCTACTCACTAGCATTGGGCCACTGACTAAGGACTATTTCTAGTTTGTGACATCCCCGGGAACTTCTCCTTTATCCACTGGGCCACAGTGGTACCATTTCCAACAATGCTGAATCTTGGCCTTGAACAATGTGACTCTCTTCCAACATCATTTCTTCCTTGGGGACTCTTCTTTGGCCCTAGAGGTAGTAGGATCTCCCTACGTTTTCTATTTCTATATTTATTAGCATCCTGTTTGATTCCTTTTAGTAATTAATCATCTTTTACTAGTTAATAATTCTTTAAATTTTCCCTGTTCAAATTACTTTTGTGATTTCTGTCTCCTGATTGGACCCTGATATGTGGTATCCACCACTCTCTGTGGTATGAATACTCCCGCCATGGCCAATTTCAGATAAGCAATGCTATGTCACTAAACGTGAAGTTTGGGAGAGACGCAGAATAACACATCATTATTGAGTACTCCTGCCATACACATGGCAATGTGAGTAAACCATCTCACAAGCATACACAGTAGTAAAATATTATGATGCAATTAGGAATTGATGACTTTTGAGTGTTTATTGCTTTTGGTTTTTTTTTTTTTTTTTGGTTTGTTTTTTTTTTTGGTTTGCATTCAGGACAACTATTGCCTTTGTTTATAATGTAATTTATTACATTGTAAGTTAAGATCAATTAATTGTTAATATTGTCTGTGTTTAACAACTGGCTGGCAGAGTTGCTGAGCATTCATTCATCAGCTCCAGCACACTGCTGTCCCCACGTTTGTGGCCCCATCACCTTGGTTCTTGATCATATAATTATGGAAACAGAAACTTGCTAAATCCTCGGGTTTGTGAAACCACCCGATGCGAAGGCCAGGCAGTCGGCCCCCGCCTCACTCGGTCACCCCTCCTAATGCAGTATTTGACACTTTCAATTTATTTTTCACTTCCTTTATTATGAGAAATGATTAAATTTCCAGCATAAATACTCCTTTGCCAAACTGAACTCATCGCAGTGTGGGAAGGCGGGGAGAGGACTTTGAGACTTTGAGCTTCACAGTTAACCCTTCAGCCCTCACGGAGGCCATTACAGGGAGGGCACTGGGCTTTGGAGGCCTCTCTGGACGACCCTGCTTGGAACCTCATTGGTGGTCACCTAACTGCTTTGCCCTTCTGTAGCCTCACTCTGGTGGTGGGATATAGGGAGTCACTTTCCCTCTCCTTCCCATCCTCCCTCAGTCCCCTGATCTGCCTCCTGAAAGGTCTCCCCTGGATCAGATTCTCCTGCCCTGCCTGGCCCGTGGAAGAGAACAGTGCCGATATGGCATTTTGGTTTCTTCCTTCCCTACTGCCCAAGCAGGTGTGCAATGACTGATGTTCACATTGAAAGGGGACATGGGAACAAACAGGCTGTTCACTAACCTGCTCACAGCCTTCAGGGAGCCATGCAGCTTCAGGGCTGAGTCAGGGGAGTCTCCTCCCACCACTGCATGGGGCTGCTTTGTGGCTCTGCTGAGTGTAGTCACCTTCTTTACACTCCAAAATGCACTTTAATGTCAGTTTTGAAGACTTCCAAACCCTGGGTGTGAATTCTGCTCCAGGACTCCTCCCGGAACAGCTTGGTCAGTTTCCTTTCTATCCTCTCCTGGTCTTGGTCTAAAGCCCTTTCCTCCAACGACTGGCTGCTTAGCACTTGTTAATGGATCTAATAATTTCTTGGAATTGATTTTCTCATATAGAATATACCTGGGAGAAATAAAATAACCATCAAAGAAACTTAAATGAATTACACTCTTGTCAAGAGAAGAAAAGCAATCCACTTGAAGCATGAACTACGAGGGAATAAGGATCTGCTGCGTACTGAGACAGGGAGGGTGAGAAGGGGGCCCTGCGTGCAGCTGAGCTCATTACACCTTGGGTCATTTTCTCTGCCCTGTGATGTGGCCTGTCTCTGCTCTGCTCCGCACTCCAGCCCTGTCCCCACAGGGAGAGGGGATGTCTGACTCACTCTCCTACCTTCTCTGAGGGTTGATGGTTTTGCCTTAGAGAAGAGAGGTGGGAGGGGGTCTGCTCTCTTCTCAACACCCCTGCCTCTGTTACCAGCGGGTCTTTGTTCTTAGAGCTCCCAAGATAGTGGCAGGCTGCTCCCAATATGGTGGCAGGCCACTCCCAAGATGGCAGCAAGATGGTGGCAGGCTGCTCCCAACATGGTGGCCTGGCCACTCCCAAGATAGTGGCGGGCCACTCCCAAGATGGCAGCAAGCCTTTTGTTCTCTGACCTGGGGTTCTTGGCCTCATGGATTCCAAGGAATGGAACCTTGGGCCATGTGGTGAGTGTTATAGCTCTATTAGAAGCCGAGGGTCATGGAAGAGAATCGTGGAACCCAGCGACTAGCATTCAGCTCGTTAGGACGAACCCGGGCACTTAGCTGTGCAGGAACAATCACGAGCTTCTAGCCTGATGGGGAGTAGCAACAGGCACCTCGCTGGATCAGAAGTGCAGTGGACACCCTGCCGGATCCGGAGGGGTGGAAGTCAGCAGCAGGTCTGCAACAGCGTCGATCAGCAGTGGTGGATGGGGAGTGAAAGCTCAGCTCGAGCCAGAGCAAACATGGATCAGAAGAGTATGCAGTTGCAAGATTTAATAGAGTGAAAACAGAGCTCCCATACAACGGGAGGGGACCCAAAGGGGGTTGTCTGATCTGGCTCAAATGCCTGGGTTTATATTCGATCATTGTCCCTCCCTCTGTGCTCTCAGGCGATAGATGATCTGATTATTTCTTTACCTCCTGCTGCTTTTAGCCTAATTGGTATTTTAGTGAGCTCTTTTTACTACCTGATTGGTCGGGTGTGAGCTGAGTGAGTTATAGCCCCGTGTTTAAAGGTCACTTTCCCCAGCTAGGCTTAGGAATTCTTAGTAGGCGTAGGAAGGCCAGCTAGTCTTGTCTCTCACCTCTGCCACCCCTGCCTCTGCCTTCTCTCTCATAGGCCCCATCAGCTGAGGAATGAGCTCCCAGACCTTCCCACAGGAGAGGAGATGGAAAGAGTGAGGCAGACAGGGCATGGGATGGCAGGCTGTTCTGAAAGAGTGCCGGAATAGAAATGCAGGCTGTACAGCGAGGAGTGGGTCCAGAGAGGGATGGGTTCAGTTGGTTGCCAGGGCCCAGGGCTCCCCTCTGACAGGTGTGCTCCCAACCCTGGCTACACAGTGAGTTCCAGAATGCATTCCAGTGTCAGGACATGAGCTGCTCATACACTTCCTGGGCTGAGTGGAGTTAACAGCCTGAGCCCGGATCAGAGAAGGATGGAGATGGAGCCTGTTTATGGAGCAAGACTTGGCACATTGGATCCATGATCCCACTCAAACTTAGTCTCACTTCCTGGATGGATTGCCAAGGATGGGCTTAGGCAGGTGACCTGTGAGCATCCAAGAAGAGGGGTTGGGAGGGGAGACTGGACTCCAGGGCCTCTGGGACTTGAATGTGCAAGTACATGCCTTGGTGTTTTGTGCTGGTGCCCTTCAGTTCCAGCAGGGCTGAGCGCTGAGGCTTGCAGAAATGTCTTGACCATGCACTTACTTAACATATGTTTGACTGAGGTCCTACTATGAGCTGAGCACTGGGGAGCAGTGGCAAAATACAGACACAACCCCTGACTTCCCCGGGCTTAGAGGTAGATGAACATATAAGTCGTTTTTGTAGTTTATCAAGGGGAAAACTGGGTTCCAAAAAAGATGTTATTTAGAGGTGAGGAACCTGGGATTCAGGGGGATTGAGTAACCTGACTTAAACCTCACATTTAGTAAGTGGCAGAATGGGAGGCAGGGCTCACCTCCCAAGCCTTCATGCCTCCCAGTGGGCATCGCTGCCACGTGGGCACCCACACACTCCACTGTCCACGCAGCCACTGCTCTAGGGGAAGTGTGCAGGTGGATGAAAAGAGGTTCTTCCTGTCCTTGTTCTCTGTCTTCTTCCCTAGGGGTGGAGTGGAGCAGGCTAGGCTGGGACCAGTTTTGGGGCTGGCTTTAGGGCTGGACAGCTGTTCACCAGCACAGTCCAGGAGGAACCTGGGGCCTGAGCACCTGAGCACTGGGGAGGCCAAATTCCATGATCAAGGCAGAGGGGCTGGGGATGGACCAGCCAAGGGAAAGAGCACCCAGGTCAGGCCTGGCAGCTCCAGATATCCAGATGGCATCAGAGAAGGGCATCCCAAGAGGTGCCCCAATCTCCAACAGTGTCCCCTTTTGCCCACCTTTTTGGGCCTCGTGGTGCCCAGACTGGTCTGGGCCCAGTGCAGTGCAAGGGCTAAAGGGGGTCCCATGCCTGTGTCTCCCGGCATCCTAGTCCTGTTGATGCTGTAGGCACCTCTGTGGCACCAGCCTGTACCAGGCCATTTGGCCCCAGAGACCTGGACCTGCCTGTTTACTCTAAACAATCTGGCACCCCTGCTTGGCCTTGGCACCTGTGGGACAGTGAGATGCACCATGCGTGGGGAGCTGTTCAGCCCTGATGGAGGCCATCACAAGCTATTGCAGTGACTGCGGAGTGGAGCCTCCACTGGCATGTAAGGGAGGTGGGATGCTTTTAATTACCAGCAGCAGCAGGTCTTTGTGTTTACCTCCTGATTCTTTTCTTGAAGGTAATAATTAAAGCAGGCGCATTAAGGAAGTAACAGCCCTAGAGCTCAGAATGGGAGAAGGCGGGATTTGCTGTAGACCTAGGAGGGGCTTGGCACCAGGCAGGAGGTGCTGAGGGATGGAGGCTCCCCCATTGCCCAGGCTGTTTCTTGTTGGGAGGAGAAGCCCCCAGTCTTGTCTCTGCACTTCCCTTGGAAAGGCTGGGAAGGGGAACAGGGGAAGGCGCGCTGGAGGAGGAGACAGGCCCACAGGGCTTCCCATTCTGACTCCACCACTTCCCTGCTGTGTGACTTTGGGCAAGCCGCCTCCCTTCTCTGGGCCCTTTCCTCATCTGTAGGTGGGAACGGTGCTTCCATGAGCCCCTTCCTCCCAGGGTGGTTGTGGAGATGAGCCCTCCAAGCGGCACAGATAGACACCAGGAGCGCGAGGCAGTGAGTGCAGTGGTTGGGGCAGGGGCTGGAGGCAGTCACAGGTCTGGGATTTAGATCCAAGCTGTGAACTCAGGCAAGTTCCTCAACTTCTCAAGGTCTCAGCTGCCTCAGCTGAAAATGGGTTCATAATAGCCCTTTCCTTCAAGGGCAGTGTTGAGAATTAATGAGGAGGTGCACACGACCTGACACAGCTAAGCCCCAAACCAGCAGCTGCTGCTACCCTTGCTGCAGCAGTGGCTGTGTGTGAAGAGTCAGGGGCACACTGGCACTCCTGGTCTCCACCAACACTGACCCCAGGTCTGAACAGCCTGGTCCTGCTCTGCTTGCCCTCTCTGCTTTGGGTACTCCCCCAAATACAGTGTCTTTATCGAGAGTGGCCTAGGGAAGGGAGGATGTGTTGCTTACACCTGGAGTTTGAACTACTTATTCCCAAACAAACATTGTTATCCGTGGTTATTAGTATAAGCCATTCGGTGCTTCCTTTTTTTTTTTTTTTTTTTCAAGGACAGTCTTACTTTAGTCAAGTTCCAGAAATGAGGGTACACAGCTTCGAAAAGCAGTTTGTAGCAGAAGATGCTAGGGTGTGCGTAAAGCTATATTTCCAGAATATACCAAAGAAAACAGACATAACTCCAGCGTGGCCTTGCAAACCCTCGATGCTGCTGCATACACTGGGCGGACAGCTACGTCCTCCAGCTGACTTTGGGAATGTTGTAATGCTCTGTGAGTGTGTCCAGGTGCCTGTGAAAGTCCTCCACTCTCTGCTTGTGGGTTTTGGATCAGTAGGTGCTTCTTGATTAAGTAGTCTACAGCAGAGCTGTATGAGACTATCTATTCTGACTTCTAAAAAATGTTTGGAATATGACATTTCTGAATGATTAGCAGCTGGAAAGTAATATCTGCCATGCACTCACTATGGGCCAGACCTTGGCTAAGTATGAGGTACTTGTTACATAATTTTTCCAATAACACAGTGGGGCGGATGGTGTTGGCACCAATTCAGACATGAGGAAACTCAGCTTCAGAAGGGCAAGTAGGCTTGTGGGCTAGCAAGCGGAGCTGTGCAGGGGAAAATGATCAGCATTTCTCAGTAGCCATGAATTATAGTCCCTGTTTTCCAGATACAGAAATTGATGCCCAGAGAAGTACAGTGACTTGCCCAAAATCACGCAACTAGGGAGTTACAGAATCAGATTCCTGCTGGACTCCAGGCTCCACCATCCCTGCACACTTCCAGCCTCACAAGTTTTTCTTTGGCTTGCCTTTCCTCCTCACATTTGTCCACATCCTCCGACAGACTAGGGTGGGACACAGGAAGCCAACTTCCCGGAGAGGAGAAGTAATGGTCCCAGGACTGGAGGAAGGCCGGGTTGATGCCCTCAGTGCCTGTGTGTTTGCAGCTTTCGCCTGGAAGCAGGCACGCTTCCCCTCTAGAGACAGGCCTGAGCAGTCAGCAGGCTCCAATTCCATACTCCATTATTCAACACAAATAAGAGTTGAATTAAAATTTCATGACCCCATTGCTTTTTACCCAAGCATCTATCTGAAAGTGAAGACATTTGTTTGAGTCCAACAGTCTAATTGCTGAAACATTCATCCGAAGCCTTTCAACTTCCATAAATCACTTTGGATAACAAGCTACCTTGTAATTTCCACAGAGTTCGAAGTGGAGCAGGCCTTTCTGCAGACATAATGCCCCAGGGGCTGTTGGTTGAATGAGTCCCTCTTGGGAGCAGGGCTGGGGTTTCACTCAGTGTCTGACGGCCAGATGGTCACAACCTCTGGTTTTAGGAGACAATCTCTGACATTTGCCCAGTGGGATCAGTAGGAGGATTCCAGGTGAACAGCAGCCAGGAGGATTTAGGAGGCGGACTGCAGTGCGAGGTTGTCCCTGGAGGTTACCGGAAACCACATCTCCGTAGACAGGGCCAGTGGGAGGGAGGGACAGATGTGCGTCCCCTTCTCCTCTGACCCTTCAGGTTCCTTAGGGGCAGGTGGGTGACCTTGGGGCAATTAATCAATCGCTCAGTGCCTCAGTTTCCCCACCTGGAAGGCAGAACGAATGAACCCTCCTGACAGGGTGGTTGTGAGGCCACGGGGGTGGGCCTGTGGGCAGTCTCAGCATGGTTCCTGACAGTAGGTGCTCAAATCCATCAGTGCTGGTGGCTCAAGTTGTGTGCACAGACGACTGTTGACTGGGGTGAGGTGTGATGTGGTGCCCTGGCTTCCAGCCCTCACCTGTCCCACTACTGACCATCTGAGGAGGCCCCAGGCACCCCTGGGCAGCAGGAGAGTGGATCGACATTGAGATAGTCCAGAGGTGAGACTCAGAGATGTGGGCAAGGAAACTTCCTGCCCAAACAGAAAAGATGGCTATGGGGCAGCCCCCGCCACCGCTGAAGGGAAGGAACGCTCAGCATTTAGGGAGGCAGGGGCAAGTGAGTGATGACCAGAAGCTCGGGTCAGGCATTCCAGCAATAAAGCTGACAGAGCGCAGTGTGTCTTCAGGCAGGCCGAGCTCCACCCACCATGGGGGCTGAGGGCAGGTGAGGAGGGTGGATCCTGACTAGGGGTGAAGCAAGGCATCCCTGAGATGGGAGAAAAGGCACAGAGCCCGAGCTCAGAGCCCAGCTCAGAAGGAGGCCCCCAGGTCCTAGCAGGTCCCCACGGCACTCACCCTGGAGGGCTTGCTGTGATGGAAGAAGGGACGGCACTTGGGGAAGAGCTGGGGAGCCCAGCAGGGCAAGGTCTCAGAGACATTTCGGGGCATGCTGTGGGCCTGCAGCCCCAGGACTGACTCTGGAGAATCTCAGGAGAGGGCAAAAGTGAGGGATGGGAGGGTCTGGACAGGATGCAGAGCTGACCTTTGGGGAATATTATGGCCAAGGAGAAGCGCGGGGATTGGTTTCTGGGCCTCTCCCTGCTTCTGAGTCACTGTGTAACACGGGACAAGCCACTTGCCCTCTCTGAGTTTGGTCTGCACATCTGCAGAATAGGAGATGTTAACTAAGGGATCTCTAAGACCCTCTCAGCTCCCTCAGACGGTCAGGCCTTGTCTCTGTATAGTTCTGTGTGATGCCCCCCTCCCTCCCCCTACATCCCACCCTCTATCTTATCTGGTAAGTGGCTTTCTAGCTCAAATTGCCTTCTGCCAAAGGAAGGCAAGTCAGCACCATGAACCCACAGCGCTGACTTGGCAGCCCTCCAGGCCACTGTGTGATGCCGGGCCCAGCAGTAACACGGGTGCTCGGTTCATTAGAGACCAGGGCTAATATGTCCTCACCCTTAAAGATGCCATTACAGGGTGGTTCATGCAGCTTCCTCTGTGGGAGGGAAGAAAACAAGGAGAACAGGGAACAGGAGATGAATCTGACTAATACCCCCAGAGGAGAGTCTGAGAGCAAAGTTTTGTGCTGGTCTTAGCTTGGAGACCAAGGTGCTGGTGATGGACAGTCACTGGGCTCTTCCGTTTCCTGTGACAGGAACCTCAGAGGAACCCTCTTGAGTTCAGAAGGGATTTTTTTGGTTTATATAAACAGAGGAGCTGTCAGGAGCACCTTGACTCAGGTGCTCAAATGATGCCAGCAGGACCTGCTCCTTTTTTCACATCTTTTAGCATTTCTCTACCATGCAAAGCCATCTCAAGTTCCCCTTTGTGGTGGTGAGATGGTTTCCATCTGGACTGGCACTCAGCAGAAGAGAGAACTTCTTTTCCTCGTGGTTGATCAAAAGTTCTAGGCCCCTGGCTCTATGAACCACAGCCCCACCCCTGAATCGTCAGAAAGGAGAGAGGCCTGGAATATGCTGACAGCCTTAAGCCAATCAGGGTCTATCCCATGAGTGAGCTTAACCCCATGTAGACTGAGAGTTGGGGAGAGGGCACTGTTTTATCAGTAAAAGAATAAAAAGGTACTAGGCCACAAAAACCCATGGATGCCTAGAGTGAGTTTGGGGCAGGGAGCAAGAAGAGAAAACATATTAACAGAAACCAAAGGGAAAAATACAAATATTTCTGCATCCTGGTTGATTTCATTTCACTTTCCCAAGAATACAATGATATTGGAGCTGCTGTAATCCTAGGTATAGAATTCTGGGTGTTTAGAGTTAGAAATGTCTTCAGTACTCTCAGACCAACTCTATTTCCTTATTTATGTATTTTAATTGACATCTAAAAAATTATGTATATCTATGGTGCACAACATGATATTTTAAAATATGGATACATTGTGGAATAGCTACACTAAGCTAATTAATATATGCATTACCTCACATACTCATTTATTTGTGGTGAGAATACTTGAAATCTATTCAATGTCACTTTCATAGGCAGGGTATCAAAGACCCAGAAAGGTTAAGTGACTGTCTCCAGGTCACACGCCTCAGGGTAAGACAGTGGAGTAGGGAATCCATCTTCCCATCTAAATAGCAGTTGCACTAGCAAAATCTGTCTGCTATAACTATTTTGAAACTCTGAAGTCTATGCAAAGGCTTGAAAATTAGGGGGAAGGCTTATGTAGTACATCACAGCTGATTTCCCTTAACTTCAGCTTTTAGTTGGGTAGCAGCTTCCAACCCTCCATCCCACAGCCATGTGGCAGGCAGGTGTGCATGTGCTCCTGAGCCAGCTTGTGTGCAGCCTGTGGGAGCCTGGGTGGACAATAAGGACCTTGTCCTTCAAATATTGGGTATCCAGCCGGGAACAGTGGCTCATGTCTGTAATCCCAGCACTTTGGGAGGCTGAGGTGGGCGGATCACCTGAAGTCAGGAGTTTGAGACCAGCGTGGCCAACATGGTGGAACCCCGTTTCTACTAAAAATACAAAAAAAAAAAAAAAAAATTCGCCAGGCATGGTGGTGCATGCCTGTAATTCCAGCTACTTGGGAGGCTGAGGCAGGAGAATCGCTTGAACCCGGGAGGCAGAGGTTGCAGTGAGCCAAGGCCGTGCCATTGCACTCCAGCCTGAGCAACAAGAATGAAACTCCGTCTCAAAAAAAAAAATGTGTGTATATATATGTGTGTGTGTATATATATGTGTATATACAGTGTGTGTATATATGTATATATGTGTGTATATATGCATATATATGTGTGTGTATATATGTGTGTATATATATGTATACATATAGTGGGGATCTATGGTTCAATTGCTGATTTCTTCTGATTGTGGGGATGCAGTAACAGGGATGCTCGATGCAGACAGTGGTGAGCAGCCATCGTCGCAATCTTTACCACCATTGTTGCAAGCCCCTACCCTTCTGGCTGAAGAGACTTTCAGGGAATTTAAAGGACTGGCACACTTCTCTCTTCACTGATCAGTTCTCCCTCTTTTTTGGAGTCAGACACTTAAGGATGTGGACATTTTGATGCGCTTGCATATACAAAGGAATTTAGAAAGCTACCACACATTTCCAGGAAACTTCACATGCCCTGTGAAGTGTTTTGTTGAAAATTAAACATTTGAATCTTATAGTGTAGTAACTCAGGAAATCAGACTCTCTCCTTCTTCAGCATTTGCTTTTTAAAAATTTGTCATAAGCTGTCTTTGTGCAGGGATCAGGCTGAGGCAAAAACTTAAGGTCTTCTCAGATCTTGCTTCCTGCCCTTGAACATCACACTCCAAGTTCTTCAGCTTTTGGACTCTTGGACTTACACCAGTGTTTTTCCAGGGGCTCTCAGGCCTTCGGCCACAGACTGAAGGCTGCACTGTCAGCTTCCCTACTTTTGAGGTTTGGGGACTCAGACTGGCTCCCTTGCTCCTCAGATTGCAGACGGCCTGCCATGAGACTTCACTTCATGTAAGTCAATTCCCCTTAATAAACTCCCTTTCATATATACATGTATCCTATAGGTCTATCCCTTTAGGTAACCCTCACTAATGACTTGCCATCTCATATTTATATTTGTTAGCTCATTGGATCCACACACAGGCTCCTTGGCTGTTGTGAACAGGCAGTGAGAGGCTAAGTGCCTGCCCCAGGCCCCACAGCGAGGTGTTGGCTTAGCCAAGCTATCCCCAGAGCATCCAATGGCTTCCTGAAATTTGTTCTTCTGACCTCTTTGTCTGCCTCTCTTTTTCTGTCTGTCCCAATTCTCTGCCTCTCCAGATTCCCAGACCAGCCTGGGTCAGCACATTCCTGCAGCCTGGAAAGGAGGTGGCAGTGGTTTATCAGTTTATGTTGCTGACACCACTTTCAGCTTGAACTACTTTAAACAAGTCTGGTATTCAAGTCCAAACTCAACAAACCCCCAACCACACCCCATGTGTCACAGCCCCTCACTCACATTCTGCTGGTAGATGTTCACTGGAATAACCTTCGTGGAGGACATTCGTATAACACTCATCAAAATCCAGATGCCTGTGGATTTGACTCAGCAATTTAAATTCTACTAGTAAGTCATTTCAATTCATAGGAATGTTTATATATTCAAGGATGTTCACATTATGTGTAAAAATGTAATATCAAAAATTTGAGATAATCTAATGTCTATTCATAGGAGATTAATTACATAAATAATGGCACATCTCGGGCAGTCATTAAAAGACAATAAACGTGAGTCCTATGCACTGGCTCAGGAGGCTGTTCATCATATATTTTAGTAAAAAAGTTCGATGAAAAATATGAACCGTCTGCTGCTGCTTTGCGTAAAATTTCTGATCGTTTTGTGCGTGCACAGATAAATATCTTGACGGATGAACACTTGTACTAGGAGACCCTTGAGGAAATTCTTAATGTGTCTGACACTCTCTGATAACATGAACTATCTGAGGCCATTTGTGCTCAAGATTACCTTCCTTCTCACTGTTCAAGGTCACCGCCCCCAAATTCCTCTGCTCTCTTTCCTGCATCGTCCATAGGGTCATTACCGTCATGTGCCAATACCACATTATCTCTCCAAACTCAAAAAATAACCCCAAATCAAAACCAAAACGAACCCTCTTCTGCTACCTTTGCTGTCCTTTACATGAAAGCACCATTACTTGCTTTCTCTAATTTTCCTCCTCCCATTTTCTTTTCATTTCACTCTACTGGGATTTCAGCCCTCACACTCCACCAAAACCACTCTCATTAAGGTCACCAGTGATCTCCTCATTGATAAATCCAGTAGTCACCTTTCAATGACTCTTGACCTGTGGTCATTTGGTAAGTGGCTTACTCCTCTCTGAAACCCTCTCTCCCCTTGACTCCTGGGATCCCCTCTTCTCCTGGGTTTCCTCCCATCTCCCTGGCTGCTCCTCCTCTATTTCCTTTGCTAGTTCCTTCTTGGCGCCTTGACCAGTAACCCTTGACCTGTCCCTGGGCTATGTCCTTGGTCCTCTTCTTGTCCTTCCTCACCCCTTTGGACCTTTACATGCCATTCCTGTGCAGATGGCTCCCCAATTTACATCTCAGTCCGACACCTCCCTGAACTCCAGGCTTATCCATCCAGCTGCCTACTCACCATCTCCCTCATCTCAGTTAAAGGAACTCAGGCCACAAACCTGGAGCTGTGGTGGACCCGTCTTGCTCTCAAACTGCACGTCACATCTATCAGCAAAGCTACTGGTCCTTTTTCAAAACATCTCCAGAACGGACTGCTTCTCGTCACCTCCACGGCCACCTCCTGGCCCCCCATACCAGTCTCGGCCCCCTCTCTCCTGGATGTTTGCAGTGGCCTCCGAACAGCTCTCCTCACTGCCTCCTTCCCCACAGAGCAACAGAGTGATCTCGTGTCACCCTATTTCATTTGTCAGATCCTCTCTCTCCTCTGCTGGTTCTCATTAGGTCAGAGAAAAATCCAGAGTCCATACAACATCTGGTCCTACAGGAACTGAGCCCCCCACCACAACCACCTGGCTGACCTTGGTCCTGCTACTCTCCCCCTGCTCCCTTTGCTCCGGCCACACTGACCTCGTGCTTTTCCTTGAACATCCCAGGCCTGTCTTGCCCAAGGGCCTTTGCCCTTGCTGCTCCTCTGTCTGGGGCCCTACTCCCCAGACACCTTCAAGGTTTGCCCCCAGTCTTTGGTCTTTGTTCAAAAGTCCTCAAGGAAGCCCACCCGCCAACAATTTTATTTATTTATTTATTTATTTATTTATTTATTTATTTAGGGAGGGAATCTCGCTCTATCACCCAGGCCAGAGTGCAGTGGCATTATCTCAGCTCACTGCAACCTCTGCCTCCCTGGTTCAAGCAATTCTCCTGCCTCAGCCTCCCAAGTAGCTGGGATTACAGGTGCACGCTGCCATGCCTGGCTATTTTTTTTTTTTTTTTTTTTGTATTTTAGTAGAGATGGGGTTTCACCATGTTGCCCAGGCTGGTCTCTAGCTCCTGAGCCCAGGCAATCCACTAGCCTCAGCCTCCCAAAGTGCTAGGATTACAAGCGCGAGCCACTGCACCCGGCCAATTTTATTTAAAATAGCACCTTTCCTAGCCTCTCTAGCTACTCCCTGTCTCCCCCCTTCCTAGCACCTTCCAACATACTATGTCATTCACTTAGTTTTCTGTATTGTAAGTTTAATGACTTACAGATAATTCAGTAATTTGGTCTGTTTTATTCTCTGATTTCCCCAGAACACCCAGCTCAGTTCCTGGAACAGAGCAGATGCCCAATTAATATTGGTCGAATGTTTAAAGGAACAAAGGCAACTGTTTTCCCTTCTCAGACAGGATGACAGGATGACTAAGCTATGAATAACATAGGTTGTTCTTGTACAAAGTTCCGCAGAACCCTGAGTCCCTGGAGGAAAGATCACGTATCTGCAGAGAGAGAAGAGTAGATGACTGGTGTCTGGGTACTTTCTAGAATGTACTTGCTTTCGAAATTGTGTCTGCTCTTTTCAATGTTTTCATTGAAAATCTCAACCTAAATAACAAACACAGAGAGATTCTGCAAATATAATGAGTTTAATTGGGAGTGAGCATTGCAGTGCGGAGTATGTGTGGCTTTATAAACTATGGGCCTATTCAGAGAGGCAAAGGATAAAAAGGGCTTTTAAAAGAAAAATGGGGAGGGTTACGTAAGTTGTTTTGAAACAATTATCCTTGGTTATGAGGATTAATAACGAGAGCGGCCCGGGCAGTTGCTGAGCAGATGTTCTAGCAGAAGTATTGTTTGGGTAAGGTTGCAGTGACCTTTGTGCAAGGTTCTGATTTTTACAGTTTTTTGTGATACTTCTTTGTTATCAGGCAATGGTACATGCAGAACCTCCCTTTATTGTTTTTCCCAGTTCCATTTTGTTAGGGTTTGACCAAGTGACTTCATTTTGATTCTGACAGCTTTTGCAAATAGGAAGTTTTTAACGGTGTCTTAAAGGAGGTAAGACAGGTGTTACCAAATATTAACAATGGCCTGAAGCAGTCTGAGAAAGGAACAGAACCCATCCCTCCCCCCATCTTGGTCTGCAAGATGGGGACTCAGAAGGATCCTCATCTTGCAGACAAGGCTCAGCTGAAGGGGAGGCTGAAGGGGAGCTTAGTCTTCCCCAGCAACCACAAGATCCAATGATCTGTGTCAATTATGGGGACGTAGACCAGTCAGAAAATTGATAGCCAGCCCTCATCTTTCATGATGAGGGCCAGGGCAGCATTTTCCACGGTATCAGCAACAAAGAAACCCTTTGGGCAGACTGCCATTATGTGCCCAGGAATTTCCTACTCATTGTGATTTTTAAAAAATGACCAGGCGTGGTGGCTCACGCCTGTAATCCCAGCACTTTGGGATGCTGAGGTGGGCAGATCACCTGAAGTCAGGAGTTCGAGACCAGCCTGGCCAATGTGGTGAAACTCTGTCTCTAATAAAAATACAAAAATTAGCTGAGTGTGGTGGTGGGTGCGTGTAATCCTAGCTACTGGAGAGGCTGAAGCAGGAGAATTGCTTGAACCCGGGAGGCAGATGTTGCAGTGGGCCAATATCGCGCCATTGCACTCCAGCCTGGGTGACAAGAGCAAAACTGTCTCCAAACAAACAAACAAACAAAGTCCCATGTCCTTTCTGGGGCTGAGCAGGGAGACAGCCCTAACCTAAGCAGTTCCTAAAACATCCCCACATTTTAATAGCCAGTGTCTTGAAGGGGTAGGAGTGAAGAGATCAAGAGAAGGTTTTAAATTTAACATTTTCTCTTCTGTGGCTGTTGGCGTTGTTTTTCCTTTGTACTGTATGTGTGCATGTATTATTTATATTTTGGAGTTGTTTGACCTTTATACATATATGTGTGTGTACATTTGTACTGTATGTGTGCATATGTGTGTGCATATACATGCATGTGCATATGTGTGTACATATATGCAGGTGCATGTGTGTGCATATATGTGGATGTGTGCATGTGTGTGCATGTTTGCATGCCTATGTGTGCATATATTGTGCATGCTAGTGTGCACGTGTGTATATTAATGTGTGTGCTTGTAAGTGTATGCATGTGCATGCATGTGTACATGTGTGGATATCAATGTGTGTGCATGTGTGTGCATTGTGTGCATACATGTGCATATATGTGTGCATATATGTGTGTGCATGTATATGTATATATGTGTGCATGTGTGTGCACATATGTGTATATTAACCTGTGCGCATAAGTGTGTGCGTATATATTAACGTGTGTGCATGTATGTGCATATGTGTGCACATGCATGTGCGTGCATGTGCATATATGTGTGCATACATGTGCATGTGCGTGCATATATGTGTATATATTAACCTGCGTGTATTGTTTGCATATATTAACATGTTCGCATGTGTGCATATGTGTGTGCATGCATGTGCATGCAGGTGTGCACATACATGTGTGCATGTGTGCATAAATGTGTATGTGCGTATGTGCATGCATATACATGTGTGCATATATGTGTGCATGTGTTTGCATAAATGTGTGTGCATGTGTAAATATTAACATGTGTGTGCATATATGTGGATGTGTGCACATGTGTTAGCACGTGTGTGTATATGTGTGTGTATTAACGTGTGTGTGTCCCAGCTTCAGAAGTGAGGTTTATTTACAGTAGAAAGGGATTCTACAGTTTACAAAAGGATTTGCCAAAGGCTTCTTTGAAGTGCTGTGCTCTCCAGGGACTAGCAGAAAAGCTTTTGATTTATAAACCCTTCCCTTGCATACTCTGAAGCAACCCTTAAACACATGGTCAATTTCCATTTCAAGTTCTGTTCGGTTTAAGTCACAGTCTCCCAAGTTGCAGTGTGGAGCACTGTGCTTGGCACAGTGGGGGAACAAAGATGAAGACTTGTGTTCAAAGAGTAACTGGCAGTGTCAACTCTCTCACAGAGGAGACCTCTAAAGACCTTTTCAAAAACTATTGCCAGGTACAATTTAGTGAGAACTCTCAGTATCATTCATAAATCCCACAAAGGGGGCAGATGTGCTCTGGTCTCTGCTGCCTCTGATCTCCCAGGTTGTTTGGGCCTCCAGGAGGCTCTGCTGTAGTCAGAAGGGAGGTGAGGGAGTGATGGTGAAGGAGGAACAGCGAGTCTATATTCCTTATCAACACCATCATGGTGCAGAACCCACAGAAGGAGCCCTGCAGTACAGTGAGGGAGAATTTTTGAAATTATGACAAAAGGTGTTACAGGCGACTTGAAAAAACAAGTCCAAGTAATGCCTGGGGGCTGGGGAAAGCAAGGAGGGAACAAGAGGCCTTTTCAAGTTATCTGTGTCCCCAGCCAGCCTGGTAGTTTACTTCCCTTACAAGCACCTTCATACCCTTGCCATCAGCAGCCTGCCTGTGCTGCTGATGTTGTCACAGGGGGAGGCAATGTGGGACAAATTAAAGTTATCCCTGAAATTTCTTTTCTTTTCTTTTCTTTTTTTTTGATACAGAGTTTTGCTCTTGTTGCCCAGGCTGGAGTGCAGTGGCATGATCTTAGCTCACTGCAACCTCCGCCTCCCAGGTTCAAGCCATTCTCCTGCCTCAGCCTCCCGAGTAACTGGGATTACAGGCACGTGCCATCAAGCCCAGCTAATTTTATGTAATTTTAGTAGAGACGGGGTTTCACCATGTTGGTCAGGCTGGTCTCACACTCCTGATCTCAGGTGATCTGCCTGCTTCAGCCTCCCAAAGTGCTGGGATTACAGGCGTGAACCACCGCGCCCAACCCTAAATTTTTATTTTATTGTTCCTACTTGAAATTAGTTTCTCTATTGATAACATCTTTCAAAACAAGGATATATTTCTTTTTTAAAGTAGAAAAGATACAATAAAAGCTTTAAAAAACAAAACAATGAGAGAGTGCAGAACCCACCCTATTGGGTCTTTGTGAGGATTAAATGAGATGATAGCACGCCCAGAGCACAGGGCCTGCAAGTGAGGAGAGTCAGGGCAGGAAGCCTCCAAAGCCTCGTTGCTGCTGTGGCTGTGTGGTTGTGGTCGTTGCTGTTGGACATCGAGGGGTTTAGTAGTATTGTTGTGGTGGGACTTTGACCGGTAGTTTTACTTCTCCATGCCGTGGCTAAGTCATCAGTAAAATCAGAACACGCTCTTCCCAGCCTGAAAGCAGGATGATGGATTGGAAGACCTCATAATACCATTTCTAATGTCCGAAATCTCTGTTTTTGTGGCTATACTGGGTTTGGTGACCTTTGATCTTAATGCAATGGAAGGGCAGGGGGATGATATGAAGTATCCCATCTATTTCTGCGTAATTCAGTACCTACATTCACTCAGGCATTCGAGAAACATGTATGCAGCTTCTGCCTTATTCCCATTGTATGGATGAGGAAACTGAGGCTAATCATCTCTGTTATATTACGCAGTATTAATCCCTCGCTGTGCAGGCAGTGGGCTCTCTGCTTGCATTGACTTTGATATTAAGAGCTCAAGGAGTTGCATGGGAAATTGGGATTTTGGTAGCTTGAAACAAATGGCTCCCTGGAATGGGTCGTGTCTTCCTGGGTCATTGTCAGCAAATCAATATCTGACTGTGCCACCCAGGGTGGTGCTCACCTCATCAACCCTTGCCACCTAAGAAGTTACAGAGAAGATCAATAATCTGACAAAATATAAATAAAAGTGTCTCAAGTAAACCAGAGGGGAGGAGATATGCAGGCAGCTCTTGGGGAGTCCATAAATCTGGGCTGATAAATTACCTGGGCAGGTGCCTCTGCCACCAGCATCCTGGCTCAGGACAGGAGCAGCATAATTACCTCTCTGGCGGTAGTTATCTGGAGTGAGCCAATCCATTTTTCTTTTTTATTACCATTGAATTTCAGGAAAGTGTCCTCTGCGGGCCCCTTTTATCTAAATGTTGGATTTATTTGATGACTCTACTAGGTCTGATGACAAGGGCCAAAGCATGCCCTGCAGTAAGGAGGACTCGGTCCCTGAGCCTGCCACGCGAAGGGTGCTCTCAGAGGGCATGATGGGTGGGTTGCTAGACAGCCAGCCATTCATAACCGTCATCCCCATCAGTGGTGCCATTAATTTTCCTTCCTTCCCTGTTTCCCTGCTCAGTGGACTGGCTGGGCCCAACTCAAAGCAGTGGGAAGAGGGTGAGAATAATTCAGGATTTTAGGGAGGATTTCTCTGCTGAGACAGGTAGGAAAAGGGGCAGCTGGCCAGCAGGGCTCTTTCCCTGCATCCAGCTCTAACCTCCTCCTCCTCTCTGCATGTTCTGTTGCAGTAAGAGCCCCAACAGGAACTGGCTGCCATCTGCAAAGTCACAGATTCCAGGATGTCCTTTTCTAAGCAAATTGCCCCAGCTCCCCTGACACTGTAGGGTCCAAGTTGCATCCCAAAGTTAGGTATCTTTTCTTCCAGGCCCCTTGCCTAGGCTTTTCTGAGCAATGTCAGCTTCCCTGAAAAGCAGCTAAGTGTCTGGGTCTGGCTACTATGGAGACTCACACAGGACTCAACATAATAATGGCTTATACCAGACAAAATTACTCTCTCACATAACAGTTCTAACACTGGCTATTGAGGCCTCATGTGATGACTCTGCAGTGTTGGGACCCATATTTCTTCCATCTTTTATTTATTGTTATTAATTTGTAGGCCTCATTAATTTTATAAAATATAGATCAATTCCATGTCCTCATTCCATCCAGGAGGAAGGAAGAACAAGAAGACATGAAAAGTAGAAGCCTTCCCTTTAAGGACAACCTGTATGGTGCACACAATTACTCACCTGCCATTGGTAGGAAATGGTCACATGGATGCACCTTGCTGCAGGGCACACTGGGAAGTGTAGTTTTTATTTTATGCAGTTTAAATTTCAGGATCTGTAATGAAAGGAAGAAGTGGAGAATATATGGGGGTGGGGTGGGTAGGAAAGGGCTGGCTGGCCACAGTAAGTGGAACATGTAACAAGTGTTTTGGAGATTTGAGGTGAAGCTGGCAGTGGAGTGGGAAAAGAGATATGTCTATTTGGTCTTTTTTTTTTTTCTTTTTTTGGCCTTCCTGACTTCCTGGAGACTCCATTCTTTTCCTTTGACCTTTCTCAACCTTGACACAGGTATGTGGCTTTTTTCTTTTTTCTTCTTCTTTTTGTTTTATTTTTATTTTGAGATGGAGTTTTTTTGCTCTTATTGCCCAGGCTAGAGTGCAATGGTGTGATCTTGGCTCACCACAACCTCTGTCTCCCAAGTTTAAGCAATTCTCCTGCCTCAGCCTCCGAGTAGCTGCGATTACAGGCATATGCCACCACGCCCAACTAATTTTAGTATTTTTAGTAAAGTTGGGGTTTCTCCATGTTGGTCAGGCTGGTCTCGAACTCCCAACCTCAGGTGATCCACCCACCTTGGCCTCCCAAAGTGCTGGGATTAGAGGCGGGAGCCACGGCTGCTTTTTTTCTTATCTTAATTTAGATTTTCCAAAGTGCCTCCTAGGCCATCTAAAGCTCTGGGATTCACCAGACTAAGTGAGACCACATGGAAGTTTAAAGAAGCTGTTGTTGGGATCCACTCTGTGCCGGACACTATGCTGGGTGTTGGGAATACAGCAGAGAGTAAGACACAGATACACTTTTCCCCTCCTGGAATGGGGCCTATAGCATGAAAAAATTACACAAATACACATCAAATGATAACTATGACTTCTGCTTCTGGCTAAGATGGAATAACAGGGACTGGATTTAACATTCTGCTGGAAACACTAAACAACTGGAAAAAATATATAGAACAATGATTTTAAACATTAGGCACGAAGCAAAGGGGGCACAATGATCCCTGAAAGGCAGGAAAGATAAAGGCAAGCCCTGTGAGTATTTCAGCTTTGTAGATCTGAAAACGTTTTTATTTCTCCTCTGTTTCTGAAAGGCATTCTTGTAGCGTTTAGAATTTTAGAGCATTTTAAAATGTTTATCCACCATGTTCACACTTGAATGATTTCTGTGGAGAAATCTGCTGTCATGCATATATTTGTTCTTCTGTGCATAATGTGTCTTTTTTCCCTTTGGCTGCTTTTTTTTTTTTTTTAGTCACTGCCTTGGAGCCCTTTGATTATGATGCAATGTATTAGGGTTCTCTAGAGGGACAGAACAAATAGGATAGATGTATATATGAAGCGGAGTTTACTAAGGAGTATTGACTCACATGATCACAAGGTGAGGTCCCACAATAGGCCGTCTGCAAGCTGAGGAGCAAGGAAGCCAGTCCGAGTCCCAAAACCTCAAAAGTAAAGAAGCCGAGAGTGCGGCCTTTAGTCTGTGGCCGAAGGTCCAAGAGTCCCAAAACTGAAGAATTTGGAGACTGACGTTTGAGGGCAGGAAGCATCCAGCATAGGAGAAAGGTGGAGGCCAGGAGACTCAGCCAGTATAGTCTTTTCACATTTTCCTGCCTGCTCTTATTCTGGCTACGCTGGCAGCTGGTTAGATTGTGCCCACCCAGATTGAAGGTGGGTCTACCTTTTCCAATCCACTGACTCAAATGTTAATTTCCTTTGGCAACACCCTCACAGACACACCCAGGAACAATACTTTGCATCCTTCAATCCAATCAAGTTGACACTCAATATTAACCATATTAACCATTACATGTGACTTGGTGTTTTTGCCTTTCTTGTTTTGTTTTGGTTTTTTTTTTTTTTGGCTTGGGATTCATTTGTATTTCTTAGACTTCTGGGTTCATACTTTTTATCAAAATTGGAAAGTTTGTGACCATTGTCTTTTCAAAGTTTTTTTTTTTTTTTTTTCCTGTTTTGAAAACATTAATTACCAGCTGACCCACACCATAAGAAATGTTAAATAAAATCTTTCAGGCAGAAGAAAAATGATACCAGGTAAAAATATGGATCCCACAAGGGAATAAAGTGCACTGGAAATAGTAATTACACAGGTTAATATAACATTTTCTCTTATTATTTAAATCTCTTGAAAAGGTCATTGATTATTTGAAGACTAATAACAACAATGTAGTGTTGGCTTTACAACATATGTCGAAGTAAAATGAATGACATCAATAACGTAAAGGCATAGAGAAAAGAAATGGAAGTATACTAGTCCAGGGTTCTCCCATGTGACATGGTATAATACTTCAAGATACACAGTGATAAGTGAAGCGTGCCTAATATAAACCCTAAAGGAACCATTAAAATACCAAAACAAAGAATTGTTGGTAATAATATAATAAAGGAGATAAAATGGAATCAGAAAAATACGCAATTATTTAAAAAGAAGGCAGAAATAAAGAAAAAGTGAACAAAGAACAGATGTGACAAACAGAAAACAAAGACTAGGTTATGTGTAAAAACTCAGTGTATTAATAATCACATTAAGTGCAAATGGTATAAACACCATCAATTAAGTGTGGAAATTATCAGATTAAAGAGCAAGACTCAACTATATGGTATCACAAGAAATACGCTTTAAATATTAAGGTACAAACAGATTAAAAGTAAAAGGATAGGCCGGGCACAGTGGCTCACACCTGTAATCCTGGCACTTTGGGAGGCCAAGGTGGGAGGAGGGCTTAAGGCCAAGAGTTCAAGACCAGCCAGGGCAACATAGTGAGACCCCATCTCTACAAAATAGACAAAAATTAGCCAGGCATGGTGGCGTACCTGTAGTCCCAGTTTCTTTAAAGGCAGAGGTAGGAGGATCACTTGAACCTGGGAGGTCAAGGCTGCAGTGAGCTGTGATTGCACCACTGCACTTCAGCCTGGGTGACAGAGCAAGACCCACTCTCTAAAAGGAAAAAACAAAATAAAATAAAAGGATAGAAAACTATATTTCATTCTAGCAATAATCAATAAAAAGCAAGAGTGGCTATATTAATATCAGAATAGATTTCAGGGCAAAGAATGATATTACCAGGAATAAAGTGAGTCATTTGATAATGATAAAGATTTCAATTCATCAAGAGAATATGAGTCCTACACTCAGATACATGAAGAAGCAGAGCTTAAAAACAATGAAACAAAAATAGATAGAACTGCAAAGAGAAATCAACAAATCTATACAGTGAAAAACTTTCATATCCCTCTTGTCAACGAAAAGAGTTGAAGTCTGTAAAATATTAGAGAAGATTTATTCTGAGCCAAATATGAGTGACCATGGCCCATGACTCAGCCCTCAGGATGTCCTGAGAACATGTGTCCAAGGTACAGCTTGGTTTTATATATATTTAGGGAGGCCTGAGACATCAATCAAATACATTTAAGAAAAACAATGGTTTGGTTCAGAAATGCAGGACAACCCAAAGTGGGGAATAGGGGGCTTCCAGGCTGTAGGCGAATTTAAACATTTTCTGGTTGACAACTGGTTGAGTTTGTCTAAAGACCTGGGATAGACAGCCTAGGCATGGTGGCTCACGCCTATAATCCCAGCACTTTGGGAGGCCCAGGTGGGTGGATCACAAGGTCAGGAGATCGAGACCATCCTGGCCAACATGGTGAAACCCAATCTACTAAAAATACAAAAATTAGCTGGGCATGGTATTGTGTGCCTGTAGTCCCAGCCTCTTAGGAGCTGACGCAGGAGAATCATTTGAACCTGGAAGGCGGAGGTTGCAGTGAGCCGAGATTGCACCACTACACTCCAGCCTGGGTGACAGAGTGAGACTCTGTCTCAAAAAAAAAAAAAAAAAAAAAAAAAACCAAAAAAAAAAAAAACACACAAAACAAAACCTGGGATAGACAGAAAGGGAATGTTCAGGTTAAGATAAAAGATATGTAGAACAAAGTTCCTTTGAAGTCTTATAGTGGTTGCCCTTAGAGACAATAGATGACAAATATGTCCTATTCAGATTTTAGTTAATCTCTTTAGGATTGGGAGGATCTGAGAGAAAAAGAGCTAGCTATGTTAATAGAGATTCTTACAGATGCAAATTTTCCCCCACAAAGAACAAGTTTGCAGGGCTATTTTAAAATATGGCAAATAAATATGTTTGGGGGTGAAATATTTTGATTTTTGATTTTCTTCTTTGTCTCGTAATGTTATGCCAGAGTGAGGTTGGAAAGTAAATCATGATATATAGTGTTAAATAAAATCCATCTGATGAGAATTTATGATTTGTTGGGTATGACTCCCCAGATCCCTTAGATAGGAATTTGGGCAAGATAAAAATACCACAGTTTAGTCCTCACTCTCGTAATAACTGGTAGAACTGTCACATGCGTCTGTGTGAAGAGACCTCCAACAGGCTTTGTGTGAGCAACAAGGCTGTTTACTTCACCCAGGTGCAGGTGGGCTGAGTCCAAAAAAGGAGAGCAAAGGGTGGCGGGATTATCATTAGTTCTTATAGGTTTTGGATAGGCATACAAAGTACCTTCTTAAGGGCAGGGAGAATATTACAAAGTACCTTCTCAAGGGCAGGGAAGACTATATTGTATCACTTAGGGTGGGGCAGGAACAAATCACAATGGTGGAATGTCATCAGTTAAGGCTATTTTCACTTCTTTTGTGGATCTTCAGTTGCTTCAGGCCATCTGGATGTATATGTGCAGGTCACAGGGGATATGATGGCTTAGCTTGGGCTTAGAGGCCTGACATTCCTGTCTTCTTATATTAATAAGAAAAACAAAACAAAGTAGTGGTGAAATGTTGGGGCAGCAAAAATTTTTGGGGGTGGTATGGAGAGATAATGGGTGATGTTTCTCAGGGCTGCTTCGAGAAGGATTGGGGTGGTGTGGGAACCTACAGTGGGAGAGATTAAACTGAAGAAAGATTTGGGGATAAGGGGTGATATCATGGGGTTAGAAGGAGCATTTGTCTTATAGAATGATTGGTGATGGCCTGGATGCGGTTTTGTATGAATTGAGAAACTAAACAGAAGACACAAGGTCCAAATAAAAGAAGGAGAAAAATATGTATTAAAGGACTAAGAATTGGGAATACCCAAGACATCCAATTAGAGAATGTCCAAGGGGGTTCAGCGTAATTATTTGCTTGGCTGGCGAGCTTTTAGGCTCTATCCTTGAGTTTTTTGATGTTGTCATATACTAGGCCAGATTGATTTAGATAAAAGCAACACTCTTCATTTAAAAATATACAGATTTCCCTTTTGTCAGCAGTGAGTAAGTCAGGGCCTGGGCAATTTTGGAGGAAAGAGAAATGCAAAGTCAGCAATTGTTTGTTAAAGGATTAGAAATGGCTAGGAGAGAGTGAGTGAGATTGATAGTGTGGTGGAGATAGCTGGGGAGAGGTAGAGGGCGGCATAAAAATGGGAATGAGAATAAGAGTGAGTACAAAAGTAAAGAATATGACTTCATCAGGGTGAAAGTATTGGAGTGTGTCCTGTCAGCAAAGATCATCTATCCACTCCATGAGGGAGTCAAGAGTGGAGGACTGGGGATAGATTTTCACAATGGAAAGGAAATGAGAGGTTTTAAGAGGCAGGCTAACAGCTTGTAACCTACATGGAAGAGGTTATGAAATGATGACAGAATAGAATGGGCCTGTGAGACTGGAAGGAATTTTTTTTTTTTTTTTTTTTTTTTGGTCTAAGAACCATCTGCCTTGAGTGGAAAGGGATTGATAGGAGGAAACTTCAATAGAAGAGTAAGTAAGAGTGACCAACAAGAAGAAAAACTGGCCATGAGGGACAGCAGTTAGAATGCTAGCTGCTTTTTTAGCTACCTTATCATCATAAGCATTGCCTTGAGCGATGGAATCTGATGCTTCTTGATGGCCCTTGCAGTGAATGACTCCGGTTTTCTTTGGAAGTAAAGTGGCTTTAAGAAGAGTTTTTATTAAGGAGGATTAATGATGGAGGACTCTTGTGTAGTGAGGAAATTTCTTTCTGCCAATATAACAGCATGGTGGTGCAGGATATGGAAGGCATATATTGACTTATATCTTGAGTCAGTATAAATATTGATGCATGGTCCCTTTGCGAGAATGAGGGCCCAAGTTAAGGCAATGAGTTTGGCTTGCTGAGAGGTAGTGGAGGGGGGCAGAGCAGTAGCCTCAATGATAGATGTGGAAGATACTATAGCATAGTCTGCCTTTGCTGGTAAGTGGCGATTAGGCCTGGTGGAACTGCCATCAATAAACCAAGTGTGATCAGGGTGAGGAACAGGAAAGAAGGAAATATGGGGAAATGGAGTGTATGTCAGGTGGATCAGAGAGATACAGTCATAGGGGTCAGGTGTGATATCTGGAATAATGTGGGAGGCTGGATTGAAGTCCAGGCCAGGAAAAGTGGTCATTGTGGGAGACTCAACAAAGAGTGAATATAGCTGAAGGAGCTGGGGGGGCAGAAAGTCTATGTGTCAAGTGTGAGGAAAATAGATTTTGAAAGTTATGAGAACTGTAGAGAGTAAGTGTAGCATAGCTTGTGATTTTGAGGGCCTCTGAAAGCGTTAAAGCAGTGGCAGCCACTGCACGCAGACATGAGGGCTAGGCTAAAACAGTAAGGTCAAGTTGTTTGGACAGAAATGCTACAGGGCACGGTCATGGCTCTTGTGTAAGAATTCTGACTGCACAGCCCTGTACTTTGGCTGTGTGTAATGAAAAGGGTTGGGATGAGTTAGCGAGAGCTAGTATGGGAGCAGCTTTTAGGGCTGTTTTTTAAGGAATGGAAAAGGGAATGGGGAAAGGATTTAGGATTTATGGGGTCAGCTAGGTTTATCCAGAACAGAATAATGGGTTGTGGAGGAAGGTATTGAGGATAGGAGAGTATATGGGTTTGACACCACAGGGTGGATAGGCAAGACAATTTGGTTGATAAGGTACAGATCCTGGACTAACCCGTAAGACTTGTCTGGTGTTTGGACAGGTATAATTGGGGGAATTGTAAGAAGAGTTTATAGTCTTTAAAATGCCATGCTGTAACAGGAGAGTGATAACAGGCTTTAATCCTTTTAAAGCATGCTGTGGGATGGGATACTGGCATTCAGCAGGGTAAGGGTGATTAGGTTTTAATGGGATAGTAAGGGGTGCATGATCAGTCACCAAGGAGGGAGTAGAGGTGTCCTATAATTGTGGATTATACTTGTCCAATACCCACACAGTTATGGAGGCAAGGGAAACACGCCCTTTAAAAGAAGGTAATGGGGAGCGGGTAGCCTCTGTATTTATTAAGAAGGGGACTGACTTACCTTCCACTATAAAAGTTACCCAAAGCATCTGTGATGGTCCAGGAGGCTCCCAAGGCGATCGGGCTGTGTCAGTCGTCAGCCGCTAAGCCGAGAAGATCTGGGAAGAAGTCAGTCAGAGAGCCTTGGGCCAGAGTTCCAGGGGCTCTGGGAGTGGCTGCCAGGTGAGTTGGACAGTCTGATTTCCAGTGGGGTCCCGCACAGATGGGACACAGCTTAGGAGGAAACCTGGGCTGTGGGCATTCCTTGGCCCAGTGGCCAGATTTCTGGCACTTGAAGCAAGAACCTGGGGGAGGAGGTCCTGGAGGAACACCTGGCCACTGCGATTTAGGTGTTCTGAAGTTCTAGTGTGCTGGAGATGTGGTTGGGGTTTCTCTCACAGCACAGGCAAGTAATTGCTACACTTCTCTATTATTGTACACCTTGAAGGCGAGGTTAATTAAGTTCTGTTGTGGGATCTGAGGGCCAGAATCTAATTTTTGGAGTTTTTTCTAATGTCGGGAGCAGATTGGGTAATAAAATGCATATCGAGAATAAGATGGCCTTCTGGCCCCTCTGGGTCTGGGGTGGTAAAGCATGTAAGGGTTATTGCCAAATGGACCATGGACTGGGCTGGGTTTTTATATTTAATGAAAAAGAGCCTAAATGCTAACTGATTTGGGAAAAGTCTGATAGAGAAAAAGGAGCATTAACCTTGACTATGCCTTTAGCTCTAGCCACTTCTTTAAGAGGAAATTGTTGGGCAGGTGGGGGAGGGTTAGTCATGGAACAAAACTGTAAGCTGGACCGGGTGTGAGGAGGGGAGGTGATAGAAGGATTATACGGTGGGGGAGCAGAGGCTGAGGAAAAATTGGGACCTGGCTTGGCCTGGCGAGGAGCAGCCTGGGGAGAAGTGGAGAGGTCAGATGAGTCTGTAGAAAAGAAGGATTCAAAGGACTCAGAACTTGGGGTGGAGACTGGAGGAACAGACAGGAGAGAAAGAAGAAAGATTTGGGATGAGTTGCATTGGGAGCAGAGACTAGGGAGCGACCGATGTGTAAAAGAATGCCTGGACGTCAGGCACCTCAGACCATTTGCTCATTTTTCAACAAAAATCATCCAGGTCTTACAAAATGGAGAAATCAAAAGTGCCATTTTCTGGCTACTTGGAACTATTGTTGAGTTTGTATTGGGGCCAAGCGGTATTGCAGAAGAAAATAAGACACTTAGGTTTTAGGTCAGGTGTGAGTTGAAGAGGTTTTAAGTTTTTGGTAACACAGGCTAAGGGAGAAGAAGGAGGAATGGAGGGTGGAAGGTTGCCCATAGTGAAGGAAGCAAGCCCAGAGAAAACAGAGGGTAGAGACATGGAGAAGGGAGGGCGTGGTGAGCAGCCCTGGGCTGCAATGTGGCTGAGCAGCCAAAGCAGGCATCCCTGCAATTGACTTGCCACCAAGGAAATGTGGGTGAATGATCAAAGCAGGCATCCCCACGATGATCAGACACCAATGAAATGTGGGTGAATAATCAGGCAGGCATTCCTGCAGTGATTAAACACCAAGGGAAGACCGTCTTCCCCAAGTCCGTGACCGGCACTGGAGTTTTGGGTCCGTGGATAAAATGTGTCTCCTTTGTCTCTACTAGAGAGGAAAAGAACTGGAATTGGAAGGACAGGGAGATTGAAGAAGAGACTGGAGAAGAGAGTGAAAAGACCGCTTACCCGATTTGAAATTGGTGAGATGTTCCTTGGGCTTGTTGGTCAAAGGACCCGAGGTCATAGGTGGATCTCCTCACGGAGTGAGGGTGAGGACAGGGGACTGCTCTCCTGAAGGAGTCCTCCTGTCCCGGGTCTTCAGCACCAAATGTCACTTGCGTCCGTGTGAAGAGAGTCCACCAACAGGCTTTGTGTGAGCAACAAGGCTGTTTACTTCACCTGGGTGAAGGCAGACTGAGTCTGAAAAAGGAGTCAGCAAAAGGTGGTGGGATTATCATTAGTTCTTACAGGTTTCGGATAGGCGTACAAAGTACCTTCTCAAGGGCGGGGAGAATATTACGAAGTACCTTCTTAGGGAGGGGGAGACTATATCGTATCAGTTAGGGTGGGGAAGGAACAAATCACAATGGTGGAATGTCATCAGTTAAGGCTATTTTCACTTCTTTTGTGGATCTTCAGTTGCTTCAGGCCATCTGGATGTATACATGCAGGTCACAGGGGATATGATGGCTTAGCTTGGGCTCAGATGCCTGACAAGAACAAGTAGACACAGAGTCAAAAAGGATATAAAAGACACATCAAACAACTTGTTCTAATAGGCATTTATAAAACTCTGTACCCAACAATAGCGGGATACATATTATAATCAAATGCATGTGAAACACTGATCAAGATTGATTGCATAAACAAAGTCTCGAAGAATAAATCAAAAGAAAAATTAAGAAGTATTTTGAACTGAATGAAAATTAAAACCTGACATACCAAAATTTATGACATTCCACGAAAGCAGTACTTTAGGAGGAATTTGTGGCACAAAACACCTATATTAGAAAATGAGAAAGGTCTCAAACCAATGGCTTTGGCTTCCATGTTAAGAAGCTGGAAGAGCTTAGAGGAGCAATTTAAGCTCAAAACAGAGAAAAGATAATAAAGATCAGACCAAAAATTAATGAGATAGACAACATATTAACATAAATTATAATAAAATCTAGTTGAGAAGATTAATAAAATAATAACTGTATATCCAAAGGATTGAGAAAAAAGAGGGAAATTATAAATCACTAATATCAGAAATGAGAGAAGTAAGATTGCTATCAGTTCTACAGGTATTAAAATGAGTGTAAAGGAATAGTATAAACAACTTTATGCAAACAAACTTGACAACCTATGTAGATAAATTTGTTTAAATACATAAATTACCAAAGATCACTCAAGAAGAAATCGACTGCCAGGATAATCCCATGCCTCTTAGAGAAATTGAATAATTGAACTTGCAGTTAAAAATCTCCCATGAATAGCTAGGTGCAGTGGCTCACACCTGTAATCCCAGCACTTTGGGAGGCTGAAGTGGGAGGATTGCTTGAATTCAGGAGTTCAAGCCCAGCCTGGGCAACAGCAACATAGTGACACCCGCATCTCTAGAAAAACTAAAAAGTTAGACAGGCATGCTGGTGTGTGCCTATAGTCTCAGCTACTCACGAGGCTGAAGTGGGAGGATCACTTGAGCCCGGAAGTTTGAGGCTGCAGTGAACTATGATCATACAACTGCATCTAGTCTAGGTGACAGGACAAGACTTTGCCTCAAAAACAAAAACAAAAACAAAACAAAACAAAGCTTTCCCTCTAGAAAACTCAAGACCTAGATAGCTTCTCTACAGAATTCTACAAAATATTTAAAGATGAAATAATATTAAATCTACACAAAGTTTTCCATACAATTGAAGAGGAGGGACCACTTGCTAACTCATTCTGTGAGTCCAGTATTTCCCTGTGCTATGGTTTGAATGCTTTTGTCCTTTCTTGATTTCGTGTTGAAACCTAATCCCCAATGCAACAGTATGGGGAGGTGAGGGCTTTTGGGAGGTATTTACATCATGAGAATTCTGCCCCCATGGATGGATTAATGCTGTTATAAAAGGGCTTGAAGGAGAGAGTTCACATCTTTTGTACATCTGCCTTCTAATGTGAGAACACAGCATGTCTCCCCTCTGCAAGATGCAATGTTCAAGGCACCATCATGGAAGCAGAAAGACTGTACCCTATCCTACTGGTGCCTTGACCTTGAACTTCCTAGTCTCTAGGACTGTGGGAAATAAATTTCTCTTCTATATAAATTATATAGTCTCAGGTATATTCCTATAGCAACACAAAATAGACTAAGACATCCTGATATCAAAATCATGCAAAGACATTACTAGAAAAGAAAACTATAGAATGGTATTCCTCATAAACATAGGTTTAAGGTTTTTAAACAAAATTCAGAAAATCAAATCCAGCAATATATAAGATAGAAAATGCATTATGGTGGCCAGGCCCAGTGGCTTTTGCCTGTAATCCCAGCACTTTGAAAGGCCAATGCAAGTGGATCACATGAGGTTGGGAGTTTGAGAGCAGCCTAACCAACAAGGAGAAACCCCTTCTCTACTAAAAATACAAAATTAGTCGGGAGTGGTGGTGCATGCCTGTAATCCCTGTTACTCAGGAGGCTGAGATGGGAGAATCGCTTGAACCCTGGAAGCAGAGGTTGTGGTGAGCTGAGATTGCACCATTACACTCCAGCCTGGGTGAGCAACAAGAGCGAAACTCCGTCTCAAAAAGAAAAAAGAAAAAAGAAAAAAAGAAATAAAGAAAAAGAAAAAGAAAAAAGAAAATGCATCATGGCCAAGTGGAATTTTTCTTAGAATGCAAGGCTGGTTTAATATTAAAAAATCAATCAATGTAATTCTTGATATTGTAAAACCAAATGATCCTTGCACTAGATGTAGTACAACTATTTCACAAAATTCAAGAGCCATTTCTGATAAAAGCTCTCAGCAAAGTAGGAATAGAAGTGAACTCTTTCATCTTGATAAAGGGCACCCACAATATATCAGCCACTAACATCATACTTACTGATGAAAGACTGAAGGCTTTTTGCCTTGAGATCAGGAACAAGGTAAAACCCAGCATCACCACTCCTATTTGACAATGTAGTGGAGGTTGTAACCAATGCAACAAAGCAAGAAAAAGAAATTAAGGGCATCCAGATTTAATTAAAGGATTAAAGAAAGAAGTAAATCTGTCATTATTCACAGATATAGAATCTATTTTTAAAAACTATACTTTTTACTGAAAAATGAGTTTAGCAAGTTTTCAGACCTTATAATCAATACACAAAAATCAACTGCATCTCTACATATTGGGAATGAATAATTGGAAATTGCAATAGAAATTCAATATCATTTGCAATAGCATAAGAAATATAAATTCATTAGTGATAAATCTGACAAAAGAAGTATAAGATATATACACTGAAAATTGTAAAAAAAAATTTGAGAGAAATTTAAAACTACTTAAGTAGACAGAGAGACACAGTGTTCATGGGTTGGAAGACCCATTATTATTAAGATGTTAATTCTTCATAAATTGACTTATAGATTCCAAATAATCTCAATTGAATCCCAGAAGTGTTTTGCAGTGATTGCCAAGTTGATTCTAAAATTCATATCAAAATGTAAAGAATAGCCAACACAGCTGTTGAAAAGATCAAAGTTGGGGAATGAATATTACCTGACTTCAAGACATAGGATAATGCTACAATAATTAAGAGAATGTGGTACTGGCATCAAGATAGACAAAGTGATCAATGGAACAAAACGGAGAATGCAGAAATAAATCCACCCATTAAGGACAACTTATTTTTGACAAAAATGTAAAGGCAATTCAGTGGATAAAGGATCATCTTTTCGATAAATGGTGCTGAAACAAAAACTGGATATCCATATTTCTAAAAATTGATTCCATATCTTGTCCCATACACAAAAATGAATGGTCTGGCAAGTAATGAGCATTCCACAAAGGTTAGCTGTTACCGTTGGTGGTGCTTTTGTGGCTGCTGATGCCTGAGGCTGTTAGGTGGGTGATCCCACGTGATGTGCAAAGACGCCAGACGCAGAGCTGGGATCTCAGAGGAAACTTATAGGGGACAGATTTCAACTTTGGAGATGTGAGATCTGCCTGTCCTGGGAGCTGCCATTGGCCCACAGGTATGGGAGCCAAGACCAGGTAAGGTCTGGGTGCAGACACCAAGGCAGGGATTTCTAAGGGCTGTTGGACTAAGCCTGAGGCCATTTACCAGCTATGTGACCTTATTCAACCGGAGCCTCAGTTTCCTCATTTGCGAAATGGGGGTATAAATGTTTTTGCTGTCAGAAATAAGTATTCTGCCTATATAGCAGGCAGAGAGTCTGGTATGCAATAAGCCCTGCAATATGAGCCTCTTTCTCCCACTAACATCCTTTAATTCACCAGGGAACGACCACCACAGAGCTGCTCAATTTGTCCAGTACATGGACCCGTGGCTCCTGAGAGGTGGGAAGGGGCTGCCCCATCCATGGGCCCTGAATCGCCACATAGAGGAAGATGCCTCTGCTCCTCGATGTTGAAGGTGAGCGCAGGGCAGAGGGCTTAACATGGTCACTGAATGGGGTCCTCTGTCTGCCACCCAGGCCTTTGCAGTGTTGATAAATGCCTGTGTTGTCTTCTTCCCCTGCTCAGGGCTGTGGACTACCCTATGGCCTTTTACCTTCCAGGTTCTGGGGGGTTGGGGAGAGGGGTTAGGTTATGGCTCCTGCAGGCAGGGGAGGAAATGGAGGTGTGGATTCATAAGTGACTTCCCTAGGGCCACTCAGCAAATCAGTGGTCAGTGGGGCTCCTGGTTCCTCCCAGGGTTCCAGGGCATGTTTTTCTGGGGTGGGGAGGGGACTTCCAGCTGAGCTATCCTCCTGCTGTGGCAGGAGGTCCTGATCCTAAGGCCCTTCACTCAAGGCTGAATGGGGCTTTTTTGTTCTGGTCGTCTCTTAGAAGCTGCCCTAAAGAATCCCCTGGATCCCATTTTACCTGTTCCAGGTACAGACCCCTAGAGTGGTCTCCTCTAAAAGGGTCCCATCTCCACTTGCATCAGGGAGAGCCCTGGACCCTGCCCCTCCCAGAAATAGACCGGACTTGGTTCTGGAGTTGTTCTGCTCACAACCGTCTAGTACAAACCTCCTCTCCCCACCCCTGCCAAACCTCAGGTCATTTCTCAGATGGGAAACTGGAGCTGGCCCAGCCACTCACTCACTCCTGGTTTGTTCTGTCTCTGATTCCTGAGCAATGGGATGAAGCATGAGGTTGAAGGTGAGAGGGCTGTGTTATCTCAGGAAGGCCTCTCCAAGGAGTTGATATTTGAGCTGAGATGGTCATAAACTCTCAGGATGGACCGGTGGGTCTTAGAGCTAGATTCTGTGGTCCAGGGATCACCGGGAATATTTTAAAGGGCAGGAGGTGTTCCAGTGTAAGCACAAAACAGAGCAAGCATGACACCAAAGAATCCGGTGGTCGGCCTCCATGCTGAGGGGTGGTCAGGAGTGGCAGGACTGTGGCTACCTGGAGCATGCATGCCCTCCGGCAGCAGGCAAAAGCTGCCTCACTCAGCCAACTGCCCAGGTCAGAGTGCAAGCCCCAAGAGGCCAGCCTCCCAATGCTGCCAAGAGACAGAGGTCTGAATTTTTAGGCAATATATCCCCATTTGTAAACTTTGGAAGTCCACCCAATTTTGAAAAAAAAATACTTTATGCAGAAAAAAAAAACCATATGCACAAGTGGATACATTCTGCAGCCATCAGTTTGCCACCTCTGACTTAGTCTAACGTCTGCATTTTACAGGTGAGGCCACTTTTGTTGAGGGGGAGTGGAACTTAAGTGAAGACTGGTCCAGAATGAAAGGATCTCTGTGTCTCTCTCCCTGTCCTCTCTCCCCCTGTTCATCTCTGTGCCTGTCTCCATCTCTCTCCCCCTCTCTCCTCCCCTCTGTCTCTGTCTCTCATCTCTCTCTCCCTCTCTCCCTCCTCCCCTCTGTCTCTGGTTCTCTGTCTCCCTCCTCCCCTCTGTCTCTGGCTCTCTGTCTCTCTTCCTCCTCACCTCTGTCTCTGTCTCTCTGTTTCTCTCCCTCATCCCCTCTGTCTCTGACTCTCTGTCTCTGTCTCCCTCCTCCCTTCTGTCTCTATCTTTTGTTTCTCTCTCTTCCCCTCTCTCCTTTCTCCCCTCTGTCTCTGGCTCTGTTTCTCTCCCTCCTCCCCTCTGTCTCTGGTTTTGTCTCTCTCCCTCCTCCCTTCCGTCTCTGTCTCTTTCTCCCTCCTCCCCTCTGTCTCTGGCTCTGTTTCTCTCCCTCCTCCCCTGTCTCTGGCTCTGTTTCTCTCCCTCTGTCCCCCTACCCTCTGTCTCTGGCTCTCTGTCTCTGGCTCCATCTCTGACTCTGCCTCTCCCATACTTGGGCATCTCCTCTCTGCCTCTCACTCCAGCCCTCCACCTCCGCCCCCTCCTTTCTCTCCCTCCCTCCTTTCAGTGACTGTGTTTATTTTCAGAACCTCTGACTCCTTCCCACGCCTCTGACATTTACTCTTCGGAATTAGAATATTTTCTATTTCTTTTTCCTAAAGTGAGGCTGTTGGGTAAGGTTTCCCTGGGGTTCCCACCTGCTCTTCTGGAGGTGAAGTGCTGGAGGCAAAGCTGGCATAAGTCATCTCAGCACTGACTGCGATGATTCGGCACCGACTGTGCACCAGGCCTTTGTTGTGAACTGCGGCGCTCAATCCACCCCGGAGCCCTGTAGGATTGTTTTTATTGCCTGCACATGCCGGATGAGTAAACTGAGGTTGGGGAGGTTAAACAAGGAGTCTGTGCTCACTTAGTGGGTAAGGGACAGAGCAGGGATAAAAGCCCATCTCTTTCCTCTGTGCTGTGCTTTCAAGGTTCATGGGTGCTGGTGCATTGAAGGACATGCAGCATTTTGGAAGAACAAGCGTTTAGGAGATGGCGATTGGTATTTAGGAAGAGGGAACCACAAGAGTGAAGACCTAGGGGTGGGAAAGTGCTGGTGTCTGGGAGGGACCAGTCAGTGGGGCTAGAGCAGAGGTCTCAGGTCCAGGAGCAGGAAAGGATGAAGACACCTAGAGGGCAGGCTTGGCCTGTGTGGTTGCAGGTGATGGAAAACCCAACTCTTCTGGCTGAGCTTGGAAGGAAATGCACTGGTTCCTCTGAGAGGTCAGTCCAAGAGGTGGGGTGGACAGGGGTGGGAGGAAAGCCTGATCCCAGAAGGATAACGTACATAAACTACCTCCAAATACCCACCTAACAGATCACAAGCATGGGCATGCACAGAGAGCTTACCAGGCACTGGGCATCCTAAGCATTTTACATGCTTACATACATTCCTTTGCTCAGCAACTCTGTGAAGTAGACTCCCTGAGGGAAAACAATCATCATTTTACAGAGGAGAACACTGAGGCTCAGAGAGGGTATGTGGCTAACCTGGCAGGTGGCAGAGCCAGGAGTTGGACTGTGGTGTCCTGGCTCCAGAGTTTGGGTCTTAACCACTGTCCCCTCTCCCACAGGACATGTTCAGGTGGGATCACAGGCAGCCTCACCTGCTAAGCATACTGGCTTCCTTCAGTGGCAAATGTGGAGCCCTTGACTGTTCCTAAGCAGGGGGATGGCAAGGTCAGAGTGTGCCTGAGAAGAGCAACTGGCAACAGCATGGGACAGCGTGGGGCAGGCCTGGGGGAGGGAGGGCAGTGCCCATCTGGGCTGGGGCCAGGGTGGAGGGGCGGATGGGGTGCATCTCAGATACTTGCTAATCCCCCCTCAGCCCTGGTGTGCTGGTGAATAAGTTAAATAAGTGCCAGGTGTGGGGCAGGGGCTGGTTGATGATGACGGTCCAGTTCTGCAGGTGTGCTGGGGCTGGCTTTTTTTTTTTCCAGTGAACTCTGCCCTCCCTCAAGAAGGAGGCAGGCAGGGCTGTGCCCTGTACACTCCCCTTATATTAGTCTTCTATGAGAGAGAAGGCATCAAACACTTGGCAGCTTACAAGAACACCTATATTTTATCTGCTGCTGTGGGTCAGGAATCAAGTTCCCTGTGCAACTGGAGAACAGAGTCCTCCCTCCCAGCCGGGTCCCCCCACTCCTACATATCTGAGGCTGACATGTGCCCCCTCCCTGACATCCGGGTCCTGTGTGGTCAGGAGCCCAGCCCTCCAGCCTAGGTCTTTTTCCTTCAGAGACCTTGGGAGACATTGGGTGCTGGGAGCCAGAGCATGGACGGCCTGGCCGTAAATCAGTGAGAGGTTCCCATCACACCCTGGACAGACAGAGGCCCCCGTGGGAAGGGGGGTCTATGGAACTGACTGCTCAGCCTCATCCACTCCACGTTTCAATTACATCTTGATGGTGCTGAAAAGATGCTCACAGCTAGAACTTCTTCCTTGACAGCAGCCTTGGAGGGGCCGGGGAGCAGAGGGGACACCGACATGCCACGCACCACACCAGGGGCTTTGCATTAAACGTTTGATTTGTTTTTCACAATAATATTTGCTCGGTGGTTATTCAAATCCACCTTTAGTATTTTGGGAAACTGACATTCCGAGCAGTAAAGCACCTGCCCAAGGTCGCAGCCAGTGTGTGGCTGAGCTGGGATTCAGCCCCAGGCGAGTCTCACTCAGAAGCCCATGCTCCAGTGCTAGGACCACGGCTGCTGTAGGACACCAGGACTCCGAGCTTCACCAACAGGCCAGGTGCTGTCCCAGGACACAGCCCACAGCTGAACAAGGCCCTTGAGGTCTGGGGTGGTGTGAGAAGAGGAGGAAGGGGGCAAAGCAAGGAATTCTCCAGGAGTGAACAGAAGCTCCCCTGTGTGGGTCAGGACACTGTGTGGTTACTGTGTTAAGTAAACCAAATGCAGCTGGAGGGCATCTGAGCGCAGGTGCCCAGGATCAGTCCTGCAGCTCTGTCTATAATTGAGAAAATCCAAAACACATAAAGTGTGTCCATGGAGAGGAAGTGGTGAAAGAAATCATGAGGCATTCATACGGTGTGGTGTGGGCGGCTGCTAGAAAGGATGAGGAGGAGTTTTGTGTGTTGACCTAGAGGATGTGCCTGAGGCATGGTCAGGTGGAAAAAGGAGGTTATAAAACAGGAGGCTCAGGATGAACCGAGGCCAGCCTCCACTCTTGCCTGGACTATGTGTTGACCTCTGGACCCACTACCTGTCCCCTGCAAACCCCCACGGCCACCCCTGCAAACTGCTCTCCACTCAGCAGCCAGCGACATCCTTGGAAAACCTGTCAGGATGTGTCCCTGCTCTGCTCAAAGCCCCCCAAGGGCTCCTCATGGCACTCAGATAAAGCCCCGGTCCTTTCAAGGCTTCCCCTCCTGTTGCACGGGCCTCCTGGCTGCCTAACAGGCACGTCCCTGCCTTGGGCCTCTGCACCTGCTGTGTCCTCTGCCTGGAATGTCCCACCCATCTGCATGGCCAATTTCTCATTTTGTTACAGTGGGTAGCTGGTCAGGTATGAACAGGACAGGAGAGGGTTCCCCCCACCCCACCCCACCCCAGACACACACCAGGAGTTTTGGGCGAACATCAGGTGATGGTCAGGCAGTTGCTAACTGTCTCTCTAAAGTCATAACTGGTCACCGCCGGCACCAGGGAAAGGCTGACTTCTAACAGAAAACACCTGAAACTAGTGATCAGCTCAGCAGCTTCCCAGTAAGATCTTAGGAGTTGGGAGAAGTGATGCAAGACCCCGGACGTATGTCAACGCAGAAAACCCCAAGCCAAAAGGTCAAATGGTGCACGTGTCTTTCTTTTTCTTTTTCTTTTCTTTTCTTTTTTCTTTTTTTTTTTTTTTTGATGAGTCTCACTGTCGCCCAGGCTGGAGTGCAGTGGTGCAAGCTCTGCTCACTGCAAGCTCCGCCTCCAGGGTTCACGCCATTCTCCTGCCTCAGCCTCCTGAGTAGCTGGGACTACAGGCGCCCACCACCACGCATGGTTCATTGTTTGTATTTTTAGTAGAGACGGGTTTTCACCGTGTTAGCCAGGATGGTCTCGATCTCCTGACCTCGTGATCCGCCCACCTTGGCCTCCCAAAGTGCTGGGATTACAGGCTTGAGCCACCGCGCCCAGCCAAGTGCATGTGTCCTTCAAGTCACCCCCTTGGCCTTCTTCCAAGTGTACTTTCTCTCCTTCCTGCTCTAAAGCTTTTTAGTAACTTTCACTCCTGCTCTAAGACTTGCCTCAGTCTCTCCTTCTGCCTCTGCCTCTAAGTTGAATTCTTTTTGCTGAGGAGGCAAGAATTCAGGTTGCTGCAGACCTGTACGGATACGCAAAGCCATGTCCCTAGCACTGGAGCACAGGCTTCTGAGTGAGACTCTCCTGGGGCTGAATCCCAGCTCAGCCAGACACTGGCTGTGACCTTGGGCAGGTGCCTCACTGCTCTGAATGTCAGTTTCCCAAAATACTAAAGGTGGATTTTAAGAACCACTGATCAAACGTTATTGTGAAAAATAAATCAAACGTTTGATGCAAAGCCCCTGGTGTGGTGCGTGGCATGTCGGTGTCCCCTCTGCTGCCCTGGCCGCTCCAAGGCTGCTGTCATGGAAGAAATCCTAGCTGTGAACTTCCAAGTGTGCTTTCTTTCCTTCCTTTCTTTTCTACTCTAAAACTTTTTAGTAAACTTTCGCTCCTGCTCTAAAACTTGCCTCCGTCTCTCCTGCCTTATGCCCCTCAGTCGAATTCTATCTTCTGAGGAGGCAAGGATTGAGATTGCTGGAGAGCCGTAGATATGGATTTGTTCCGCCACTAACATACTTTGCAGACCCATGACTTGGATACTTTCCGCTGCTAACAATTTCTCATGTCACGCATGGCCTCTGCTTTGCCAAGGGCCTTTTGGGACACCCGCATCTAACATAGCAGCCCCTGTACCTCTCTGTCCCCCTTACATTGTTTCATTTTCATTCATGGTACATGTCATCTGACATAGTTCCTATTTAATGACTATATTCATGCATCACTGTCACCTCCACATGCACCCAGAATGACTGGGCCCTGGATCCTGGCAGCTGGGGCTCAGTTAGCCTTGATCCCTGCTGTGTCCCTGGGGGTTTCCAGGGCAAGACTGAACTTGGGGGCAGGCATTTTTGGGACTTGGGTAAATCAGTTCCCATGTGATCTATTGAGGTCTACCTGGCTAGAACTCTCCTGTGGCTGCTGGTTACTCTAAAGATAAGCACTACAGTCCTCTATGAAGCCACCGCTCCTGCCGGCCTCTGCCCAGCCCCATCTGGCACTGCCTGCTCACTTCCTGTCTGGGCCCAGGCCCTCTGGCTGTTTTCCTGTTCTGTCATTGCCTTGCTGCCTCTTGCCCCAGGGCCTTTGCACATGCTTCCTTGGGTTCAGCATGTTGTCTGGCACATAATAGTTTCTCAATAAATGAGTGGATGGGAGTGAATGGATGAATGAGTGAATAAATGAATGGTATTGCCTCAGGTGCGGCTGGGAGAAGGCTGACAGGTGTGTCCCTGTAACATCTGTGTGGCAAAGCTCAGGACCCAGGGGAAAGAGAGGAAGATGGGCATGGGGAGGAGGGGGGCCCAGCAGAGGACAAGGACAGGGAGTTGTCCCCCTCTTTCAGCCTCACTAGACAAACCCAGTGTCTTCACCCAGGACAAAAGCACTAATGAGTTTATCATGTCTCCTTTCCCTCTCTTCACCCACAATCCTGCTGCAGTGCTTGGAACAGGTGCCCAGATTTCATGATACAGATGCTCCATCTGTTCCTTAACCACCGCCTGTCCATGATACTCGTTTGTTTCTGATTTTCTCACTTATAAACAGGGCTGCAGTGACTGATTCCGGGCATCTGTGCTCAGGTGCCTTTTGAACTGGAGTTTGGTAACTTGTCACATAAAATATCTTTATACATCCCGCTCTACCACCATCATTATGTAAGAGGTGGCTGTGGAGAAGCAGAAAGAGCCCTGGGAAGGCAGGCAGGGGATGTGACCTTCTTCCTGGCACTGCCTCCTCCTCCCAGAAGCCACCCTTGGTGGTCCCAGACTGCATGGACTTCATTCCTCCCTCCTTTACATTGTGTCTGCACCTTCCACACACTTCCCTGCTTGTCCATTTCATGGTAAATGACAAAACATAATTTATATTGGAACCCCCACCAATACCCTCCTCTCCAAGAACTGGGACGTTCTTCAAGGTAGGAGCTATGTCTGATTCATTTCTGTATCCCCAACCCCTGAGGGTGGTTTGGTCCTCAAGTGTAATGAACAGTTTACTATAGACAAGCCACTGCCCTGCCCCATGCCTCAGTTTCTGTGAGATGGGAGTCCTCCTGGAGGGCATGAGGGAAGAGAGAGACCCGCTCATATTGTTTTATACTCAGAAAAGGAAAGAGAAGCGAAACTAAAGGCAGGTAGCCTGGCGTCTAGGAATCAGACCCAAAACCAAGGAACCAGATCCGAAACCAGGCCTGGGCCTGCCTGATCTAAGCCTGGTAGTTAAAGATCGACCCCTGACCTAACTGGTTATGTTATCTATAGATTCCAGACATCGCATGGAAGGACATTGGGAAACCTCCCGTTCTGTTCTGTTTCACTCTGACCACTGGTGCTTGCAGCCCCTGTCACGTACCCCTTGGCTTGCTCAATCGATCACGACCCTCTCACGTGGACCCCCTTAGAGCTGTGAGCCCTTAAAAGGGACAGAAGTTAAGCACCTGACGAGCTCAGATTTTAAGTCACTAGCCCGCCGATGCTCCCAGCTGATTAAAGCCACTCCCTTCACTATCTCGGTGTCTGAGGGGTTTTGTCTGCAGCTCGTCCTGCTACGCATGTTCCTAAGGTCCTTCCCACTCTAGGATTCCATGGTCTAATTGATACATTAGTAACCTCTTGGAGCCTCAGTTTCTCCTTCTGTAACACAAGGTGGTAATAACATCCACCTCACCAAGTGCTGTGAGCGGGGCCGGGCGCAGTGGTTCGTGCCTGCAATCCCAGCACTTTGGGAGGCTGAGGTGGGTGGATTACTTGAGGTCAGGAGTTTGAGACCAGCATGGCCAACATGGTGAAACCCTGTTTCTACTAAAAATACAAAAATTAGCTGGGTGCGGTGGCCGGCGCCTGTAATCCCAGCTACTCGGGAGGCTGAGGCGGGAGAATTGCTTGAACCCCGGGTTGTAGTGAACCAAGATCGGGCCACTGCATTCCAGCCTGGGAGACAGAGCAAGACTCCATCTCAAAACAAAGAAAACAAGAAAAAAGAAAGAAAAAAACAAATAAGGCAGTGAGGATGCCTGTGTGAAGTGCTCAGCTCCTCACTCAGGAGGGCAAGAGGGGCTGCTGCTGTGATGGGTGCTTGTTCTCATGGGCGTGGCCACTGCTATAATGGGAGGGGCTGCTGCTCTGATGGGTGTGGCCACTGCCATAATGGGAGGGGCTGCTGCTCTGATGGGTGTGGCCACTGCTATAATGGGAGGGATTGCTGCTCTGATGAGCCTAGCTGCAGACATCTGTCTGGAGCCTCTGACCTACTTCTCACTCCACCCATCTCCACCCAAAACATTTGCTGTCAGTTCCTGGAAGCTGCTCTGAGTCATCACTGGTCTAAGCTTTTCAGCAGCATTTTACCATTTTGTCCCCACAATCCACAGAAGGGCTGAGATAAAGGTCTTAAGCAATCTGTTTGAAATGCAAAACACTCCTGTCCTCCCTCTGTTTAAAGCCCCTCAGAGGCTCCCACTCTTCCTAAAGCAAAGACCCAAACCTTGAGCTCTGCTGTCAAAGCCCTGTGAGGCCCAGCTCCCACCCTGGCCCCTCCAGCCTCATTCACAGCAATCCAGGTATGGAAACTGAGGCTTGCCCAAGACCATTCTGTCTGGAGATGGCAGAGTCCGATTCCAACCCAGGCCTGTCAGGGATCAGTCCTGGGGAATTACTGGCTGGCAGTCAGTTTCGAAACACCTGCCTCCTGGTGCCCATCCTGTGACCCTTTGAAAAGCAAAAAAGGCTGTTTCTACCCCTCTATCTGGGTTTGATGATCACACATGGCTCCAAGGGCTGCAAAAATACTGTCCAGTCCAGGGTGTTTATTGATCAGAATGAATGGATGGCCTCATCCATGCAGGCCTCCTGATGGATTGGTTTCCATGCACCCAGCCCTCCCTGTAGCCCCAGCTCACCCTGATTTGTTTTCCTCCCAACAGCTGCACATCTATTGATTTAGAGGGAATCTGGCAAAAGGCGCTGAGAGGCTCTGATCTGTCGTGGCTAGGTATGATGAGAACTCAAGAGCCTTTGAAGGAGATTAGTAATTCATAATCACTGTGATTTGGGTCCCAGGCCCACAGTCCAAGGGGATGCTCCCTCGGCTCCTCATTAAAGAGCTAACTGTGTAATTTGACAGCACAGCTGTTGTGTCTGCCCTGCCCTTTGCTGAGTCTTTAGAGACATTTAGATGAAGGCATGTGGGCAATTCTGCAGCAGTGTACTGGGAGTGGAGACCTCTGGGCAGCCTTGCTGGTACAGACAGCAGCCCAGAGCCCAGCTCATCCGGCCAGGGGCCCCAGTCAGCCCACTAGAAACATGGACACTGAGCCTATGGGAGCTCTTTGCTTACCCTTGTTTCCTCCTACAGACCTTCATGCAGCCAATATCCCTAGGCATCCACTGAGCTCCACTGAGTATTAACAAACCACGATTCGAGGCTGCACACAGCTTCTCTTTTCCTTTGTTCATTATTGATCTGGTAGGGAGGGTGTCCTTAGGCCCTGGGTTTGGGGGATATAGGGATACAATTTAAGGTGTCCACCCTCAGGAGCTCATCATCTGATGGTGGAGGCAGGTGCCTGAGTGGAGAAGCGTGAGGCAGACTGATAGTGGGGGAAGAGGGAGTTTGTATTTTAGTGGCACTGGAGTGAGGTGGTGAGGCTCAGAGGTACATGGGCTTGAGACAGCTCTGCCACCAGCTGGCTGTGGGAGTCTGAGACAGTCACTCACCTCACTGAGCCTTGGTTTCTTACCCCACAATGAGGATCAGGTTGGGATTTGAGGGAGTTGGATTAGTTGATGCACTTAATTGCTTGGCACAGGGGCTGGCACACAGTAGGTGCCTATTAAACAGTAGCTCTCCTTTATGCATCTAGTAAGCAGGTGTTTAGTGAGCACCTGCTGCATGCCAGGCCCTGCTCAGGGAACTGAGAATTCAGTGGTGAAGAAAACTAGATTCAGACCTGGTCCTCAGGGACGTTAGAGACCATTGATTAAAGAATCTCAGAGCTGAATTCAAATCACAAACAGAGATCAGCTCTGAAGAGGGAAGGTGGGACCTAGGGGGTGTCTGTTGCAAAAGATCTGGGCCTAGCCCTGGGGCAGGAAAAGAAGAGGGTGGGAGGACGAGGAGAAGAAGTGCTGGAAAAGAAGGAGTAAGAGAAGAAGGGGAAGAAGGGAGAAGGGACAGGTCAACCGAAATCTGCAGTAATTAGACATTTACTTTGTGCAGGGGTGAGAAAGAAAATTCTAGATCTGCAGTGCCCCTGTGGCAGAGGAACCCCTGACACCTTCTTGGCTGGGAGGTGGCTGCTATGGCTGGAAAGCAGAGGGCAGGGGTGAGTGGGGAGGGAGGGTGTGGGGAAGCAAGTGCCCCAGGGTGCCTGGGTCACACTAAGGCTTCTGTCTGTCCTGGAAGCAGGGGGAGAGTGGCGGGGTGGTGTTTCCACACTGTCCCTCCGGCTGCTATGGGGAATTGACAGGGGTAGAGAGCAGGTGGGGAGGGCAGGGCCAGGTGGGGCCAAGGCAGTGGCCAGGCCAGAGGAACTAGTAATGGAGAGGAGAGGACAGGTTCTGAGACATGAGGGGTGCATGGGCAGGACTGAATGCCAGGTTGTGTGAGACAGCAGAGGAGGTATCAAAGGGAGGAGAATGTTCCAGAAAGAAAGATCAGCTCAGGGATGGAAAGAAGGCTCCTGGCTAGGGTGACTGGATGGATGGTGGCACCAGATATGGGAGGAAGGGACCCAGAAAGGGCTCATTTCTAGGGGGCGTGGAGCTCATGAGTCTGGACCCGTGCACGTCCAGTCTGTGACGCCTTTGAGATTCCACACCTGAAGCGGGGTTGGGGGCTGAGTCTTTGTCTGCAGACTCCCAACTGGGAGGCCATGAGGGTATTCAGAAGAGAACAGTCCAACTCTGCGCTCAGGGGCTCACACATGGGGACTCCATGCAACATCACAGGTAAAGGCTGTTGTTAAGCTCACCCGGCCAGGGGCCCCAGTCAGCCCACTAGAAACGTGGACACTGAGACCATGGTCAAGGTCAGCTCTGAGGGTCACCTCTGAGCTGAATCCTAGAAGATGAACAAAATTCACCAGGCAGAGATGGGGAAGGACACCAATGGCTGAAGGGCAGGTTCAAGGGAGACTGAGGTGTTGGTGTCTGGGAAAGGAAGCAGCACAGGAAGCCAGAAGCCACAGGGGTCACAGCAGGAGGGGCCTTGAATGCCCAGTGCAGGGTTTGCATGTTACCCTGCAGGCCCATTCCAGTTTCAGCAGGATGATGTGCTCAGGACTGCAACATTTTGGGAAGGTAAAATGTTGCAGGAGGGAAGCTCTGGCAGCAAATCGATCAGTTAAGCAGCCTGTGATGGTACAGGTGACAGACGAGGGCAGGACAGATACTGGGAATGGTGTGAAGCTGGAGGACAGGAGTGGCCTCAAGGGACGAGAGGACTTGGGCCAGTGAAAGGCATAGTGTGGACTGTGTTCAGAGGGCTCAGAAACTGTGGAAGAGCAATAATACTGGAGTGCTCTGTGGGTCACCAGTGGGAATGACAGACACATTCCTGAAGGGCCACCTTGCAGGGTATTGAGTCATACAACATGGGTTTGAGACAGGACATTATCATATGAATACCTGTAATAAGTCTCCCAGCAATGCTGGAAGGTAGGTGCTGCTGTCACCACTATTTTCTAGATGAGCAGAGACACAGAGAGGTACAGAATCACTGGGAGGGCTAGAGAGCCAGGCTCATGGGTTGTGGTGTCAGGACAGATGCCCCACATCAATCCATAGGCAACAGTATCTTGACCTCCATCTCCACCAAGTTCTGCCGCCAACAGCTCGCACCACCTTCACGACCACCACTGACCCTGCAGGCTACGGGTGGATCCCTGCCATTCGTTTCCCATGGACTGTGGTTGGACATGTGCCAGCCTCAGCTGCCATCATCAGCTCCATTGCCAGAATAGGCTCAGCAAGGAAAACCACTTCCTATTGAACTTCTGGCCCAAAGTCTAGACTGGGAGGTGATCTGATTGGAGAAGCCTCGTCATGTGACTTCACCCAAGCCTTAAAGGAGTCTGGGAAAAAACATCTCTGGCAATTTCAGGCTTTGTCTCCTAAGTGGGGAATTAAGTAATTATAGGGATTTCTGTGGCTAGACTACCACCAATATTGAATACTTATGTTTGTATGCATATATATGCATATGGGACTGACGGTGGCTCACATTGTGCTGTGTCCTCTGTAAATTTGATCTCTGGGTTCAGTGATGGCAGCTGAGGATGACATCCATGATTCTGCTAACAGACATTTCCTGGGCAGTGTCAGAGACAAAGGTGGGAGCCTCCATTATCCCCTCTGCCCCAATCAGTTGCCTGACTGCCTAGGTGCTGGCTGCTGGCAGGCTGCTCTTTTGCTCCCCTGCAGCTTCTGAGGTATAAAAATGGACACCCACCCCTCCCTGTCTCTCTGCAGGTGGGAAGAAAGCAAGGGCAGGACAGTGCCCTCCAGGAGATGCCAGCGTGGATGAATTTAGCCTGAGGTAGAGGTACATCTATTTCTGGTGTGTAGAAAGACCTAAGCTCCCCACTCACTCATGACTTCATGCAACTGATGTTTATTTTGTGCCTATTATACCCCAGACCCTCAAGATGTCTCTGTTCCTCATTCCACCCCATCCCTGCCTTTTGTTCTCATATCTGTCACCTGCAAAATAATTTCCACAAAACAACTACAACCACAAATTATAATTGCTTTGGGACTGCACATTGCCATGGAATGCTATGAAGTGTTGGCTCCTCAGGGGCTTCAGTGCAGGGATAGGGGACAAAGAGGCTGCTGTGGTGTCCAGCAGGAGCCTGACAAACTTGGAGCAACCAGTAGAAGCAGTGATCCCTGGCAGAGGGGTGTGTGTGTGTGTGTGTGTGTGTGTGTGTGTGTGTGTGTGTGTTTCAGTACTGGTGGGTAGGAAAACCAGAAGTAAATGGTAGATTCTACTGGATAGCTCATTGGAAAGTTCATCAGTCCTGTTAGGAAGCATGTGAAATATTCTCCAGAGAAGCTGAGGATGCTTTGCTGGAGGCTTGGATTTTTTCAGGCATACATAGGTGGGACAAAAGCCAAGGAAACATGATGGATGGGTGAGGGGGTGGATGGATGGATAGACAGATGGATGGATGGATGGATGGATGGATGGATGAATGGATGTAACAGATGAATGAATGGATAGATGGGATGGGTGAGATGGATGGATGGTTGGGTAAATGGGTGAATAAATGGGAAGAGGATTGGAGGAGAGAAAAATTATGGAAACACGTGAGAAGAAAAATGGAAAAGGAATGGATGAATGGATGAATAAGAAAGGGATGGATGGATGGTGGGGTGAGTGGATATAGACTTAGATGAAGCACGAGTGATAATTATCTTCAGATAATGGAAATGTAGAAATAAGGAGTTTGTAGCATATTCTAATAGAGAGGGCAGCTTCATGGAGAACAACCTTTGCTTTTTAATCATCATCACTCTTTTCCTGCAGTCATTCCATGCAATGTTGACATCTGCTCTGTCCCAGCTTGTAGAACAAGCTGGAACATTAAAGAGGAGCTCACTCTCTGGTGAAAAAAGCAGACAGATAGACCATGAACCTGAGCCTCATGCTACAGGCTGAGGCTGTGAGAGCAGCGTGCTCAGAGCTCCCTGGGAAGTCTGGCGGGAGTGATGGAGCATGTGCCCGCCCCTTTTCTGAGCACTGCTCCTACACGCCCTTTGTTGACCGTGTGCCATTGGTTACTGGTTATGTGGTGCTCCTCCTTTGGCCACACTGGCTGGCCCAGGAGTGGACCTCTGGACATCTTTACAGCTGCATTTCATTTTAGCCATAACAAAAAGGTATGTGTAGTGGGACTGTGGTCACCATTTTCAACTATATGCACAATGACATAGAAAATCTGTTGCGAGAAGCAGAGACAAGGCTCTATATGACCCCAAGGGAGAGGGAAAGAAGGAGAGAGACACTGATTCAATTCCTTTGGCTTCCCATGCTTGGTACCCATGAGGTCTACGTATGTTCTGTTTCCATCAGAAGTAGCAGCAAACATTATTAAATACCTATGCATTGGAGCCGGCTCTTGACACCAAAGAACCTTGAGTAAGATGGCAGCAGTATGGAGGGGAGACTAATTCCACAGAGAAGGGGAGGGTTTAAGTGGTCAGAAAAAGCTTCATGGGAGTTGTGACATTTGGGGGTGGGTTTTGAAGCATGACTAAGAGTTCTGAGAAGAAAGATCAAGACATTTCAGCCAGAAAATACATGCATGATGAGCACATTCCTTTGGTTTGAATATAGTTTGCATTGAAAGTTTAGATGATGGGGAGGAAGAATAAGAAAGCACAATTTGTTGAGCTCTTGCCAGATGCCACAGATGGCACAAGGTGCTTTTCATATGTCATCTCTTTTTATCCTCACAATTGCCCCCTAAACCAGGTAATATATCCCCCATTTTACAGACAAGGGAAGTGAGGCTCAAAGATGTTGGTGAAGGATGGAATCAAGGCATAATTTGAACCCAGATCTGCAGACCAAAGTCTGTGCCCACTCTACATAACCATAGCACTGTGTCCAGGCCAGGGGAGGTAGGCTGGGGCCAACTTCAAGAGGCTCAGCATTCCTTCTCTGTCAACTGCTCTGTAACTTGAGGACACATCCACCCTCTGCAGGAGAAGCCCAAGGCTGGTGGTCCTTCTTCAGGAAGCAGCAGATGCCAGGGTGCAGAGCTGAGCGTGCTGCTGAGATAGACTCTGCCTTGCTGGACTGATGGATGACCTTAGGTTGAGTTGTTCTGTTCAGAAACAAAGTGTCTTGCGCAGGCCCTGTCCAAGCAGCCAAAGGCAGTAGCTAATTAGAAGGGAGAGATGGAGTGTCATTTTTTTCTGGCAGCAAGCCCAGTGGCAGAAGGTTTTAGCAAAGAGCCTTCAGTGCAGCCTGAGAGGTCTACAGGCTGGAGATAAGGGTCATCTCTCTCCAGAGTGGCCAGAGGGACTCCATGGAGGGAACAGAAAGAGGAGAGAGAGGAAAGATAGACTAAAGGAAAGAAGATGGAAGTGGGAGAAAGGAAAGAAGGAAAAGACAGGAAGAGAACTAGAGAAGAGAAATGAAGAGGGTGGGAGGACGAGGAGAAGAAGTGCTAGAAAAGAAGGAGTAAGAGAAGAAGGGGAAGAAGGAAGAAGGGACAGGGAGAAGAGAAAGAAGGAAGAAGAGAGGAGAGAAGGAGATAGAGAAGATGAAAAACGAAGAAGTAGAGAAAGGGGCCAGGAATGGCAGCGAGAGGAGCAAGAGAAAATGATGGACATAGGAGAAGGAGAGGTGGGAGAAAAAGACTGCGGGAAGAGGGAGGGGGAGAGGCTGCTACCACAGCTGGCTTCCAAGGGTCCACCCCTGGTGAGCTCTCCCAACTGGGGATGCTCTCAGTATCTCTAAGATGAAATGCTGCATAGCCAGCAACCCAGGCAGCTGGGAGAGAAGGGGCCCCCACAGTCTAGCTGGCACCTGTTTAATGGCTCCCAGTGGCAACAGCATCAGTAGCCCCCAACTCTGGTAATACTTAGGAAATAGCTCAGCCTGACTCAGGCAGGGTCAAGTCCACTGCAGCCCTCTCCTTCAACCCGAGTCAGGACAGTCTGCGGGGGCAGAGCCAGAGTCCAAACCTACAGACAACAGTGGTGGAAAGGGTGCTTGGTTGGACATTAGAATATCTGAATTCTAAAACCAAGTCTGCCACAAATTTACTAAGAGTGACCTTAAACACTCTGGACCAGTTTTCTGTCCATTTACAGATGGTTCCTGACTTACAATGGTTCCACTTACGGTTTGTGATTTCATGATATCACAATAATACGCATTCAGTAAAACTCATACTTTCAGTACCCATATAACTATTTTGTTGTTTATTTTTAGTACAGTATTCAATAAATTACATGAGATATTCAACACTTTTTAAATAAATATAAAAAATAGACTTTGTGTTAGTTGATTCTGTCCAACTGTAGGCTAATGAAAGCATTCTGGGCACGTTTAAGGCAGGTGAGGCTAAGCTATGACATTTGGTAGGTTAGGTGTATTAAATGCATTTTCAACTTAGGATATTTTCAATTTACAAAGGGTTTATTGGGATGTAACCTCATTGTAAATTGAAGGGCATCTGGGTAGGCTTTTTTCCCATTTAATTTCTCACAACAACTCTATTACTCTTATTGTTCACATTTTTCAGATGAGGACACTCAAACTCTCCAGAGATGAAGTGTCACCTCAATGTCACACAGATAATCAACAGAAAAGCAGACCCTATACTATGCTGTACTGTGAGCTCCACAGCAGCAGGGATAATATTGTCCTGGTTCACCACTGGGTCCCAAATCCCAGGACAGTGGGGGCACCAAGGAGATGCCCCCATAAACTGTGTTGACTCAATAAGTGGCCTCAATCTGTCCAAGATCAAAATCTGTCCTACCACTGTCATTCCCCCATTGCTTGCCTGAATCACCCTATGAATTAGTCAGGGTCGAGTCAGAAGACAGAAACCCCGGTAACTGGAACAGGGAAAATTTAGTGTAAAGGATAATTAACTTGCGAAAGATGGTTAATGACTAACAGGAGTCAGAGGACCCTCTGGAATATAGGAATAGCAAATGCACAAAACAGCTACTACCTCTATGCTGAGGGAGAGAGAACAAGGAAAGAAAGAATTAAGAACTCGGAGGAGGCTCCCATTACCACCACCAAGGCTGAGGTTTGGGTCCTACTGGAAAGGCTGTGGCTGCACAGAAACATGTAGCATGCCACTGGCATCAGAACATGACAGAAGGTGCAATTCAGAGGTGGTCTGTAGGACAAGCCAGACAGTTGGATGAGACACTTACTAGAGGGTGTGGGACCCCAGAGGTGGTTTGTAGGAAGTGGTCCACTGGGGTGGTAGAAATATTGGGTGGACACCACTGATCATCTCACATACTGCCGACAGCCTCATAGAAGGTGGAGAAATACAACATCACCAGGAAGAGGAGCCCCTTCTTTTGCTACAGCATAGCATTCCCCCTGCCCCAAGTGCCATATGTTGAGAAAGAATAATATTGTGCTGAGGGAGAAGTGCTTACAGGGTCCAGCTCCAGTATCAATATACAAAGCAAAAAGGGAGAATTTGGAGCTGAGAGACAGTCTTGATCCCTGGCACAGCCCATCCCTTTGGCTACCTGACTTCCAAATGTGCCCTCTACATACTTCACCTTCCACACAAACACCTCAAGACCACACAGATAACAGCTCATGTTTCCAATTAAGACAATGCAGTTATCTTTTGTACAAGTGGAAAAATTCTCACTCTTTCACCAAAATGAAGAGACAAAGAGTCCTGGCCACTATTGTTTCAATTGCTGACAATATTCATTACTCCTTAAATTCTGCCACAGTACCTAAAGGCTAAATTGAGGTTATCCCCCAACAACTTGAATATAAAATAGTAAGAGAGAAAGGATATAGTTACATATGTACACAACAATCCTCTTTGTGACTTCCTTCTTCCACTACCCTTTCCATATTTTCTTTGCCCTCAACTAGAACCTCAGTTGGGCGGGTTCTTTATCCAAAGAGTAACCCAAGTGGTCATTCCTTAAGAGTTTGTGTCCTCACCAGGCTCAGTTGCTTGCACCTGTAATCCCAGCACTTTGGGAGGCCAAAGGGGGCGGATCACTTGAAGCCAGTAGTTCGAGACCAGCCTGGCTAACATGGTCGCACCTCGTCTCCACTAAAAATACAACAATTAGCCTGGTGTCATGGCATATGCCTGTAGTCCCAGCTACTCAGGAGGCTGAGGGAAAAGAATGGCTTGAACCCGGCAGGTGAAGGTTGCAGTAAGCAGAGATCGCACCACTGCACTTCAGCCTGGGTGACAGAGTGAGACTCTGTCTCAAAAAAAAAAAAGTCTGTGTCCTTAATGGTCCTGTCTTTCTTGGATGCTGTATTTTTCAGGAACCTTTATTCTGGGATGCAGAGGAACTTAGAAGGGTCCCCAGAGAATCCCCTAAGTTCCAGGCAAAGCCTTCTTTCCCCCAAATTGTATAGCAACCAACCAATTTCCCCTTGGTAATCTGGCTCAATCACTGTAATCAGCACAATAACCTCTCTTTCTTCTTGTTGATTTAGGGGTTGATTTAGGGGCATCAGAAGCCCCAGATAGAGAAGCGGCAGTCTCACTTCCAATGCAATGGAAAACGCAAGTGGGGAAGAGGAAGCCATTAGGAGCCAGCCAGGTAGGCTGGGCCCACGTATCTGGGGCTTTAGGTACATGTGCCTGATCTGTGCTAGACAAGCCCAACACTGCCTCAGACCAACCTGGGTTCAAATTACGGTTGTACCAAGGATTAACAATCTCCCCACTGAGAAACTGAGACCCTTCTCTGTGTCAGGACAGTGTTGGGGGCTCTAACACAAGTCACTGCATTTAATCCTAAAACATTCCAGTAAGCAGATGCTATTGTTCTCATGTACCGATGGGAAAACTGATACTCAGCACAACAAGCCAACTTGCCCAGAACCACCCTCCATTAAGTGGCAGAGATGGGATTAGGCTCTGACTATTTGACCTAGAAGGCAGAGGCGCTTTGACGATAGACCTGGGTGTAGCCATCTAACAGCTCTAAACTTTGCTTTCCTCATCTGTAAAATGGGAGTTCATTCAGCAGATATTTTTGGAGCAGTCACAGAGCTATGAATAGGCACAAAGCTTTGGGAATTATAATCCCTGCTCCACATGGTTTGTGTGTGGATTCAATAAAATGAATGGATAACTTTCCTATCCCTGTATCAGACACAAACTGTATTTACCTTCCCTTTTGCATTTTATAACATTTTTTCCTCTACGTCAGGACGTGTCATATTCTACATGAGAAGTTGCCAATTTTTCCCCTTAGAGTAAAAGTATTTGAAATTTTCTGTGAACGATGCTGGTTTGATGCGTGTATGAGACAATGTAGATTTTGTCTTCTGCTCTGATGGCTAGTAAGTTGGAATAGCGAGGGCATCTGAAACTCACTTTCTGGGGTCCCTGTGCCCTCCCACACAGGATTTCCCGCCTGATTTAGCAGGGCCTGTTGAGCCTGCTCCATCATGGATGCAATTGCAGAATAGTTCTGCACTTGATGTGCTGATAATGTGGTTTTAAGACATTTATAAACATTTGGCTATCTCCTGCAGTCACTACCTTTTAGAGGAAAATAAATTGTCTTCCTGATCTGACAAGCTTGCCACTGCCTGAGGCTGGAGTGTGGTGTGGCAGGGATGGACGCTCCCAGGAGCTGGGAGAGGCTCGCCTTCGTTTCCTAGGGCTGCGGTAACGAATTCGCACAAACTGGGGGCTGCAAGCAATAGGTATGCTTTCTCTCACAGTTCGGAGGCTAACATCTGAAATCGATGTGTGGGCAGAGTTGGTTCCCTCTGGTGGCTCTGAGGCCTCGCTCACCTTCTGGGGGCTGCCTGCAATCCTTGGTGTCCCTTGGTTTCAAGAGGCGTCCTTCCCGTCTCTGCCCCACCCTCAAAGCACCATCTTCTCTATGTGTGTCGTCTTCTCTGTCTCTTCTATGCACATTTATCATTTGATTTAGGGGCCCCTCTAAGTCAGGAAAATCTCACCTTGAAATATTCATTTTAATTATATCTGCAAAGACCCCTCTTCCAAATAAGATTGGCTATTGAGGTTCTCTTTTGGGAAACCACTATTTAATCTAGGTACCCTGTGTTCCAGTTCGGGCTGGGTCAATACTTTGCTGCCTGGCCTTGAGCAAGTCACTTTGCCTTTGTGCGTCTCAGTTTCCCTTAGATCGTCTCCTACATTGCTTACAGTTAGAATGTGCCAATAGAGTGAGGAGTTCCAGGAAATGGTTCAGACCAAGCTTCCTTCATTCAACAGTGATGCTCCTGCTCTGTACTGGGCTCAGTGCTGTATCCCAGGGAGACAGACGACCCTGAGCCTTCTACCTCCAGCCACTAAGAACAAAGTTTAGAAGGAAAGCAGACCCTGGAGTAGGTGATTACAGCAGACTAGAAGCGGTGCCCTGAAAGGTCAGCGCCTTGCTTCATTCATACCACAAAAGTCTTGGTACCATTTTTAATTGTTGAATCATTTTAAATTGACATATTTTGCAGCCAGGGAGAGCTATGAGAGGACACAACCCAAGTGTTGGAGCACAGAGAAAAGGCAACGGGCCCTGTTTTGGAGAATCCAGATGGGTTCCTAGCAGAGATAGGGTCCAAACAGAGGCCTGAAGGACAAGTAAGTGTGAGATGAGGGAGGGGATGGGGTGCTGCTCTAGGTGCAGCCATAGCACATGCACGGGGCAGAGGTGAGAGATAGCCTGTTCCCCACCAGGATGAATAAGTGGCTTATAATGACAGTATAACTGCCCAAGGTCCCACACCTCATAAGACGTAGAGCTCAGACTTGACTCCAGGAAGTCAGATTCTAGAGCTAAAGTATGATAACATGTTGAGGAAATGTGGTGTCATCCATCAGAAACCATCTAAGAAGATCTATTCAGATTGGCTTAGATAAATGCTCATACCAACTATATACTAATTAACCAAGATTTCTTTTAGTGCACTTGATTTAAGTAATTTTTTAAGTTGATTTAAAAATTGTTGGTAAAATAAAAATAGAAATGTCTTAAAAATTGTCAGCATACAACTGGGCACAGTGGCTCATGCCTGTAATTCCAGCACATTGGGAGGCTGAGGCAGGTGGATCACAAGGTCAGGAGTTCGAGACCAGCCTGGCCAGGATGATGACACCCCATCTCTACTAAAAATACAAAAATTAGCCAGATGCAGTGGCAGGAGCCTGTAATCCCAGCTACTTGGGAGGCTGAGGCAGGAGAATCGCTTGAACCTGAGAGGCAGAGATTGCAGTGAACCGAGATCGCTCCACTGCATTCAAGCCTGGGTGATGGTGAAAGACTCCGTTTCAAAAAAAAAAAAAAAAAAAAAAATCAGCTTACACTTTTGCCTGGATTTACTGGTCAGACAGTTTTATCTTTGTCTCTAAGGTGTTTCCAAGGCTTTAAGGTGTCAGGGTTTGATCCAAAGATTATAAAACTACAAACCCAGCCTAAAATAGAATAATCTTTCTTTGTGAAATTCTTTGAAGAGTCACACTAATGTAATATTATTGGTTTAATTAAAACAGCTGTAGCTTCTAAATTATCAGCAAGATATTCATGTATTTAATTTTAAGAGTCTTAGGTAACACCAGTTATTCATAGGATATAGAAATGGTTCCCAGGGAAATAACTTGAAATGATGACTGTCTTTGTCTAATATCTCAGTTTTAATAAGTAATCCAAGTGTAATTGTTAAAAATAAATAAATTGTGTAAATGGGATGTTTATAAATGAAATTTTTGTGTAATTAAAAACCTTAAAGTTACATTATTTTAAATTAAAGAATAAATATTCATTAAGTGTCTGTGTCATTTCCAAATAAGAAAAGAACTAAAATAAAATGCTGAGCATAAATGTATCTTTGTTTTGGCTTCACAAATTTTATAACAAAAGTAAATACATTTGGGTCTATTATTAATGTACATTACAATTATGTTACAGGGAGACATTTTTTAAAGAATTATAAAGTGGTTATTGTGACAGACAATTCAAAATCTTTAGCTTTGTAGGTTTTCACTGAAAATTAAGGTTACTATGAGTTACATTTCTAATTCCTTCTGTATACAAAATGTACCAAAAGATGTTTTTAATTTGAAAATTATAAAAATGCATTAAAACGTGTTCTTTATTTTGAAAAAATAGTAATTGTGTCTAATTCAAAGGTTATTTAGTTTGTTTCAAAATATGAATTTTAGGTATTAAATAGAAACAAGAATAGAAAGGAACCAGTAAGTAGGAGGGAGAGGTGAAAAAGCTATGCATATGTATTTTTGGTCAGGAGGGTCAAAAAGAAAAGAGAATAATTTTGTATAAGAAAGAATATTGTGTGGTAAATTATTTTCCTAAAGTAAAATGACTGGTTATTTTAAAAAGAGGAAGTATAAAACAAAGTGGAACGTTTAAGCATGTAATCAATTGTCTGAGTAAGTTATAATAAGGTTCACGAAGGATGAATTTACAAAAGGAATTTAGTGTATAATCAGGTTGGCAATAATTAGAAGGAAATTATTTATGAGCCTTTCTAAAGATTGAGCTTTGATATTAAAAATATGCCAATACAAAACTAAAAATTTTACTCCCTGTATTAGAACAACAAGGTTTTCCTGAAATATTTGTCTACTTTTAACAAAAATTGCAAGAGGTTTTACATTTTTAATTCTGAAATCTATTCCTTTAACACTCAACTTCCAAATTGTGGCTTTCTTCTATTTTACAGTTTCCGTATACTTTCTCCAATTTTAGGTTAGAAATGCTGTCTTTTCTTTCAAAATAGTAATGTCATTTCTTGAAGTAAAGTTTTTCTTTTAAGTCTACTGAGATTCATATCTCAGAAGTTCAACTTTTGCTCTGTCTCTCGTAGCCCATGATTTGTAGGTCATGAATCATTACCATCAGCTCTTTCTCCCTTAAGAAGGTTTAGGGTGATAACTCTCTCCAACTTTTTAATCAGCTACTGTAACTTTTTCCTCTGGTTCCAACTCTGCTGTTATGACTTGACCCTGAAATGCTGTGTCTTGAAAGACCTAGAAGAGCAGTGTTTTCCTCTAGTATAACTTGCTTCTGTACTCTTGGTTTTTTTTAAAAATATGTATGAATTTTTCCAAGTAACCAGGAAACTTCACATGCTCTTACCTTTGCTAAGAGCCATGTATTCCCCTGCTTGAGCTGGTAGTTTTCTTGTGTACATTCCTTTATAGTACTATGTACACTTACAACCTTGGGCACACATTCTTCATGTGTCTGATTAAATTCAAATACTTAAAAAAACATCAGATTCAACGTCCAGGATATTTAAATGGGCTTTCCATAAGGAGAAACAATCACACTGGAAGAGGTCTTTTTAAACTCTTTTAAATAACTTGTCCCCAAGATAAAAGGAATTTATGTTTTATCAACATAAAACTGAGGTTTGAAAGTGTTAAGGTTTTTTAAGTCTATGCAACTTCCTGTATTGCTTCTAAAGTTTTTAGGTTAACACTCTGGTTTAATGAATGATTATTGTTTCACAGTGACCTGTGATCCTACTTTTATCAAGTGTTCTGAATCTTTTGAAACCTTTGGTAGGCTTTCCCAAGATCATAATTCTAAATTAAGATTTGTTGACCTAGAATTAACTTTGGGATTTTCCAGTTGGCCTCCTAAAGTGCGTCAAAGAATGCTTCTCTTACCTTTTAGAGGTATTGAATTTTTAGGATTATTTGATAAATTGTATGGGAAACTTGTCACATGATAAGTGACTCTAAATCTTCTTTCAGTTACATTTATCAGTGTGTTCTTGATATGAATATTCCAAAATTGTGTAAAACTCTTAGAAATATATCATTAGTTATAATTCTGAGCATTGTGTCGTATGCCACAAAAGTAACTACATTTCTTTGTCAATTGTGATTGTAATGAGCTTTCATCAGACTTTAATCATGGGCATCCTAAGCTTTTGTCATCCATAGTTATTGTTTTGATTTTTCTTGAAAAGTATTTTCAATCAGCTATTATCCAAAATTGCTTTTCATGGAAAAGACTCTAACAAGTACTCTTAAATGTAGTTTTTAAGTAACTTTAAGATTAATGAACTAAATAAGATGTTTTCAAAACTCTAATGAAGAAACTTATGGGTTCATGAAATGACTAATCAAGATCAAGCAGGACAAAAGTGAATTATGTGAGATTAAGCAACCGATAAATATAATGTTTGTACGACTTTCATTTAAAACATTGTTGGTTATTTACTTAAATGTTTTATTTTCCACTTTTATGAAAATTTTCTCTCTGAAACTATAATTTACAACAACTTGGTAAAGTATAATTTTGTGAACAAAAATGGAAGCATTTGCTTTTTCTATCTACCTGAGTTCTTCAAAATTTGGAAACTATTGATGAGTATTCTTATAGCAATATGTTTTTCCCATAAGTCTAATAAAAATCTCTCTTTTTTTGTAATAATATACAATTGGAAACATTTGTTTTATTATTTTAAGGCTTTGACTGGAATATTACATTTGAGAATGTGTGTAGAATACACATTCTTCATGGGTTCCTAGTCTTATAGTGAGTGAAAAAAATTGTCACTTCCTGGCAGATCCAAAAACCTGAAGACTTTGGGAAAATTTAAAGTCTGCCTTGGTTGACTTTTTAGCCTCGAGGTTTTAAAATATGAGATTCAAACATGATCAATGTGGAGAGTTAAAGCTATATTTATAAAGAAAAGCTACAATACACCTATTATTAGATTGTAGCTCTGCACATTATTGTCAAATTCTTTTTATCTACCTATAGATTAGACTGGATCCTCAATTCTTCTAGATTCCTCCAATCCAAATATTTTTCATGGAATTACTAAAAATGGGAACTGGTGTATTCCTAAAGCCCTAAGCAGAAACTAGATAAGATTTAAAAGAACAAGTCTCATGCCTGACATATGGGCCACGCAGAATGTTCACCAAAGTGCTTGATGTCATAACCAGAGACATTCAAACTACAAACCAAAATCAGAAGCTGACATTTTCATGCTGTAGACACCTTTTGCCAAGATGTCAAGACAAGACTCCATATCACAATGCAACTTTTACTCCTTTAAATGTCTACCTTTTTCACTTGACAGGATAATCATCATTTGCTTTATTCAGTTGGTTGCCTTAAACCTAAGTTTATGGCTCAAAACCATTATGCAAACAGGGGCTGTCATTACTATTAATTTTACTTTGTATTTTCCCCTCTTAAACTTTGTATCTGTTCCTGGTTAAATTTTTGCACAAGCACAACTGCTAACATAATAATGCTGGCCCAGCACTTTGAGATGATAGCAAACACCTACAAAACAGACAAAATTGAATTTAATAATAGACTTTAGGTAGATTTAGTCTGAGAGTAACTTCCTTTAAACCTCGCTGGTTGCTCAAATGTGGTCTGAAGGGTTTTGATACTGAGTCCTAGTCACCACTCACTACATCCAACATGGGACCAGATCAGAAACTGGGACAGATCCATCCCTGCACTGAGGGGCATCAAACCCTAACTACAGGATGACTGGTCAGTGATGCTTTTGAAGAAAGATCTTGATCAAAAGGTAGATATGTGAAAGTCATCAAAATAAAAATGAAGTCACTTGTGTTAAAAAAAAAAAAAAAAAAAAAGTCTGACAAATAGAGCTGGGAAAAGATACAAAGAAAAGATTCTCAGGCATAAATACCTGATAATGAAAACTATCGCAAGAGACTTCAAAAACTATAACCTACACAAAGGCCATCTGAACCTTATGTAAAAAATACTGCAAGGACATCTGCCCAGCAGCTGCCTATACAGCCTCAGATGGCATCGCCCATGTTATTGATCTTTATATCCAAGGATAATGATCTCAAAACAAGTATGTAAGATTTTTCCTTTTCCCTTTAAAAATATTAGTCTCCTTTACCTCCCTGAATACATATACAGTTTACTATGGCAAATATATTTCAATTGCAATGCCCTATTCCTGAGTAAATATTATTTTCTTTTAGATAATCCTCTCTCTATTTGCTATTTAAGTTGACATTTTCTACCTCTCCTTCCATTGTCTTCTCTGGCCCTTCTGCCTCCTTCTTATAAGGCATCCTTTGATTATATTGGGCCTTCTCAGATAATCCAGGATAATCTCCTATCTCATGAACCTTGACTTAGTAACATCTGCAAAATTCCTTTTGCCATGTAAGATAACATATTGAGAAGTTCCAGGGAGTAGCATGTGAGCCTCTTTGGGAGGCCATTATTGAGCCTACCATATGAGGAAAAAGGTGGTTGAGATGTATGTCTCAAGATTTGGACCTATAATTAGGATACAGAATGCTCAGTCTTAATCATTGTCCCCCATTTCTTCCCTCCTCATCTACAGGAAAATTCTGATCTGCCTGATGAACCACAGCCTCATTTCAGACTCAGATGGTAGAGCCAAGCGTTGGGGTCTTCCAGGGCACCTGGCCAGTGGGGCAGGGCTGACAAATGTTGCAACAACTAGTGTATTTGAAGCACATGATCTTGCCAAGCTGGGATGTTCCTGACTGAGAGAATTGGCTGATGAGGTGCCACTCTTCCTGTGTGACAGGCTGGAGAGGTGACACCCCACCATGCCAGGAGACACTTCCAGACCCACAGGGACCAACTAGATATCAGAAGCACCGAAAGGATTCTCCATAGATCCAGCCTCCATTGGGAGTGGCCCTAAGAACAGGGAAGAATAGGAAAAATATTCCAAGCCTGTAGTCAGCGGGCTCCAGAGCACTGGGTGCTCATGCTGCCCTTGACAGTTCACATGTCTTCGGAGAATCCTCAAAACCTCCCTGTGATGTAGGAGAGATGGGGATATTGCTTTCCCCTTGAAGATGTGGCTGTAGCAGGAACATGCACTGTACCCCAGCCTCTGCAGGACTCGTTAAGAGCCTCCAATGTACGCAGCTGGGTTTATTTTGTAACTTTGGAAGGGGGTGGGACAGGGAGCTTTCTGAGCCAGCTCAGGAGCACAGGCCAAAGGGACAGAAAGGAGGAGAATAAACACCAGGCAGGTGTCAGATGGTGAGTGCAACTCCCCAGCCCAGGTGACATCCCTACCCAGCAGCCCATGGCAGGGCCTGGGCCTCTCTCCTCCCTGTGAACCGAGAGTCTGGCCTAAGGCCTGGCACCAGGCAGGATTCTGTAATGGTTGAAGAATGAATGAATAAATGAGCAAGAGAGGGAAAGCACCACGATGGTTTGGAGAACAGACACCGGAACCAGGCCTCGGTGTGAGTCTTGACTCTATCAGTTATTAGTTGTGAGCTTGAGCCAGTTACTCCGTCTCCTCCTCTGAACTTCAGTTTTCTCATCTGTAAAATGAGAATGAGAATGATGGCCTTTATCTCACAGGGCTATTCCGAGACTTACAGGAGCCCATGTGTGAAAGTGCTTAGAACCAGGCCTAGCCTATCATGTGCATTCAGTAAATGCTAGTTATTATTAGAACAATAACTATATTCTAGATTTCTGCAAAGCTTAAATACTATAGCAACTGATAAATTGCAGCAGAAAGGATGTCCTTCCTGGTGTCTAACCTAAAGTCTTCATGCTGCAGCTTCATCCCTGTGCCTCTTCCTTACCGGCTATGCTTTTCAAACTCAGGCCTGCCAGTAGGACAGTTTTAGAATCAACTGTGTATGCAGCACAGATTACATTAAAAGGTCCAATCAATCAATGTGTCTGCAGCCCTGAAGTGACTCCTGCCTCAAATCAATGATGTTTACAAAGTTGGGTGGGAAGGCTATGATGCTTTTTTTTTTTAATTATTATTTTTTCCTTTTCCCACATCCTTTCTTGGATAATCAACCATGTCTCTTGCAAATAAATGCCTGTCTGTGCCCACTTCTCCGGCCCTGGAAGGCTGGTGGGCTCTTCTCTCAGGGTGGACCTTCATGTCTTGTTGCCAGCTCTATAACTGGAGTGAGCCCCAGGAGGGGCCTTTCACATATAAGGTGTCCCCCGCTCCCTGCAGCAAGGGGGTTTGGGTCTGCGTCACTCAAGAATGCACAGCCAGGAAGCAGCAGTGTCTCAATCTGAGCCCAGAACTAGCTGATGACACACAGCAGCTAACATTAAGTGAGGACTTCTACTGTTTTAAATACCTCTATTCACTAATGCTGAATGGTCATTTTACAGATGGCAAAGCTGAGGTGCAGAGAGATAGAACACCTTACCCCATCCCCCAGCTGTAAATGGATTTGCCAGCATTCCAACTCAAGCACTTGGGCTCCCAAATCCCCGCTCGAAACCCCTTCGCTTCCACTGCCCGGCAAGAGTCCACGCTCAGTCGCTGGCCCACACCATCCCACCCGCTTTTCTCTGATCTAGAACTGCCTCTCGGGAACCTGTGCTTGTCCCCAGTGACTCGGGTGCTCACCAGTACCTGGAGAACAGTGGGTGCTTCATAAAGGGCAACTGGAAATAACAGTGATGACACAGGCCTGGCAGGTGAGCTACCAGTTAAGGATGTACAAAGAGTCCAGGATGCCTCTGACTCCCCACTTCCGCCAAAAATTAGTTCTGCCTTTAAAGAGCTCCATTCCCCGAGAGAAAGAACCGCTTCATTAGAGAGGCCCTTCTCCACGAGGACGGAACAAGCAGGCCAATAAAACTCACTGGGTTTTGGCATCACTTTGGAAATCAATGCGCCATGATTGCGAATCCGGCGTCTGTCGGCAGCTGCCTAATTTTAGCTGGATCTTTGCAAGCGTCTAGCCCTGTTCATCTGCCCCTATGGACGAGCAGAGAGGTTCCAAGAAGTGTCATCGATCTTTCGACTAAAGTGTCCTAATGAAATACAAATCTGTTGTCACTTAAAGAGCCATCTGTCATGATGGCACAGAAGAAATGCTACCAGGAGGACAATAACCATAATTTCATTTTAAGATCCAGCCTTCTTCCCCTTTTCCTTTCCAGAGAAAAATCGATTATTTTTTACTGTTTCATTTTGTCACAGAGCAATAGGAGGCAAAGCCATCAATATGGTGTTAAAGAAATTTCCGATTATGTGCAAGTTCCCTGTTACAAGGGCTCTTGGCTTCTCGCAGTGAGTTAACACCTATTTGCATGAGGTAGAGTTAGCAGGAGGATGATTGAGTGTTCCTGTCCCTGGCATGCAGCACTGCTTACATGACTAAGGAGGCAGAATGAGTTCAGGGTAACCAGAGGGCAGGGGTCCTAGGAAATGGAAGCACCAGCCTTAAACAGTATCAGACCATTGCTGGGTGGGGTAGTCAGAACTAGCACACGGAGCCCAGGCAGCGGGTATTGCCAGGAAAGAGGAAGGAGGGAAACTGGAGGGGGAGGGTGGGTGGCACGTATTCTCTAGGCAGGGCAGGGCCAACAGCCTCTGAGGGTCCAATCGCTTCATCTTTCAAGTGGAGCCTTTGAGACACAGGAGAAAACAATTGCCTTCAATGCCTCCCAGCTAGTTACTAGCAAAAAGAGAGAAGCTGAAGCTCCCTCTCATCTGCTCCTTAATGGGAGCTGTTTCTCTGGACATAAAATGTTGGGTAAAGGCAACAGGTTTCCCCAGACTGCATTTTATACGCCCAAAAGTCTGGACTCATGTTGGAAGCCACTTTAGGTATGTATTTTTCAAAGTCAGCTTTATTAATATAATGTAGATGTAATAAAATGCAGCAACTTTAAGTGTATAATTTGATGAGTTTTGACATATGTATATAGGTTATTAACCACCTCCACAATCACAATGTGAACATTCCCATTAACCCCCAAATATTTGCTTGTGTTTCTTTTCAGTAATGACTTCCACAAGCCACAGCCTTTGCAACCTAATCTGCCCTCTGCCATTATGGTTTTGCCCCTTCTAAAATTTCATATAAACAAAATAATACAGTATTCAGTCTTTTGTATCTGGTTTTTTTTTTTTTTTTTTAAATTCAGGACAATGTCTTTAAGATTCACCCATGATATTGTGCGTATCAGTTGTTTATACATCTTATTACTGAATAGTATTCCATGGTATGGATATACCATGTTTTATTTATTCACCACTTGTTGGGCACTTTTGCCACTTTTTGGCTATGATGAATGAAGGGGCTACGGTTGCTCACATACAAGTCTTTATGTGAACATGTGTATTCTTTTTCTTTTAGTAAATGCCTTGCAGTGGAATGGATAGATGCACGTTTGACATTTTAAGAAATTGCCAAACTGATTTCTGAAGATTCTGTTCCATTTTGCATTTATACTACAATGTATAAGAATTACAGTGAGTCAACATCTTTCTCAACATTTGTTATTGGCAGGTTTTAATTTTAGCCATTCTAGTGGGTATATGCTACTATCTTACTGTGGCTATCATTTACATTTCCCTGATGATTAATGATGTTAAATATCTTCTGAATACTTATTTGTCATTATATATTTTCTTTGGTGAATTATTAATTCAAATCTTCTACCATTTATTTTATTGTTTTTACTTACTAATGCTCTTTATATATCCAGATGCAAGTAATTCATTAGTTCTATGCTTTGCAAATAAACTGCCACTTGCCTTTTCACTTTCTTTAAATGTTTATTTTGAATAGTGCATGTTTTTAATTTTTTTTTATTATACTTTAAGTTCTAGGGTACATGCGCACAACATGCAGGTTTGTTACATATGTATACATGTGCCATGTTGGTGTGCTGCACCCGTTAACTAGCCATTTACATTAGGTATATCTCCTAATGCTATCCCTCCCCCTCTCCCCTCCCCACAATAGGACCCAGTGTGTGATGTTCCCCTTCCTATGTCCAAGTGATCTCATTGGTCAATAGCCACCTATGAGTGAGAACGTGCGGTATTTGGTTTACTTTTCTTGCGATAGTTTGCTGAGAATGATGGTTTCCAGCTGCATCCATGTCCCTGCAAAGGACACGAACTCATCCTTTTTTATGGCTGCATAGTATTCCATGGTGTATATGTGCCACATTTTCTTAATCCAGTCTGTCACTGATGGACATTTGGGTTGATTCCAAGTCTTCGCTATTGTGAATAGTGCCACAATAAACATACATGTGCATGTGTCTTTATAGTAGCATGACTTATAATCCTTTGGGTATATCCCCAGTAATGGCATGGCTGGGTCAAATGGTATTTCTAGCTCTAGATCCTTGAGGAATTGCCACACTGTTTTCCACAATGGGTGAACTAGTTTACAGTCCCACCAACAGTGTAAAAGTGTTCCTATTTCTCCACATCCTCTCCAGCACCTGTTGTTTCCTGATTTTTTAATGATTGCCATTCTAACTGGTGTGAGATGGTATCTCATTGTGGTTTTGATTTGCATTTCTCTGATGGCGAGTGATGATGAGCACTTTTTCATGTGTCTGTTGGCTATATGAATGTTTTCTTTTGAGAACTGTCTGTTCATATCCTTTGCCCACTTTTTGATGGGGTTGTTTGTTTTTTTCTTGTAAATTTGTTTGAGTTCTTTGTAGGTTCTGGATATTAGCCCTTTGTCAGATGAGTAGATTGCAAAAATGTTCTCCCATTCTGTAGGTTGCCTGTTCACTCTGATGGTAGTTTCTTTTGCTGTGCAGAAGCTCTTTAGTTTAATTAGATCCCATTTGTCAATTTTGGCTTTTGTTGCCATTGCTTTTGGTGTTTTAGACATGAAGTCCTTGCCCATGCCTGTGTCCTGAATGGTATTACCTAGGTTTTCTTCTAGGGTTTTTATGGTTTTAAGTCTAACATTTAAGTCTCTAATCCATCTTGAATTCATTTTCGTATAAGGAGTAAGGAAAGGATCCAGTTTCAGCTTTCTACTCATGGCTAGCCAATTTTCCCAGCACCATTTATTAAATAGGGAATCATTTTCCTATTTTTAAACAAAAATTTCTTGTTTTTGTCAGGTTTGTCAAAGATCAGATGGCTGTAGATGTGTGGTATTACTTCTGAGGGCTCTGTTCTGTTCCATTGGTCTATATCTCTGTTTTGGTACCAGTACCATACTGTTTTGGTTACTGCAGCCTTGTAGTATAGTTTGAAGTCAGGTAGCGTGATGCCTCCAGCTTTGTTCTTTTGGCTTAGGATTGTCTTGGCAATGTGGGGTCTTTTTTGGTTCCATATGAACTTTTAAGCAGTTTTTTCCAATTCTGTGAGGAAAGTCATTGGTAGCTTAATGGGGATGGCACTGAATGTATAAATTACCTTGGGCAGTATGGCCATTTTCACAGTATTGATTCTTCCAGTGAGATGAACCCGGTACTTCAGTTGAAAATGCAGAAATCGGTTGTCTTCTGTGTCACTCACACTGGAAGCTGGAGGCTGGAGCTCTTCCTATTCGGCCATCTTGGGCACGCCTCACATTTTTAATTTATTTATTTATTTTATTTTATTTTATTTTATTTTTTTGAGACGGAGTCTCACGCTGTCGCCCAGGTTGGAGTGCAGTGGCGCGATCTCGGCTCACTGCAAGCTCCGCCTCCTGGATTCATGCCATTCTCCTGCCTCAGCCTCCTGAGTAGCTGGGACTACAGGCGCCCGCCACCGCGCCCAGCTAGTTTTTTTTTTTTTGTATTTTTAGTAGAGACGGGGTCTCACTGTGGTCTCGATCTCCTGACCTTGTGATCCGCCCGCCTCGGCCTCCCAAAGTGCTGGGATTACAGGCGTGAGCCACCGCGCCCGGCCACGTTTTTAATTTAAAAAACTTTTCTACATACCAGATAGAAACTTTATTACCTTAAAAAATTGGCCTGCCCATATCAATACATTTTAATAATTTTTACTGTGCAGAGAGCTCTAAGTAGAGACTTTGGGTTTGACTTTCACTCTTCAGGATTAATTTGGTTTTTCATAGGCTTCACTAGCCCTGGAATGTAGCAGCGGCTCCCATCTTAGGGGCAGCAGCATGGCCTGGGAGACTGTCTCCTCTCCATTGTGGGTGGCCTCAGGTGACTTAGGCCAACTCCATCCAAAGTGCCCATGTCTCAACCTCCCAGCTTCTGTAACAATACATTGGAAAGGCTGTTTTCCCTTTGGTGGTTTAACTTTTACTTGAAACCTCATTTCCATACCTATGGACTGTATTAGAAGTGTAACAATCCTAAATTAATTGGCTGGCCCAAGAACGGCTTGGGCAATATGACCTGGGAATGGCCTGAGCACTGGCACTGGCTATGCCCCTTTTGGCCAACAGCCCGGCCAAGGACAGGAACAGACCATAGGTGAGGCTGGTCCTTCTGTGATAAACCCTAGAGGAGGAAACCCACTCCAGCTTATGCCAAAGAACAAATATAAACAGCACAGAGAATGCCGCTCAAGGTCAAATTACACCATTTGTGGTTCTGAGCCAAAGGTGACCCATCCAACAGAATAAACTTCCTAGATATGCAAAAGTCTTCAAGGCCTAAGGTCACAATTTAGAAGAAAAACTGTCTTTCTGAAAGTGTAAGCACAAAACTCACGCTAGGGGCCTGCAGTGTTGGGCATACCCTTTCCCGCAGAGGTGCAAATCTGTTCTCAGTGGAACAAGCAGTGACCTGGATGAGGACCTTTCCTGGGATGCTAGTAGCAAGTGTGTGCCCCAGCATTTGAGCATGCAATGCTGTGCATCTGCTGTGCCAGAGACTGTCTTGCACTGGGTGTGCTCCATGGAGATCTCTGCGTCTCAAACCACATCCTCCAAGAAGACCCAGGTGATACCCAGAATGTCTTCATGCAGAGCCTTCAGGTATGACCAGCCTTGCCCAGCCCACTGGTGTGAACAGGAGTGAACACGGCCAGGCACTGAAGCAGCACAGGATATCTACATTTTTTTTATTTTTATTTTGATGAAGTCTAGTGTATCATTTTTTTCTTTTAGCAATTCATACTTTCCATGGTGGTTTTTTTTTTTTTTTTTGGTCAAAATCAAAGTCACAAAATTTTTCTCTATGTTTTCTTCTAAAAGTTTTAGTTTTAGTACTTACCTTTAAATCTATTATTTATTTCAAGTTAAATTTCTAAGAGGTGAGATCAAGGTTGAGGATAGTTGTGTGTTTTTCCCCCTTCTCAGCAGTTTGCTGAGAAGACAGACAGACAATCCTTTCCCCATGGAATTAACTTTCCATTTTTGTAGAAAATCAACTTATATTTGTGGACCTTTTTTCCTATTCTCTTCCATTGTTCTCTATGTCTGTCTTTATACCAATTCCACACTCTTTTGATTATGGTAGCTTAATAATTTACTTGAAACCAGCTAATATAAATCAACTGTTCTACTTTTTCAAATGGTTTTGGATATTCCAGGTCTGTCGTGTTTCCACATATGTTTTGCAATCACCTTGTCCATTTCAGCAAAAAGGTAGGTGAGATTTTGTTTGTGATCATGTTATAACCATAGATCACTTTTCAGAGAATTTACATGTTCACAACATTGAGTCTTCAGTTCTTACATATCTCAATCCTCTTGAATTTCTATCAGCAATTTGTTTTTTAGGTTTTACATATTTTGTGAAATTTATCTCTAGATATATTTTATGATAGTGTATAATATACATTATGATTTTAATGCATTTATTAATGGCTTTTTGACAATCTTTGAGTTTCCACTTGAATTTTTGGATCATTTCACGTAAGATGATAGTAGATACGGTTAAATTTAAATCTACTATATTGCTATTTGTTTCTGTTCGTTCTTTTTGTTCATTGCAACTTTATCCCACTTGTCCTGCCTTCTCCTGAATTAATTGAATTTTTAATAAGTTCATTTTAATCTCCACTATTGGTTTATTGGTAATATCTCTTTCTTTTACATATTTGTATTTTTACCAGTTGCTCAAGCATTTAGAATATACATGTTTAATCTGTCAGCATACCTGCAAATAATGTAATACTAGTATGAGAGCTTTATAACAGTAAATTTTCACTTCCCCCATCCTTTGTGCTATTATTTCTTACATTTTATTTTTACATATATTACAAACCCCACGATACATCATTGTTGTTAGTACTTTAAACAGTCAATTATCCTAAAGGGTAAAAAATGAGAGACACAAAAAAATCATCTTTATTGTTCTAGCTTCTATCATTTCTTTATGTAGATCCTAATTTCTATTTTTATCATTTTCCTTGTACCCAAAAAGACTTTCTTTGACATTTTTTTGAGAGGTCGTTCTGCTGATGTTGAATTCTTTCATCTATTTCTGAAGCAGTCTTCATTTCTTGCACGTTTAAGTGACACTTCCACTGGGTATAGAATTCTATGCTCCTATCTTAAATTTCTTCTTTTGCTACTTTAAAGATGTTGCTCCATTGTTTTATGCCTTGTATGGTTTCTAACGTGACATCTTCTATCTTCTTATCTTTGTTTCCCTGTCCATTACATCGCTCTTTCTTTTTCTGGTTCCTTTTGAGATTTGTCTCTTTATTGCTGGCTTTCTGAATCTGACTGTGATGTGCTTTAGTGTGATTTACTTTATGTTTCTTTTGCTTTGGTGTTGTTAAGATTTTGAATGTTCAGGCTTATAATTTTTATCAAATTTAGAAAAATTGTGGCCATTACTTCTTAAAATATTTTTTCTGCCCCCATTCTTCTCCCATATCCTCGGTCCTCTGGAGCTTCAGTTGTAAGTATGTTAGGACATTGGATATTGTTCCACAGGTTACTGAAGTTTTGTTCATTCTTCAGGGATTTCCCTCCTCTGCTCTATTTTGGATAGTTTCTTTTGCTATGTATTCAATTTCACTGACCTTTTCTGTTGCAGAACAGAATCTGCATGTTAATCCCATCACATGTAATTTTTTTCAGTTCAGAAATTGTATTTTTCTGCTATACATGTTCCATTTGGGTTATTAAAACTCAGTCTGTTAATTTTCTTGTGTCTTCTTAAACATCAGAGTGTATTTATAATAGCTATTTTATTGTCTTAGCTAGTAGTTCCAACATAGCCATCGTTTTTGGATTCCTTTATATTGATATGTTTTTCCTTCTCATCATAGGTCCTACTTTCTTGCTTCTTTCTGCCTAGTGATTTTTTATTGATGCTGGACATTGTGATTTTATGTTGTTGGTTATTAATTTTGTTCTATTTCTTTACATAGTACTGGGTTTTGTTGTGGGAAGCAGTTATTTTGAGCCAGTTGGATAATTTTGAGGCTTTCTCTTAAGTTTATCAGGGAAGATATAGAGCAGAGTTTATTTAGGGTTATTAATGCCCACTTCTAATCCAGTAACCTTCTGAGGAGTCTCCCTGATGCCCTGTTTACTATGAAGCCTTGCCACTGTTCCCGGTGAGAACAAAAGCTACCCCCCAGCCCCCAACCTTGTGTGAGCTTCGAGAATACCTCTGTATCCCCTACTCTGGTATTTCTGTTTCCCCTGGCCCCAGGTACTTTTTTCACATATGTGTAAATCATTACTTAGATGGATTCTTGAGAGGACCCCTCTCAAGTCTTTGGAGGTCCCTTTCTATGCAGCACCCTCTTCAATATTCTATCTTTCAAATTCTAGCCACCTCGGCCTTCTCAAACTATTATCTTTCTCCTCAAATCACCAAAGCTACCAGGCTCTGTTGCAGTTCTCCCTCCTTTCTTTGCAGTCTGGAAGCCACTTCCAGAGGGTGATCTGGGGCCGCTTAGGGCATGGCTCACTTGCTCTCTTTTCGCTCTCTGCTTACACGCTTGTGTGGCCAGCTGTCGAACGTCCAACACAGTTGTTTAATGTGTTTCGTCTACTTTTCTGGTTGCTTGAGGTAGGAGGGTAAACTCCATTCCTATTAGTTCATCATGGCCAGAAGCAAAAATATAATTGATGCCGTTTTCTAATGTTTTTAATGCACCTTTGAATACTTTTATCATGAAGACCCAAATACTTTATTTTTTCCAAATTGAATCTGACATGGAACCCCCAACCCCCAGATCTAAAGCTGATAGCAGTAGAAATTCTCAGAGCAAAAGAGGGACTGAGGCTGTCTGTCTCTGCTCTCTCCTCACAGGGGCACCTCTGACCCCTGAGGTCCCTCAAAGAAGGCATATTAGTGAAAACCTCTGGCTTCCAGGACAACCTTTATCCTCCTTAGCATGATATTCAAGGACCTTCATTGCATGTTCCTGCCAAGTCCCTCACCTCATCTCCTGCCCCTCTCCTCCCCTCCTCTCACCCCATACTTGATGCTCCATCCCCATGGAGACTTTTACGATTTCCTTCTATGCCTCTGCCTTCGCTCATACTGTTCCTCCTCTCCAGACTGACTCTACAACCCCAGGCTCCCAGCCTCTGCTTTTCCACCAAGCCAGGGCTTAGAGTTGAGTCTAACATGGGGGCAGGCTGTGAAGTCAGCACATACCACTAAAACTGGCAAAGAGACTTGGGCAAAATTGTCTGCACTCCTTCTATCACTGTATCTTTCTTTATTAAAATTTTATTTTGCCAAACGCAATACAGTTGAAGTCACAGAAATATCCTCCGTGTACACTGGTTACTAAACTCTTTAGTGTCTGATTCAAGGATCATATTTGCAGCTCCTGACTGCAAATCTGACACACAGTAGTTTGTCAATAAATATCTGTAGGATAAATGAAGGGAAGGGAAAGGGAGGTCAGGAGGAAGTCATGATATGAGCAAAGGAAAGCAGGGGAGAATAAACGTGGCTGCATCAGGGAGTGGCTGGAACAAAGCACAGAGCAGATTTGAGATGATTTGAGAGGTGATGGGCACAGCATTCAGTTAGCATTCACTCTGACCTGTGCGCATTCAGACTCTGACTCTGTCACTTTCTGTGTGACTTTGGGCAAGTGGCTTAGCCTCTCTGGGCCTTTGTTTTTCATAAAATAAGGATTTTAAGGTCTACCTCACAGGGTTCTTATGGTGTTGATACAAGGCAATTGGATTGATTGAACAATTGAGCATTAGATTGAACAATATGAAATTGTTGGGTTTTGATCATCTTTGATCTCTAAATGGTATGGAAGCCTAAAGCCCAGGCCACAGATCCCAGGAGGCTGGTGTCCCCTCGCAGCCCTGACCCACCCTTCCAGGGATGAACTGTGCATTTGAATAGTTAAGAGTCGCGGCTGCTCCAGCCTGGGCTGGAATCTAGCGCCCTATTGTAGAAGCTGTGTGATCTTGGGCAGGTTACTTAACCTCTCTGTGCATTACCTTCATCATCTGTAAGTGCTCCCGTGGGGAGGGAACTTATCAAACCGAACCCTCCAGGTGAACATACCCGCCTGCTCCACCATGTGTCTGAGTGACTGCAGGCAAAAGATTTCATCTCTCTGATGACACGAGGAAACATATTAAGGATAACAGGAGACATGGTTCTCACCATCAGAGGAAGCAGTGACAAACATGAGGAAGGGAGAAAACTGGGAGCAATCCCAATTCCAGAGCTCAATTTCCTCCTCTGGAAAATGGGGATGGTGATAGCATCCATCTCCTAGGGCCATTGGGTCAACACATAGAAACACCTGATCACGTATTTGCTGCTTCTTGACCTTCACCTTCCCCTCATACCACAGAGGCCCTCACCTGGTTTCTATCATCACTGAAGTCTACTCCAGGCCAATGAATTTCTGAATTTATGAATATTAATATGACAGACGCCCTTCACAATCTTGCTGACACTTTCACATGGTTCAGTGAAATATCGTTCACAGATGCATGAAAGTTAAACTTCAGGCCTGATTCGTGGTGAATGGTGAGTGACTGGGTTCTGCTGATCTTCCCACATCTATTTGCTCATTTAATAATAATGTAATTATCATAAATCACCATAGGCACTGTGCTAGGGGTTGGAGATAACCAACATTCATTCATTCACTTATTCCTTCAAATAAACAGTTAGTAAATGCCTCCCACACGCAGGGTACAAATGACCCCAGAGGGGTAGGGGGTAGCCACCTGGGTGATGTGGCATGGTGCATGGGAGACTGAGAAGGCTGCGATAGATTGATTTCAAACAGGGAGATAATGAGAGCCAGGGTTCTCTTCATGTGTCCTAAGATCTCCAAAATAAAATCAGATGAGGTGAGAAGGGGAAAGAAGTTACAAATATGGAAAACTGGAGTCAACCCTGTTTACAAAATTCTGCAGTGCAGAACCAGAGGGCGTAGAGCAGTGAAAATGCTTCAAATAACGGATTTTGTAGCAGAGGCAACTGTGCTGAAAATAAGAGACAAACTGGGAAGCGCTGCCTTGACCCGCCCACAGGCGCTGAGCCTTGGAAGGATGCTGTCCACGGGCAGCTCTCTGGGGCAGCCCTGGGGCCCTGACTAGCCCTCTGCGGTTTGACTTCCCAGTTTCCTGACTGTGAGCTCTCACAAGCCAGGTGACTCCGCTCTTGCTCAGGAGGGGCTACTCAGGAGGGGCTTCATGCCTCACCTGGGCTCATCACGTCTCTCCTGGAAACCCTCCAGCCCCAGCCTTGGTCTCCTGGGATCCCTCTTCGTGCATCTTCCCTGGGGAGCAGGGAATGAAGAAAGTGTATTAGGATGTGCTCCTGGGGTCCACACCTGTGGAAGGCAGGGAAGGAAGCAGGCCTGGGCAGGCCAGATGGAGACCACTGACCCCACAGGGAGCCACAGAGCAAATAGGCTCCTGGAGAGGCCTGCCTGGGGCCTGACCGGCTGGCACGTATACCCCACCTCTGTCGGTCAGTCGTAGCACGGGGTACTCCGGGAGGGCGCGGCAGTGGTAGAAGTGCTCTTTGCCACTGGGGCAGCCCCTGAAGTGGGGACAGTTAAAGGCTGTGTGGTGACAGTAAACCCTATCCACTCGGGCAGCGAGTTCCTTCCTGGACCAAGCGTCCGGGCGGCACATCACAGTATCCCTGAGAGATGCTGCGGCCAGTGGCTAAGAGGCCCTGTCCTCACGCAGACCTGGCTTTCAGCCCCTGTTCCCTGTGTCTGCTCCAGGCGTCAGTCCCCTTATCCATAAAGCAGGATGAATGCAGGACTCTCTCAGCCACAAATGGGATGACACGGATTCCAGAAGGCTTAGTACACCATAGCGTGCAGCTGTGTAGACTGTAGAGTGCCGGGCACAGTGTGGCCTTCCATAACGGAGTGCATGGGCAGCCATGGGGAGAGCGGCCAGGAGCTGGTGCCGAGGCCCCTCACACCTGACTACATCTCTGACTGTGTTACTGAATTCTTACAAACCCTCCATGCAAGTTTTATTATTTCTGCTTATAACAATATTTCCACTATTTATTTCATTTTTTAACAAATGAATATTTTAAAAATAAATCACAGAGAATGATATAGAATACAGAGGTGCTATAATGTAACAAGTGGTTAAAAGCCTTGACTCAGGGGCTAGGCAGCCTGGGCTGGAATCTAGCGCCCTATTGTAGAAGCTGTGCGATCTTGGGCAGGTTACATAACCTCTCTGTGCATTACCTTCATCATCTGTAAACAGGGAATAATTATAGCACCTGCCTTAGAGCTGTTAATACAGATAAATACCCTGGCATAGGGAAACCTATGAGTAGTTGTTTTTATTATTATTACTACTGCAAACACAAATACCCACCAAGGAGATTTAATAAAAGTTTATTTATTCAATTCAAATTCTTCACTTCTTTTCCTTTATCTTGAAATAACTTGTAATTCTGAAATAACTGTAGATTCACAGGAAGTTGAAAAATAGCACAGAGAGGTCCCATATAACCTTTACCCAGCTTTCCCCAAGGCTGATATCTCACAGAATGATGATATAATATCAAAATCAGGGGTCCAACTAACCGTGGCATGATTGTATTAACTAGACTACAGACCTTATTCAGATTACAGCAGATTTTTATATGCACTCATTTGTGTGTGTGTGTGTGTGTGTGTGTGTGTGTGTGTGTGTGTGGTATGTGAAGTTCTCACAGTTTATCACTTGTATAAATTCATACATTTACCATCACAACCAACATAGAAAACATCCATTACCATAAAGGAACTTTGAGCATCATGCTGAGTTGTTCACATAAAGTGATACATTCACTCCTTACCACAACCTAGCTGTTGTTATCCCCAGTTTTCAGGTGAGAAAACTGAGGAACAAAGAGGTCATGGTAACTTGTACAAGATCACACAGCTGGAAAGCAACAGTGCTGGCCTTGAACCTGCATCTGTCATCAGTATTCTATCTGGACACATCGCTTTTTGTCTCATCATTGCATGCAGGACATTCACCCAGGTTGATACCTGTGGACTTAATTCATGAATTTTAACACTCTGTGGTTTTCCCTTTTATAACTTTTTTTTTTTTTTTTTTTTTTTGAGACAGGGTCTTGCTCTGCCATCCAGGCTGGAGTGCAGTGGTAAGATCTAGGCTTACTGCAACCTCTGCCTCCCAGGTTCAAGTGATTCTCTTGCCTCAGTCTCCCAGGTAAGCTGGGACTACAGGCACGCACCACTACACTTGGCTAATTGTTGTATTTTTAGTAGAGATGGGATTTCACTGTGTTAGCCAGGCTGGTCTCGAACTCTTGACCTCAAGTGATCTGCCCACTTCGGCCTCCCAAAGTGCTGGGATTACAGGTGTGAGCCCCCGTGCCCTGCCCCTTTTATGATTATACAATTTATATAACCATGTTCCTATTGAAGATGTTACATTTTCTCTACTGCACACAGTGCAAGTACCAGCCCGTCTGTATCTCCTTCTGCGTTTGTGTCTCAGCTCCTCTGTGGTTGATACCTACAGGTGGAATTGCTGAGTCATTGAGTACATGGGTCTTCAACGTTGGAGGATGTTGCCAGGTCTCGAAGTGTTTGCAACAATTTATACTTCCACATGCTGTGCATGAGAACATGAGATGACACATCATTATTTTAATTTGCATTTATCTGGTTTCTAGTAATGTTGAACATGTCTATTTTGATTATTGGCCATTCATGTTTTCTCTGTGTACATTTTTCTGTTGGGTAGTTTGTCATTTTTAAATAATGTTTAGGAATTCTTTATTATTATTATTATTATTATACCTTAAGTTCTAGGGTACATGTGCATAACGTGCAGGTTTGTTACATATGTAGGAATTCTTTACACATTCTGGAGGATAGCTCTTTACTGATTATATGCATAGCCAATATCTTCTTCCAGTCTGTGTCTTGCCTTTTTAAAAACTTTCATTATGGTATCTTTTATCATAAAGAAGCGTTCCACTGTAGTCAATTTTATCAATCTCTCCCTTTACAGTTTGTGCTTCTGTGTGTTTTATGTACAAAATTACTTTCCACTTCATGGTCATAAAGATTTTTTTCTTAATTTTTCTAATTGTTTTAAAGTTTTATTTCTTTCTTGGTTTTCCGCAGTAGAGTTTCACTTTATACAGTTATTTTCTACGTAAGATGTGGATTTCACACCCCCCGCCCCCACCATGTAGCCAATTTCCTGGCGCTATTTGTTGAGTCATCCACCTCCCCACTCCTCTTTGCAGCATCTCCTCCACATATGTGGAGTTTCTGTGGCCGTCTGAGTCTGTGTCTGGTTTCTCCAGTGGCCTATTTACCTTGTACAACGCTAACACCCACAATCTAAAATGCTAGAACTGAATCATAAATCTTGGTGTTGGGAAAGGTAAATTGTCCTTGCCCTTCAAAATTATTTTCCCTGGAAACTTTTGAATCAGCCTATCATGTTCACTTGAAGCTCTGTTGGGATTTTAAAAAATTGTTATTGTATTGTGTTTATGGATTAGCAAGGGGATAATTGACATCTTTAGAATATTGGTCCTTCCTACCCATTAGCATGTTATATCTGTCCCCCTATTCAGTTTTCCTTATATGTCCTTCAGTAAAATTTCATAATTTTCTCTGTAAAGGTCTTACACATAGTTTACTAGATTTATTTCTTGGTACCTTATATTGTTTATCAGAGCTCTGGAATGAGGCATAGCTCATGTTATGCTATTTATAAACTGCATGATCCTAGTCAAGTCTTTTAAATGGCTTGATCCTCAGTTTCCTCATGAATAATTGTACCTACAGCATAAAGTAGGTGTGAAGATTAATGAAATACAGAATGTGGTACTTTTAGAACACTCCAAATATCCAATAAATGTTAGCTCATCCTGGATTTAGCATAAATTTGGAGTTGCACTTCTGAATAGTTGTGTATCAGTGAATGAAAGAGCTTGGGATATGGTCCCCAGGCAGAAACAGGTTAAATGTAACAGAATCTGATCTGTAATTGGCAGACAATCTACTCCCCCTCCTCCAACACTTAATAAAGCGCTTTCTAAATATGTATATAGTAAAACCAAAACTCCTACTAAATCTCAAAGCAAGGATAATTAAGTTAGATTTTCAAGCCATTCTGGTTAACTTAGAAAACCAACAAAAAGAGAACATTAATTATGAAGTTTTTTTTTTGTTTTTTTGTTTTTTTGTTTTTTGTTTTTTTTTGAGACGGAGTCCCGCGCTGTGTCACCCAGGCTGGAGTGCAGTGGCGCGATCTCGGCTCACTGCAAGCTCCGCCTCCCAGGTTCACGCCATTCTCCTGCCTCAGCCTCCGAGTAGCTGGGACTACAGGCGCCCGCCACCACGCCCGGCTAGTTTTTTGTATTTTTAGTAGAGACGGGGTTTCACCATGTTAGCCCGGATGGTCTCGATCTCCTGACCTCGTGATCCACCCGCCTCGGCCTCCCAAAGTGCTGGGATTACAGGCTTGAGCCACCGCGCCCGGCCTTGTTTTTTTTTTGAGATGGAGTCTTGCTCTGTCGCCCAGGCTGGAGCGCAGTGGCCAGATCTCAGCTCACTGTACGCTCCGCCTCTCAGGTTTACACCATTCTCCTGCCTCAGCCTCCCGAGTAGCTGGGACTGCAGGTGCCCGCCACCACCCCCGGCTAATTTTTTGTATTTTTTTGTAGGGACGGGGTTTCACCGTGTTAGCCAGGATAGTCTCGATCTCCTGACCTCGCGATCCGCCCGTCTCTGCCTCCCAAAGTGCTGGGGATTACAGGCTTGAGCCACCGTGCCCGGCCATAAAGATTTTTTATGTTCAAAATTTTGTGTGGCTTATGAGCATAATTGTTGTTCTAGTTTTTTCCAGCTAAAACTATTTAGCTGGGTTTCATATTTAAAGGTTTTGTTTGATTGTTTTTAAACAATAAATGGTTTATCATAAACATTTCAAACATTAAAGTACAAACGTGCAAAAGTTTCTCCAAATCATACCACCCAAATAGCATTGGTAACATTTTGGTTCATATCATTTTTTCTATTTCTTGATGTCAATAAATGGGCTTCTGGGTTCATGCTCACTTTTTATTTTCTCTCAACAGGATGCTGTAGATGTCTTTCCACCTTAATAGTTGCAGAAGTACATCGGTTGACATCATCACATTATATTCCATTTTAGAGATTCACACTAACTTAGCAAATCAATTCCCTATTTGTCGCCATTTGGTCTTATGAAGTAAATCATGCTTCAATAAACCACGCTGCATATTTCTTTTTTATTAACTTGTGTGACCATCTCCATCAATAGAATCCTTGGGAATGAGATTATCAGGATAAAAAGCATACTCCCTTTACGTTTTCACATGTGTTGGCAAACTGCCTTCCTGAAAAGGTCAAATTACTTAGCACTATTGTCATCTGTGCCTGGGGGTGCCCATTTTCCAATAAGCTAAGTGAGTTTGTCAGTTTTCTTAGTCTTTACCTATCTGGCAAGTGGAAAACAAGCCTCCCTCTGCATATGCATATCCTTGATTAGTAGAGAACCTAAACATCTTTTTGTCTGCTTATTGGCTCTTTGAATTTCCTCTTCTGGGTTGCCTCCACGAGTGCTTTGCGTGTGCATATTGTTGTCTTATAAGAATTCCTGTTTATTAACATTGTGTGTAACATTGTGTGCATAATGTTAATTAATCCCTTGCCGTGTGTGGAAAATATCTGCCGTATAAACCTTGTTTATGGCATATCTTTAATGTTTAATAGAAAAGTGTATATATAATAAACAGCAATATATCAGAAAAACAAAGCATTACCAGGGCCCCTGAAGCCCCTGGTTCCCCCACTGAATTCGCATCCATCGATAGTAAAGCAGGTTTTTTTGTTTGTTTGTTTTGGTCAGTGATTCCACTGACATACAGAAATTTCTGATTTTGTGTTAATTTAATCTCTGTTACCCTTTATAGTCTCCAGGCTTCTTGATATGCTTAGGAAGCTGTTTTCCATCCCACAATTGTAAAAATAATCTTCTCTTGCCTGATTGCCCTGGCCAGAACTTCCTAATTGTCTGTGTTTGCAGACGACAGGATTGTATATTTAGAAAACTCCATTGTCTCAGCCCAAAATCTCCTTAAGCTGACAAGCAACTTCAGCAGTCTCAGGATACAAAATCAGTGTGCAAAAATCACAAGCATTTTTATACAGCAATAATAGACAAACAGAGAGCCAAATCATGAGTGAGCTCCCATTCACAATTGCTGCAAAGGAATAAAATATCTAGAAATACAACTTACAAGGGATGTGAAGGACCTCTTCAAGGAGAGCTAAAAACCACTGCTCAAGGAAATAAGAGAGGACACAAACAAATGGAAAAACATTCCATGCTCACGGATGGAATCAATATCATGAAAATGGCCATACTGCCCAAAGTAATTTATAGAGGCAGTGCTATCCCTATTAAGCTACCATTTACTTTCTTCACAGAATTAGAAAAAACTACTTTAGATTTCATATGAAACCAAAAAAGAGCTTGTATAACCAAGACAATCCTAAGCAAAAACAATGAGGCTGTAGGCATCATTCTACCTGACTTCAAACTACACTACAAGGCTACAGTAACCAAAACAGCATGGTACTGGTACCAAAACAGATATATAGGCCAATGGAACAGAACAGAGGCCTCAGAAATAACTCCACACATCTGCAACCATCTAGTTTTTGACAAACCTGACAAAAACGAACAATGGGGAAAGGATTCCCTATTTAATAAATGTTGTTGGGAAAATTGGCTAGCCATATGTAGAAAACTGAAACTGGACCCATTCCTTATCTTATAAAAAAAATTAACTCAAGATAGATTAAAGACTTAAACATAAGACCTAAAATCATAAAAATCCTAGAAGAAAACCTAGGCAATACCATTCAGGACATAAGCATGGACAAAGACTTAATGACTAAAACACCAAAAGTAATGACAACAAAACCCAAAAATGACAAATGGGATCAAATTAAACTAAAGAGCATCTGCACAGCAAAAGAAATTATCATCAGAGTGAACAGGCAACCCACAAAATGGAAGAAGACTTTTGCAATCTATCCATCTGACAAAGGGCTAATATCCAGGACCTACAAGGAACTTCAACAAATTTACAAGAAAAAAACAAATGACCCCATCAAAAAGTGAGTGAAGGATATGAACAGACACTTCTCAAAAGATGACATTTATGTGGCCAACAAACATATGAAAAAAAGCTCATTATTACTGGTCATTAGAGAAATGCAAATCAAAACCACAATGAGATACCATCTCACACCAGTTAGAATGGCGATCATTAAAAAGTCAGGAAACAACAGATGCTGGAGAGGACGTGGAGAAATAGGAACACTATTACACTGTTGGTGGGGGTGTAAATTCGTTCAACCATTGTGGAAGACAGTGTGGTGATTCCTCAAGGATCTAGAACCAGAAATACCATTTGACCGAGCAATCCCATTACTGGGTGTATACCCAAAGGATTATAAATCATTCTACTATACAGACATATGCACATGTATGTTTATTGCAGCACTATTCACAATAGCAAAGACTTGGAACCAACCCAAGTGCCCATCAATGATAGACTGGATAAAAAAAATGTAGCACATATACACCATGGAACATTATGCAGCCATAAGAAAAGGATGAGTTCATGTCCTTTGCAGGGACGTGAATGAAGCTGGAAACCATCATTGTCAGCAAACTAACACAGGAACAGAAAACTAAACACTTCATGTTCTCACTCATAAGTGGGAATTGAACAATGAAAACACATGGACACAGGGAGGGGAACATCACGCACCAGGGCCTGTTGGGTGGTGGCGGGTAGGGGAGGGATAGCATTAGGAGAAATACCTAATGTAGATGACGGTTTGATGGGTGCAGCAAACCACCATGGCACATGTATACCTATGTAACAAACCTGCATGTTCTGCACATGTATCCCAGATCTTAAAGTATAATTATATATATATATATATAAAGGAATTATGACCGTAAGTGTTATTAAAATGGGTATTTATTTGAAATTTTAAAAAAGAAATAATCTTCTATCAGAAGCTTCAATTCTGTTTTTTTGTTTCACAGAGCCAGGCCAGTTGTCACAATTCATGTTCAATGACTAATCTTTCCCTTGAGTTGAAACATACACATTTAATTTGCATATCTGTCTATGTACTTAACATATGCACATATTTGAGTGTATGTTTTGATTCTTTATTATTTGTCTGTTCTGTTGTTTTGAAAATCGTGCCCTGCATCTCTTGCATTGATAAGCTTTTCAATTATTGTGACTCATTTCTCAAGTCTATCAATATCTGCTTTGATTTAATTTCTTCTGTAGGACTTTTCCCATCTATTCTCACATATTCACTCTTCCATACAAGTTTAAGACAATTTTGTGAATGAGTATCTACCTTATTTACCCTCTCTCTGAAGACTAAGCTCTGATTTTTTTTTCTTATCTTGCCCAAATTCCTGTCTAAGGGGTCTAGGGAGTCATGCCCTACAAACCGTAAGTTCTCATCAGATGGGTTTTATTTAACCCTGTATATTGTGACTTACTTTTCAATCTGTCTCTGGTGTAACATGATGTGAGAAAGAAGAAAATCAAAATATTTTACCCCAAAACATGTTTCTTTTCCTTATTTTGAAATGGCCCTGCAAAGCTGTCCTTTGTGGGGAAAATTTGCATCTGTAAAGAATCTCTATTAACATAGGTAGAGCTTTTTTTTCCAGGCCCTCCCAATCCTGAAGAGATTAACTGAGAGTCTAGCACCTTTTGAAGGTCTGAATAGGAAGCATTTGTCATCTATTGTCTCTATGGGCAGCCACTAGGAAACTTCAAAAGAACCTTGGTCTCCACAATCTTTTATCTTAACCTGAACATTTCCTTTCTATTGATCTTCAGGTCTCAACCAATTGTCAACCAGGAAATGGTTAAATTTACCTATTTCCTGGAAGTCTCCCTGCTTTGAATTGTCCCGCCCTTCTGGACCAAACCAATGTATTTCGCAAATGTATTTGATTGACGTCTCATGACTCTCTAAAATGTATAAAACCAAGCTGCACCCTGACCACTTTGGATGGATGTTCTCAGGACCTCCTGAGGGCTGTGTCATGGACCATGGCCACTCATATTTGACTCAGAATAAATCTCTTCAAGTCTTTTACAGAGTTCGACTCTTTTCATTGACACTCTGTCCACCCTACGAATCTGCACTATAACCTCAGCCAGAGAATGTGGAGAGTACTGTTTCCACATATTGAAGTTTATTGACATTTTCTTTGGGATATAATATTTGATCCATTTAATAGACATACGTTTTTAAAAGATATATTTCTTGCTTGCAGTGTAAAGAGTAATCTGTCAATCTTATTAATTATCCTATTTATGTCCTCAAATAATCTTAGTTCTTTCTTCTTGATATGTTACCAACAGAGGAGGACTCGAAGTTTCCTACTGATACTACGTTTCTGTTGGATTTTTCTTTGTATTTCCTTCAGCTATTATTTCATATACTGTATCTTACCTTTATATCATTGGTTCATGTTGATTAAAGGACATTCTATCTTCACTGTAATTGTATCCTTAATATAATTTAAAAGTAGCCCTCTGTATTAGTCCATTCTTGCACTGTAACAAAGAACTACCTGACACTGGGTAATTTATAAAGAAAAGAGGTTTAATTGGCTCATGGCTCTGCGGGCTGTACAGGAAGCTTGGTGGCATCTGCTTCTGGGGAGGCCTCAGGGTGCTTTTACTCATGGAGAAAGGCAAAGTGGGAGCAGGCATCTTACATGGCAGGAGCAGGACCAAGGGGAGGAGGGAGAGGTAAACAATCAGATCTCATGAGAATTTCTATCACGAGAACAGCACCAAAGGAATGGTGCTAAACCATTGCAACAATTTATATTTCTACCTGCTGTGCATGAGAATATGGATGACTTATCATTATTTTAATTTGCATTTGTCTGGTTTCTGGTAAAGTTGAACGTGTCTCACCACCTTTCTCATAAAGGAGGATCCCCATGACCCAATCACCTCCCATCAGGCCCCACCTCCAACACTGGGGATTACAACTGAACATAAGATTAGTGTGGGAACATAGATCTAAACCACATCATTGTTCCCCTGGCCCCTCCCAAATCTCATGTCCTTCTCACATTTCAAGATATAATTGTGCCTTCCCAATAGTCCCCCAAAGTCTTAACTCATTCCAGCATCAAACTTCCACAGTCCAACGTGTCATCTGAGACAAGGCAATTCTCTCCCACTATGAGTCTGTAAAACCAAAAGCAATTTAGTTACTTCCAAGATACAATGGCGATAAAGGCATTGGATAAATACTCTCTTTCCAAAAGGGAGAAATCAACCAAAAGAAAGGGGCTACAGGCCCTGCACAAGACTGAAACCCAGCAGGGCAGTCATTAAATCTCAAAGCTCCAAAACAATCCCCTTTGACTCCATGTCTCACATCCAGGGCATACTTGGTGCAAGGGGTGGGCTCCCAAGGTCTTGAGCAGTTCCACCTCTGTGGCTTTGCAGGGGTCAGCCCCAACAGTTGCTTTCAAGGGCTGGTGTTGGGTGCCTGTGGTTTTCCAGGTGCAATGTGCAAGCTGCTTGTGGATCTACCATTCTGGGGTCTGGAGGATGGTGGCCCTCTTGTCACACTTCCACTGGACAGTCCCCCAGTGGGGACTCTGTGTGAGGGCTCCAACCCCACTTTTCCCCTTCACTTTGCCCTAGCAGAGGTTCTCCATGAGGGCTCTGCCCCTGCAGCAGGCTTCTGTCTGGACATTCAGGCTTTTCCATACATCCTCCAAAAACTAGGCAGAGACTCCCAACCCTCAACTCTTGCATTCTGTGTACCTATAGGCTTAGCACCACCGAAAGGCTGCCAAGGCTTACAGCTTGCACCCTCTAAAGCAGTGGCCCAAGCTGTACCTGGGCACCTCCTAGCCATGGCTGGAGCTGGAGCTGGAGCAGCTGGGAGGCAGGGAGCAGGGTCCTGAGGCTGCACAGGGAGTTGCAGCCCTGAACCTGAACAACAGACCATTCTGTCTTCCTAGGCCTCAGGGCCTGTGATGGTAAGGGTTGTAGTGAAGGTCTCTGAAATGCCTTCAAGGCCTTCTCCCAGTGTCTTGGCTATCAGCACTTGCCTTTATTTTAGTTATGCAAATTTTTTGCAGTCTGCTTGAATTCCTCCTCTGAAAATGGGTTTTTTTTTTTTTTTTTTCCTCCACATAGCCAGGCTGCAAATCTTCCAAACTTTTCTACTTTACTTCCCTTTTAAATATACATTCAAGTTTCAAGTCATTTTTTTGCTCATGCACATGAGCATAGGCTGTTGAAAGCAGCCAAGCCACCGCTTGAATGCTTTGCTGCTTAGAAATTTTGTCCACAAGATACCCTAAATCATTACTCTCAAGCTCAAAGTTCCACAGATCCCTAGATCAGGGGCACAATGCAGCCAGGCTCTTTGCTAAAGCATAGCAAAAGTGACCTTAGCTTCAGTTCCCAGTAAGTTCCTCATTTCCATCTGAGACCTCCTCAGCCAGTCCTTCACTGTTCGTAAAACTGTCAGCATTTTGGTCACAAACTTTCAACAAGTCTCTAGGAAGTTCCAAACCTTCCCTCATCTTCCTGTCATTTTCTGAGCCCTCCACACTCTTTCAAACTCTGCCCATTTCCCAGTTCCAAAATTGCTTCCACATTTTCAGGTATCTTTATAGCAACATCCCACTCTTTGTACCAATTTTCCATATTAGTCTATTCTTTCACTGCTATAAAGAAATACTTGAGACTGGGTAATTTATAAAGAAAAGAGGTTTAATTGGCTCACAGTCCCACAGCCTGTACAGGAAGCATGGTGGCACTGCTTCTGGGGAGGCCTCAGAGAGCTTTTACTCATAGAGGCAAAGTGGGAGCAGGCATCTTACATGATAGGAGCAAGAACAAGATGGGTGGCAGAGGTGCCACACACTTTTTAACAACCAGATCGCATTAGAATTCTATCATGAAAACAGCCTCAAAGGGATGGTGCTAAAACCATTCATGAAGGATCCACTCCCATGATTCAATCACCCACCACCAGGCTCCACCTTGACATTGGGGATTACAATTGAACATGAGATTTGGATGGGGACACAGATCCAAACCATATCACCATCTTTATCCACTTAATTTCATGTTTTTTCCCGCTAGCCTGATCTCTGTTTCCTTGAATTCATTATTTACATTGGACTCTTTACATTTATGGTGTTGTTTTTGTTGTTCTTTTTGCCCATCATTAGGGGTATTTCTGGCAGAGAACACAAAAATAAGAAATATTTTAACCCAGGGTGACAGAATACATTACCAGCTTTATTTATCTTGTATCTAATTATCATTATAGCAGATATTTCAGGTTGTGTTTCTCTCACTAATTTCAATATAAAAATATTTATTCTTTTGTGGTGCTTCATTCACCATTTATTTGCCTTATGATTTATTTTTATTTGTCCTTCCCCCTCACTTATTTTATAATTTGGTTGGTATGTCCTCTGGTTTAAATTTTAGTTTTATACTTTTAAATCATGGGTTTAGACTGATCAGCTTTGTGCCTTTTGATTCTCTACCATGGAAGAAGAGACATGGGGACACATTGCCCTACCCCATTTCCTGCACCATCCCTCTCATTTATTGGTGGGATATTTGTTCCAGTGTATTATCATCAAATTATTATTTACTATTGTGTAGCTTTTCTTTCAAAAGCCATAAAAATTATGTCCTGTTTTGTAACCATAATTATTGTTTGACTTAATTTCATGTTTAAAATGATTCAGTATTTCCAGTCTTTCCATACCACAGCTTTAACAGTGTGAGTTAGTCATTTTGAATTCTCTTTCAGCTGAGTGGTTCAAGACTCCAAGTCGATTCTTCTGAAAGGTTATGTGAAAGCCCTGTTTCCTGAGTCCTTATTTCCATTGCCTTAGCAAGGCTGGAAATTTGGCTTTATATGCAACCCTTGAGTAAAATCATTTCTCCAAATGCAGCTTTGTTATTTAAACCTTGAATCCACTGCTGGGAGTCTGTATGTAAGAATGAGGGAAGAGGTCCAGCTAGGAGACAAAACACCTGGTTTAGTCTTCACTCAGGGTGGCCTACTGAATCACTGGCCCAGTTCCTTACCCCTCTCATTCTTCTTTCTTACCACATAACTGATTTCCCAGTTCTTTGACTTTGGACTTGGCCATGGGGCTTGCCTTGGCCAATGAGATATTAGCAGATGTGATTCAAGCATAGGTTTTTAAATGCGTGTGGCTGGGTTTGCCCTCTTGAGCTTCTGCCAATCCCATGAAAGTTGATGCCCTGGATAGCCTGCTGGTCTCAGAAGGATGAGAAACTCACGGAGCAGATCTGAACCAAACCTGTGGTCTGGAGCCAAGCCGAGCTGAGCCCAGCCAAAATCAGCAGAGTCATAGCTGCCAGCCACACACGTGTGAAAACAAATGATGGTGGTGTTAAGCCAGGAGTTGGGACTGGTTTGTCTTGCAGCAGCATTATGAGACAGTGACTGGTGCACTGTGTCCTTCTCTTGCTCCTGTCATCATCTTGTACATGCCACCCCCCTTCTCTGGGCCTCAGTTTCTTTAAATATGACATGAAGGAGTTGACACTGGGTGACTTCTAGGGTCTCTTCTAATACTAAGATTCTGGATTCAGTACAGGGTTTGGTGGTGAGAGGGAAGGAGAGTATTCTAGCACAGGGGAACAAAGAAGGCTGTGTTGGAAAGGGAATGGGAGGGGGATGTGTTTGTCCCACTGGAGCAAGTGACCTGAGAGATGCAGGCACCGGTGGGTTGGGGGCTTGGAGGTCTGACGCGGAAATGCTCGTGCTTGGGCTTCCCAGGAAGCTGTACCTGCTTAACCGCCACCTGCTCAACACCCACCTGCTCCTTCACCTCTTGTAAATCAGATTCAGACCCCACCATGCTGCTGTAACTGTCTTCTCACTTAGGACTTCTCATTACCAAAGCCTCCCTCTTGAACTTGATATCTCCTCCAAGCCCTCTTCCCTGTCTTCTGCCCTCACACCCTACTGGCACTCCCCTGCTCCATCTGCCCACCCTGTTTCTATCTTCTTCAGTGATTCTACTCTGAAGGGGTCTCCCAAGGCTCTCTACTCTGCTTTTCTTCCCAACCTAGGAATGGGTGTGGAATTCAGGGATATGGCTCCCAGGCAGAGAACCTGCGTACCATAGGTCAGGGTTCCAGGCAAGCCACCCAGAGGGTACCGAAAGCAAGCGTCATCTGAGTACCGCCAAAAAGTAAATAGTCTTTTGCTGTTGTTCTAAATAACCTAAAGCCTTAGGAAGAGAGCTTTGGATAACACAAAGAGGCTCAGTGCTGGGCTCGGATCACTACTGGGTATTATGTTTGCATGACCACTTGGCATCTCCAGCACAATCATTCTTACATAGGATATTCTGTGCTTATGGCTACAATAGATGATCTGAGCAATACTCCTCAGGCCAACTTAAAGCACAGGCAGACAGTTTGCATTTTCTCTCTCTCTCTCTCTCTCTTTTTTTTTTTCTTTTCTGAGACAGAGTCTTGCTCTGTCACCCTGGCTGGAGTGCAGTAGCATGAGCTCTGCTCACTGCAAACTCCACCTCTCAGGTCCAAGCAGTTCTCTTGTCTCAGCCTCCTGAGTAGCTGGAATGACAGGGGTGCGCCACCACATCCAGCTAATTTTTGGATTTTTCATAGAGATGGGTTTTCACCATGTTGGTCAGGCTGGTCTCAAGGGATCCATCCGCCTTGGCCTCCCAAAATGCTGGGATTACAGGTGTGAGCCACCACACCCAGCCTGCATTTCTTTTATTTTCCACACAGGATGATCTTCAAAATGCTCTTCCTCCAAAAACCTATTTCCTCTTTTCCTCAGGAACTTGTCCCCTCTCTCTCACTGCTGGTCTCTGCCATTGTCCTGTGGTCCTGACATCTTAGCACATCCTGGACACCAGCCTGTGGCTTGAAGGATGCTCCATGGTTCATCTCGCAATAGCCTTTGCCTGGGAACACAGTTTTGCTTAATAAATGTGCTCGCTGTTCTTCTCATAAGCGCCTTTCTACCTGTGCAGGAAACAATTCCTAGACAAAGTCCTTCAAGCCTGTGTGTATCCCAGAGGCTCTCAGTGATCCCACACCCCATAAGACCCAGACCCCTATTAATTAACCCTGCAGAAAAATACCTAGGATTTATCACCAGTGGGACTTTCACTTACAGAGCTGATAGAGGTCTTCAAGCTTATGCGAGACAGGAAAGCAGCATGTTCAAGGGAAAAAAAGGATGAACTTGGAAGCAGATACACCTGGCTTCAGATTCTGGCTCCGTCCTTTGCTGGTCATGTGCACGTCACTCCCAACCCTCTAGTCACATACAACAATGCACAGTGTCTGACACATTATTAGCATTCAATATTTCATGGCCTTTCCTCCACAGGATCTAGTTCTGCCTCTGGTTTTTAAATTAGCATCAGTCCTATATCCCCTATTTTAATCTAATTGTCTGCTTAATTGCTTGTACCCTGCCCAAAGTCACTTAGATTCTGCACCCTTAGTCCAGTGCCTGCCACACAGTGGGTGCCCAGTGAAAATAGCCTGATGTAGGAGAACATGTTGGAGTTCTTTGAAAAACTCTGTGTATTCTGTTTTTCAGAAGCACACTGTATATCCCAGATCTTCTTCTCTGTCTTCCATGTCCCTTGTCCTCACTGTTTTTGTTATTACAACTTCATTCTTTTCCATTTTAAGTTGAGTAACTTCCTCTCCGTTTCCCCGATGGAATTTCCACTGATGATTTATCATCTTGGGGTTGACTTTTATGCGGCATTCATCTCTGTTAATGTTTTCATCTGTTTTGTTCCTCCCCCACAATGTACTAGCTCATTTTTCTCCTCTCCATGGATAATTCTTCCATGGATAATTCTTTTTTTGAGTTGTGACTCTTTTCTCTGAGTCTGAGATTTGTCATCCTGCCTCTGGTTCTTGGGCGATTCCTCTTGGGAGGCAGGTTCTTCCTTTCTTCGCTCTTGTTCTCATCCTCTTTATCAGAGAGCCATTTCCTGTGTGTTGGGGGGGTCCCGTTTTGCTCCTTGCTGGTCTTTACAAATCTCAAGAGGGTGGCCATTTGTTGGGGGGCAGGGGAACTGAGCTGGGTAGTCCTTAACTCTAATTTGGGGTCCTGTTTTGCTTCTTACTAGTCTTTGCAAATCTCAAGGGGGTGGCCATTTGTTGGGAGACAGGGGAACTGAGCTGGGTAGTCCTTAACTCCAATTTGGGGTCCCGTTCTGCTCCTTGTTGGTCTTTACAAATCTCAAGGGGGTGGCTGTTTGTTGGGGGACAGGGGAACTGAGCTGGGTAGTCCTTAATTTCAATATGGGATCATCATCTCAAAACCTTCAGAGAAAATAAATCATTTCCTTTGCCCTGGGCATGGGGGCTTCTATCTTCCTCACTTTTCAGGGTCAAGAGGTTGTTGCTACTTTTGGCAAAGCTTGTTAAGTCTCCAGGTCTCTGTGAACCACGGCCCAGGGTACCCCCCTCCTCCCTCCTTCAGGCCTCTCCTCATTGTGTAACCAGGGGGTGAGGTATGGAGAATGTCTATGGTTTGCCACCCTGGTGCCTCCTCTGCTCATCACCCCTGCCATGCTGAATTGGGGAACTGAGTCCCCTTGCAGCCTGCCCCAAATTCACTTCTCCTCTCTCCAATCAAATGGTTAAAAGGTCACCTGACTTTTAATGTTGCAGAACTTAGATTTCATTTTTCCTGTCTAGTGAATGACCACTCCATTTCAACAGTACCCTGGACCAAAAGTCTTGCAGTCATCCCTGATTCCTCTTTTTCTCTCATGCCTACACCCAACCCACCAGTTAGCCTTGCTAGCTCCTCTCTCAACATGGGTCCAGCGTCTGGCCCCTCTCACCACTATACGGCACTGTCCCACGCTGGCCCATGCCACCACCCTCCCTCCCCTGGCAGCACTGCAGCAGCCTCTCCCCTGGCCCCTGCTTCCTCCCTGCCCTGGTTTCTTCTCATACCTTGGGCAGAGTGGCCCTGCACAGACGTGAGGCCATGTCCTGACACTCCTCTCTGCAGGGCTCCAGGAGACCCCCATGGTTCACCCCATTGCCCCCAGGGCCTTCTTCTGTTGCTGACTGTCTTGCTCTCTTCACCTTCTTGCCAGCTGTTCCTTCTGCCTGGAATGCCCTTCCTCATTGCCTGCCGAACTTTAATTCAGCCACTGTTATAGAATGAATGTTCATGTCCCTCTAAAATTCATGTAACTAGTGCCCTTTTAACAGAGACCCCAGAGAGCTCCTTCGCCCCTTCTGCCACATGAGGACACAGTGAGAAGGCTATGAGTTAGGAAGCCGGCCCTCACCAGCACTGAATCTGCGGGCACCTTGATCTTGAACTTTCCACTCTCCAGAACTGTGGAGCTGTAGCTTGCTTTTGATTTTACAGGCTCATAGGCAGAAGGGACTTGCCTTGTCTCAGATGAGACTTTGGACTGTGGACTTTTGGATTAATGCTGAAACGAGTTAAGACTTTGGGGGACTGTTGGGAAGGCATGATTGGTTTTGGAATATGAGGACATGAGATTTGGAGGGGCCGGGGTGGAATGATGTACTTTGGTTGTGTCCTTACCCAAATCTCAACTTGAATTGTATTTCTCAGAATTCCCATGTGTTGTGGGAGGGACCCAAGGGGAGGTAATTGAATCATGGTGACCAGTCTTTCTCATGCTATTCTCATGACAGTGAATAAGTCTCATGAGATCTTATGGGTTTATCAGGGGTTTCTGCTTTTGCTTCCTCCTCATTTTTCTCCTGCCACCACCATATAAGAAGTCCCTTTCACCTCCCGCCATGATTCTGAGGCCTCCCCAGCCATGTCGAACTGTAAGTCCAATTAAAGCTCTTTTGATCCCAGTTTCCAGTATGTCTTTATCCACAGTGTGAAAATGGACTAATACACTGTGTTAGGGTCATGTTGGATTAAGGCCCACCCTAATAATCTCATTTTACCTTGATTACCTCTGTAAAGGCCCTATCTCCAAATAAGATCACATACCTTACCAACTAAGGTATGAGTGGGCTAGGGCTTTAGCATGTGGATTTCAGAGGTGGGGCAGACCTCAGTGCTTCACAGTCACATTCCCAGTTTACAGCTGCAGAAATGCCATGAATAGCCACAAGAATCTTGAAAAAGAACAAAGTTAAAGGTCTCACACTTGCAGACTTCAAAACTTACTATAAAACTACAGTAATCACCAGGCACAATGGTTCACACCTATAATCCCAGCACTTTGGGAGGCTGAGACAGGAGGATTGCTTGAGCCCAGGAGTTTAAGACCAGCCTGGGCAACATAGGGGTAACCCATGTTGTAACCCCAACCACCAACCCTTGGTTCGACTTGTATCATGGAATTTGGAGTTTACACCTCCAATTTTTAATTCCTTTTTTTGTAGTTTTAATGAATTTCTATCTTAAGTCAGAATAAAACAAACATCACCCATATAGCTTAGGGTCATGTCCCCCAGCCCAGAGCCCCCCACATCACAGACCCTGTGCCTGCCTCACCCCAGTCCTCATGTCTAGTCCAGTTTGCATGGATGCTGCAGGAGAGTGGGGTTCAGGTATCAGGTGGCCCTGGATGAGGGGCCCCAGGGTGGGAAGAGCAATGGCTTCAAAGCCAGCAGAGTCCACTCATGAGTGCTGACCATGATGCTGGCCAGGTCCAGGTCTAGGTCTGTTCTGCCCGTGCATAGTAAATCAATCACTGTGACACAGGTTTTGCAAAAGAGAAAAGATTTATTTGCCAGGGCACAGAGTGAGGAGGAAGGAGAACAGTTCCCAGATCTGCCTCCCTGAAGATAAGGCTTGGGAATATTTAAAGATTAGGGAAGTGGATGGTCTAAGGTGTGGGGAAGGTGATTGGCAGTGGGGAACAACCAAGTAATAGGTTCATTCTGCACAAGCATAGCTGGAATTCACGGCATTTCATAGGACATATGTACAGAAAATGGGGGCATTTGCATCATATGAGGGTGGAGTTTTTGGCCCTCTGATGTCAAAAGGCACCTACTGGGCATGTATGCAGGATCAGTTGAAGGGTCAGTAGTACCAACCAATTTGAACTGGACAGGAGCTGGCCCAAGTTCCTGAAAAATTACGGAAGCCGCCATTGCCATGGTGACCTGTAAATGCTAATTATAAAGCAGCCAGTGAAGGTGAGGTTTCAGCGTTCAGCGGAGAGGCCTCCAGCTTCATGGAAAGAGGAAAAAACAAAAACAAAAGCAAAAAGCAAGCGAACAAAGCTAGCAGGCAGGCCGACCTGATCAAAATAACCCCGTAGTGTCAACCATGCCCACCTCCAGCAGAGACACCCCCTGCTACCTGGTCAGCTTCCCTAGCTCTTTTCCTCTGTCTTCAACGCACAGGTTAGCCTGATGAAGATACCTTCATTCCCTGGCTCAGGAGTGGGAGGGGGCCTTTCTCCACAGCCATCAAGTCCAAACCCATCTGGCTTCCAGCTCCAGCTGGCAGAGCAGTGACTGCTGGATGTCATTGTTAGTGCCCTGGCCCCTGGTCGCTGGCAGGGTCTCCCTGTCCTCATGGGCAGAATGAGGTTCTCTCCTCCACCTCCCTGGTGGTGGCCTGGTTGCCCAGGTTGAGCCTATCAGGAGACCAACCTGCATAGACATGCTCAGCATCCCATGGAATATCTTGAGTTGGATGGCATCACAGGGTCCTCCACATGAACCCCCTCATGGCTGGGGGCCCAGGCTCCAGGCCTATGTGAGGAGGGTGGTGGGGAGGATGGGGCATGCTCAGCCCTCAGTCCCAAGAGAACATGGGAGGAAGAGAGACATCAGCGACAGGCCTAATCCAAATTACCCTTGAGATCTCCCTTCTTCTCTCACAGGGTAGCACATCTCAGACAATCCCAGAGTCGGCCTCCCTCCTCATGCCCAGAGTCGCCCTTGCCTGGGGCCTGTGCTGAGCCCCTAACAACAGCTCCCAGCTTCCTCCCAGCACCCCCCACCACTCCCTGTCTGCTATTCTCTGCTCAGGAGCTCCCGTGGTAGGACCAGCTCCCTTCCTGTGAGAACCTTCCAGACAGAGGTGGCTTTACCAGAGGCTGACAAAGCTTATGTTTCAGGGGCCTTCACTCTCCAGAGCCCCTTCTAAGGCCCTGGTTGGGCCCCAAGAGATGTGGTCAATGAGCATTGTTAATTCGCGGATTAGCTAGGATTAGTAGCTGTGAAGAAACCTTGCCATGCCCTGAAATCTTACAGTTCATATACAAAGACCCTTGGCCAGGATTTCCCTAATCTGACAACAACCCTGAAAATTTGCATGACATAATCCATAATGGATGGCGAAGGAGAAAGAAACTTTTTGAAACTGTCCATAGCAAAAAGCCATTTTGATGAGACTCTGCTGGAGGCTGGAGAAGAGCTTGAACTCACTTCCTATTATCTTTACGAGAACAATAGAACAAAATCATTGGCCAACGAAGAGGTGAACAAAGAAGGCACAGCCTAAACCATTGAGGGCAGAAAGCCATAAAGATGTGTTGGGATGCTAAGGAATGCATTGGGTGTGATTTTCCTCAATGTTATGATGTTTTTGGTAATGGTTGGCTTTTTGAAATCTGTAATTTATTGCTTTTCTTTTCTCACTCTAAATAAATATTAAATTATAAAGCTAATTTTGAATCCTAAGTCTATGGCTTTTTAAAAAATTTATTTATTTTTTTAAATTTTTTTGAGATGAAGTCTCACTGTCTCCCAGGCTGGAGTGCAGTGGTGCAATCTCAGCTCATTGCAAGCTCTGCCTCCTGGGTTCATACCATTCATTCTTCCTGCCTCAGCCTCCCCAGTAGCTGGGACTACAGGCGCCCACCACCACGCCCAGCTAATTTTTTTGCACTTTTAGTAGAGACAGGGTTTCACCGTGTTAGCCAGGATGGTCTCGATCTCCTGACCTCGTGATCCTCCCACCTCAGCCTCCCAAAATGCTGGGATTACAGGCATGAGCTACTGTGCCCGGATGGTGTTTTTTTTTGTTTGTTTTTTTTTAAGGATTCCCCAAATGGTATCATTTTCAGAACCATGAAACCTGGGTCTGCTGCATCTGAGGTCTTCCTACTGCACTTATAATAACATTTACTGTTTTCCCTGTGGTGTGGAAGGCTCCCTGGTCCCTCTCTATCACCACCTCCTAGCACTGTGTCCATTCCTCGCGACGCTGCAGACACTGATTTTCTACTGATCTCGGCCCTACTTTGGCGACTGCATTTGCCTTGCCTCCTACCTGGAACCTCTCCGGCGGATTTTCCCTTCTGGTCATTCAGGGATGAGCTCCAGGCCACCTCCTCTGAGAAGACCTCCAGGATAATCCTATTTAAGGTGGAGACCCCTTCCCATCCCACCCCATACCCTACCCCAGCCACTGTGGCAACCCTCTGCTTTGTTTCTTTATCTGAAAATACAATGTTCCCTCTACAGTGCCTGTCCCTTCCCCAATTGGGAAGCATAGTGGGGTTGGAACACACTTGATTGGATGTTCAGCACCTAAAACAGTGCCCAGCACATGGTGAACACTGTGGACGAAGAGACTACTGGTTGCTGTTTGAATGAACACCTTCTTTCTGGAAGGTGTGCTAGCAATATGTCTTGAGAGCTCAAAATGTGCAAACACACTAATCCCACTTCTAGAAATTAATCCCAAAGGAACCATCAGAAAGGTACACAAAGGAGTTTAGCTAAGCAGTAAAGACCATGACTTTGTAATAAATCTTTGGTTCTAATCTTGGCTCCACCAATTAAATAGCTGCTGGGTGACCCTGAGTACGTTCCTAACATCTCTGAGTCCTGATTTCCTCGTCTCTAAATAGGGATGGTAATGGTAACGTCCAGAGAGGGAAGCTTGCGGCTCACATGAGGTCCCATATGGAAAGTGCTTACACAGAGCCAGGCGTGTGAACACAGCTCAACGCCGACTAGTACTGTGTTCCATAATGCTCATTATGGCCTTGTTTATAGTAGAATAAAATCTGAAAGAGCCTAAACATCTAACCACGGGGGATTGTCTAGATAAGTGATGTGATACCTTTAGATAAATTACTGTACATCCTTGAAGAGTCTGTTTTCAAATATTTAATAATGCAAGTAAAAGCTCACCAAATGAGATTAAATGAAAAAGGTAGGACACACAGTCAAATAAAGTATGATCCTACTTTTGGTATTTAAATATATGCCTATGTTTATTGGAGTGTACAAGTGGATGTGTATACTGCAAGAAAATGCAGTAAAATCACGCCATCTATGAATAATGAAATGATGGTAATTTTAATTTTCTCTTCATTTGTACTATAAGCATGTGTTACTTTAAAGTCAGGGGAGGAATAACACTACTTTTAAAGTGTACAGAGGATGTTCAGTTTTCTTACAGACAACATGTCCTGACCACAGCTGTTATCTGTGGATAGGAGATAGTGGATTAAACTACTGACTCCAATTCTTCACCCTTCCCTGTCCCTATGCACTTGACTGTGCAGTTCCTCCCTTACAGAAGGCAGAGCCACCCTCACGGCCTCTTGCCATTGGGTTTGGTCTGTGACTCCTCCTGGCCAGTGGAATGTGGGAAGAAGTGACGGTTGCGAGTTCTGTGTCTTAAGAAGTTTGTGGCCAAACGCGGTGGCTCACACCTGTAATCCCAGCACTTTGGGAGGCCAAGATGGGCGGATCACAAAGTCAGGAGATCGAGACCATCCTGGCTAACACGGTGAAACCCTGTCTCTACTAAAAATACAAAAAATTAGATGGGCATGGTGGCGGGTGTCTATAGTCCCAGCTACTTGGGAGGCTGAGGCAGGAGAATGGCGTGAACCCGGGAGGCAGAGCTTGCAGTGAGCAGAGATCACGCCACTGCACTCGAGCACTCCAGCATGGGTGACAGGGTGAGACTCCGTCTCAAAAAGAAGAAGAAGAAGAAGTTTGCACGCTCCCAGTGCCCTCTTGTCTGCCATTGTCATGGGAATAAGATGTTGCCCTGGCACATGCAGCAGGCCGGCAGCCCAAACCTGCAGCTGAGAACCACCCAGCCGACCTGCAAAGGAGTGGGAAATGCATGCTTACTATTGTGTGCCTCTCAGACTTTGTGGCACTTGCAGTGGGTGGGTGGGGCAGAGTGGAAAGGCTGTTTGGAGGAGAATGAAAATCTGCCCTGGCCTGTGTCCATCTGTGTGTGGCCCCATGTGAGGGAGCCTGGGCTATTAAGGTTTGGTCTCCCCTACCACCTCTGGTCTCTGTGACCTCCTCCAGTTCTCTCCAGGGCTCAAGGGGCCCCGATCAGCACACACCTCTGCATCTGTGCTCAGCATTCTGGTAGTGGTTCTTTTCTTCATCTCAATGGTTGGGATGAGGACCCGAAACTGAAAATAGATGCAACCAAATTCAACAAGTCTATTAACTTCTATTCAATTAAAGCATAAGCTGGCATTGCTGGCTTGTTGCATTTTAAAGCTGAAAGGGGCCTGAGAAGTTATTGGACGTAACACCCTCAATGAGTGTGACTTGCTCACTGCTTGAACAGTGGCTCTCCTTGCCTTAGGAGGGAGCCTGACCCCTTAGTGCTGTTTCAGTTTGGTGGCACATTTGACCCCAGGATGCTTCCAGCCTCCTCTTTGTCACACCTGTGCATGGAAACGCTCCTCTCATCATGACACTGGTTGTTCCAATATGTTACACACCTGCTCAGGTCTAAGTCTTTCCGTCTTTGTCTTCAGTCTGTCAAGTCCTCACTCTTTCCACCTGGGAAATTCTCAGCCCAGGTGTCCTCTCCTGTTGAAATCTTCTCTGGCCCCACTAGGTGGAGCTAACTGCTCCATCATCAATGCTCCCCCAGCAAGCTAACTGGTCAGGGCCTTTGCCCCAGGGTGCCCCCTGCCTGGTGGGGCATTCCCTTTGCTGTTTACACCAGTGTCCCTTCTCATCCTTTATGTCTCAGAGAGCTCTTTCCTGTCCCCCACAGTCCAAGGTTGTCACTGTTCAGGCTGCCCTGAGCCAGACCGTAACACCACGCCGTTTTGATTTCTCCGCTGCACCTGTCCCTACCTGGAACAGTCTTGTAGATGCGTTATCTGTCTCTTTCTGGCTCCCCACTCCATAGTGTCAGCTCCTGGGTTGCAGGGACATTGTTCACTGCTGCAGCCCAGGCCCCACACAGGGCTGCACAGGATAGAACCACAGCGAGCCTTGGTGGGATAAATAAACCTGAAGTTGAGACTTCCTCCAGATCCCAGGCTCTCTCCTTCTACTGTTCCTGAATGGTTGCTGCTCCAGAGCAGAACACTGTTCCTTACCATGGCTGCCTGTACTGGCCATGCTGCTCTCCTGGGCAGCACGAGGAGCTCAGAGTCCCAGGCTGGACCCAGCCAGGCCGCTCCCCTGTGATACTTGATGGCTCCTCTCTGGACTCCTGACATCAGTCACATTTTGAGTTTGGAGAGGGAGCATTAAGGCCAGTCAAGTGGATAAATCACATTTTTAAAAAATGGGTCAAACATGGATTTACACAATAGCCTGTGACAAACACAGCTTCGGGGGACAATCTGGCAGGAAACATCCACTTTTCCAAAGGGCACCATGGCCCTGGTAGAAATAATGAGGGCTTTTTTTAGGATTGTAATTATTCCCAGGTGCTGACAGGCCAAAGATCCGATCACTGCGGTCACTCAGCACTCATGTGTGCACCCAGCAGGCTCTATTCTTGGGTCTCCAGGTAAGCGTCCTGCTCCCAGGGGTGGCTGGCATGTCCAGTGTACATCCTTGTGGTTCCCGACCCCTCCTACCCATGCACAGTCTTGGAGGGAATAGGGCGCAGGAGGCTCCTGTGAGCGCAGGGCCGGGGACGCAGCAGGTCCTTGGCCAACGGTGTGTCTTTTCTCCTGCCACAGCTCTAGGGCAGGGGAGGCTTCAGGGTCTCCTGAATGTATCCAACAGGCTCATGAGGCTGGGGTTGCAGTGGTTAGAGACTGGGGCTACAAGGCTGTTGCTCAGCAGAGACATAAGGGCCCCTACTGTACAAGCTGGAAAGGGCCGTGGTGGCTGTCCACCTGAAACCTTGATGGTCCTGATGAGGGAATGGAGGCCTATGGGAACGCTGAAGGCTGAATGACGCCAGTGCTGGGTTCTGGGAGGATTGTCAGTGCCAAGCTCCCTGCAGGAGGGGTGGACTCACCCATGTGGTGCCGCTGCAGAGGGCCAGGCACAGCCTTGGCCTTGGCATCTTACTTAGGGTTCACACCAGCCCTGTGAGTTAGGTGTTAGCCTGTTTCCCAGATGAGAAAAGTGAGGTTCAGAGAGGTTAAGTGACTGGTCCAGCATCCCACAGCAAATCCCTCCTCCACTCAAAAGTGGCCAATCTGGAAAAGACACCCAAGCTTCCCGGCTTCCACACCAGGAAGTCCTCCCCAGTTCCACTTGCTCTCTGTCCTGCAGGACTAGAAGGGAAGAGGCAGGGCAGGACCAGGGACCTCGGCTGGGCCCTACCCCTCAGGAAGTACACATTGCTGCCCCTCCCGCACTGATGGAGTGTGCATGCTAAAACCATTAGAAGGGGAGAAAGCGCCAGGGTCATGGCACTAGTTTAGCGCCGTGTAGAGATGCAGGCTGCCCAGAGTTGCAGGACTTGATTGGTTTCTAACATCCCTGCTCAAGGCAGCTCTTCGCTAAGACCTAGAGCAGCTCCCAGCTTCCACTTGGGTCCTCAACCTGTCCTTCCTCTACACTGAGCTTCCCTAATCCTGCCTCCCTGCTCAGCAGGGGTTCCTGGCCCCTCACCCTGGAGTTTCTCTGCAGGTTCAGTTTCTCTGGCTCCTGGTCCTAGCTGATGTTGGGTTTATCTTCACTGCCCTCCATTATGGACCAAATTCCATCAGAGCAGCCTGGATCTTGCAATAGCTCCAGCATGTCCACCATCCACCCCTGTGTGCCTCCCTAATCCTCCCCTGCAGCAGCCCAGGGGAGCCTTCAAAAAGGTGGAATGAAATTCAGTCTCTCCCCTACTTAAACTCACCAGGTCTCATTAAAATTCAAAACCAACACCCATCAGTTTCTTGGCATATTGGTCAGTGTCTTGGCATGGGAGAGGGGCTGCCCAATGGGGCTAGGGCCAGAAGAGAGGAACGCAGCCATTGCAGCCATGGCTCAAAGGGAGGGAACCAGGGAGTAAGCGCCCCTGCCTCTCTCTCCTCCCACCCCCTGGTCTCCTCTGGTGCCTCCAGAACCCAACAGAAGCCAGGACACAGGAGGGCACTGGAGCCCTGTTGATGCTGTCCGTGCAGGTCAGTCTCCTTGCACAGAGCAGGGGAAGGGGTGGAGGTGGGTCTGGAGGGCACACAGAGGATAATATATTTTCCCCTCCCCAGCCTGTGGTGGGGACTGTTAGCTCCATAATAAAGATGTGGGGCCTGATCAGGGAAGCTGGGCTGCTCAGTGATGGAGCTGACTTCAAAGCCCTCAGGCTTCCTCATCCCAGTTGAGCCCCTCCCAGCAGAACCACAGATGATTCCCACCTATGGGCAATGGGCAAGGCATTCAATAATAATGCTGGTTTAAGATGCCATCACCACCAATAATGGTGAACAGCTACTTACTTTCAAGGAAAGAAGAACTTTCCAGAAGCTGAAGCTCTCAGTTTTGTGATGAGCTCAAGTGCCTGACCTGGAAGTGCAGTCTCGTCTTCCCATGCTCCTGGCTGCCAAGTGCAAAGAGCATCTGATACGGTTTGGATTTGTGTCCCCATGCAAATCTCATTCTAATTGTAATTCCCAGTGTTGGAGAAGGGGCCTGGTGGGAGGTGACTGGATCATGGGGGCGAACTTCCCCCTTGCTGTTCTCATGATAGTGAGTGAGTTCTCATGAGATCTGGTGGTTTAAAAGTCTGTGGCACTTTCCCCTTCGCTCTTTCTCTCTCCTGCCCCGCCATGGTAAGACATGTTTACTTCCTCTTTGCCTTCTGTCATGATCATAAGTTTCCTGAGGCCTCCCCGGTCATGCCTCCTGTACAGCCTGTGGAACTGTGAGTCAATTAAACCTCTTTTCTTTATAAATTTCCCAGTCTCAAGTAGTTCTTTTTAGCAATGTGAGAGCGGACTAATACAGCATCCCGGGAGGGAGGGGGAGTCCTGATGGGCAGGTGGAGGCTGCTGAAGCTCCCAGGAGAGAAGTGGAGAAGACTATAGGCATGGGGGGCCCTCTGAGAGCCACAGCGGTGCCTGCCTTGCAGAAGCTTACGTGGCATTGGAACCTCAGCCCCACACTCCAGGGAGCTGCTGGGGCACCAGCCTCCTTCCTCAGCCAGCTCCCGCTGCAGCTGCTCCCTGTGCCAATAGAGCTGGAGGGGGCACTGCTGGTGCTAATATTGCTCAAGAACAATTGCATATAGTTCTCATTCATGAGTCTCCCTAAAGGCCTGAATCATGGGAGGCTCTCTGATAGAGGACCCGGCTCAGGCTGGACACACTGAGCTGACTGAGGCCTGGACACAGAGGTTCTGCCCATCACATTGCTGTGTGCCCTTTGGAGAGCCACTGGGTCCCAGTGGGAAAGAGCCTAGTTGGGGCCCTCCAAAGCAAAGGGGCCTCTGGTGACCTGGTTTAAAGGCAGTTCTGCCCTAAATGTTTGTCATCTCCCTTCCCCAACCCTTACCATAACTCCAAGACCCAAATAAGCCCATCCAGTGGGTGCCCTCTCACCAGAACTGCCCACCCTCTAGACCCCTCCTTCAGCTTGTCCCCCACCCCAGCCCTTCCCTGCCTCCTCCATTCCCTGCCTGCTGGCTCTGCCCACTGGTCTGCTGGGTTCTGCTGAAGGGGGAGTGCGGCTGATGGAACTTGATGGAATCTAAAAATGAGTTTTCACCGCGTGTCAACCCTTCATCTTGCACTGTGCGACTCTGAGCATTTTATAGCGGGGGAGAACGGAAACAAAAAAAAGAAAGAAAGAAAAACACTTGTGTTTCTTGAGATAAATAGGGAGTGTTGGCAAGGCTGAAGTGTTAAAAACATTTCTTGTCTGCTGTTGACACCATGAATGCTGCCTAATAAGCTTTCCCTTATCTTCCTTGAAGCGTCTCCATGCAGAGAGAGGGCTCCATTGCCCGCCTCCTCCCACCTCCTGTTTTCAGGTTGCAGGACAGGTCAGCTTCTTCCATCCACACAAACAAACCCTGTAACACCTTTCCGGCTCTGCCAGGGGCACTTCACTGGAACCAGAGTTGATTGGTTTTGCAGGTCTTTCTCTCTTGTGGGGAAGGCACACACACATTGGTGAATAAGTGATAGTTCTCACAATGCCCCAGCAGCACCCAATGCTGTCCTCAGCCACCAGCTCTACCGACTTCTCAGAAACATCCTCTTCCTCACCCCAGCATCTTTCTACATCACCAGGTAGAAGATCACCAGCCTTAAGCAAGCTTACCAGGCAAAGGGCCTCGGTGAACACAGGGGCCTGAGATGGTGGTTAGTCCTGTTGTATTAGTCCACTCTCACACTGCTAAAAAATACATAACTAAAAGTGGGTAATTTATAAAAGAAAGAGATTTAATTGACTCACAGTTCCACATGGCTGGAGAGGCTTCACAATCATGGCAGAAGATGAAGGAAGAGCAAAGGGACTTCTTACATGGCGGCGGGCAAGAGAGCTTGTGCAGAGGAACTCCCATTTATAAAACCATCGGATATCACGAGACTTACTCACTACCACGAGAGGAGTATGGGAGAAACTGTCCCCATGAATCAATTATCTCCATCTGCCCCCGCCCTTGACATGTGGGGATTATTACAATTCCAGGTGAGATTTGGGTGGGGACACGGCCAAACCATATCACCTGGAGTGTAGGGAACTTGACCCCCACTGCAGAATCTGAGCCACCTGGCTCCTGCCCTGAAATTCACAGGAGCAGAACTTGGGTTCGTGGTGGGTGCCCTCATTGAAGGGAAGTGATGTAGGGTGGTTAAGGGCGCAGGCTCTTGGTTTAAATTCTGGCTCAGCTATTTCCTTGCTGTGCCACCTTGGGCAGGTCGCTTCATCCCCTTGAGTCTCAGTTTTCTTGTCATGAGACATGGATAAGAATTTGAAGATTAGGTGAAAAAATGCCTGGAATATGACTAACACAGTACCTGAGACATAGTAGGCATTTGATATGTGTCTGCTCTCATCAATTAGTATTCATAGTGATGCAATGAGTGACACAGAGGCTCTCTAGGGCTTGATCCTGAACCTCCAGGCAGCATAGGTCACCCCACTCCCACCTCCATGCCCTTCGGCAGGCTCAGAGATGGACACCTTGATGGCCACTTCTTGCAGGCAGAAGCTGCATGCAGGATGAATACGGATGAGCTGGGGCCCAGCTCACAGGAGGCCAGGCTGACCCAGTGCATTTCAGGAATGGCCTGTGTGATTGTCCCTAAAGAATCAGAAGGAGCATGGGCTGAGCATGGTGTGAGGTGGGGCCACATCTCCTGCCAGGGGGGCGCTGGGGTGACCTCTGCTGCTCTCTCATCCTTCTGGGTGCTTAGAGGGAGAAAAAGGAGACTGGATGGAACTGGAAGATTCTGTTCTTACCCACATGGGTTCCATGAGTGACACATCCTCAAAGTTCACCTTACAATTTGCAGATGAGGACACTGGGGGTTAGAGGGGTCAGTTCGATCCCCAGTGACCCCCCAGTGAGTGAGTTAGCTACAGTGTTGTGGATCCTGAACAACTCCCAGGCTAGGACTCCTCCACTACCATCCGTCTGCAGGAGGTGACCCAAAGCCCCTTCCCCTGGGCAGGGATCCTCCAGTGTGCCCATTGGCCATCTTCTTGAAGCCCCATCATTTTTCTTGTCTTCAAAGCCTTTCCACCAAATATGCATATGTCCCCTCCACCTGCCCCAGGGCTCAAAGTCCCTGAGAGTCCTTCTTTGGAGGTAGCTTTGTAGGAATGTTGAAGTATCTTCTACTTTAAAAATGGGAGTGGAGACTGGGAAATATGCCAGCATCAGTTTCTTCAACTGCTCCCACTTGACTCAGCCACCATAACCTTTTTCTCTGCTTGCCTTGGACCCTCCCCCAACCAAATTACAGGGATATCAGCGCCAAAGGTGATTTGTGCTGAGATTATTGACAAGTGGCCTCCCCACTGTGCAGACGTTGAGCTTAGAATGAATCAGAGTGTATATGATGAAGAGAAAGAAGGAGGATTTGCAAGTAACTGTGTGTGGGTTTGTATTTACATAATTCCTTTGAGTTTTAGATTTTCCTCTTCTTTACGGGTTTGTGGGTGAATTTTATGTCTTAGCTGATCTTGCACGTCAGTAAAAAGAAGAAATAATGCATAGCACAGGTTTCAGCTCAGACAAACCCAAATTTGCATCCCAGCTCTCCTATGAACCCCCTACATGGCACTGTGCCTCAGTATCCTGATCCCCAGAAGAGGCTAATCAGCATGCACTCCACAGGGCTGTTGAGAGGATTTGATGGGATATGCATTAGTTATCTGTTGTAGTATAACAAATTGCCCCCCAAATTTAGTGGCTTAAAACAATACATATTTATTATCTCACAGTTTCTGTGGGGCAGAAATCTGGGCACAACTTAGCTGAATCCTGTGCTTCAGTGGCTCTCACAGGTTGCAATCCAAATATCAGCTTAGGCTGGGATGGCACCTGAAGGCTCGACTGGGGAAGGATCTGTTTCCAAGCTCCTGCACTTGTTGGCAGGACTCAGTTCCTAGAAGGCTAATAGGCTGCAGGCCTCAGTTCCTGGCTGGCTCTTGGCTGGAGGCTGCTTCAGTTCCCTGCCACGAGGGTGTCTCCCACATAACAACTTGCTTCACCAAAGCCCAGAACACAAGAAGGCAATATAAATAATCAGCTGGCAAGGCAGAAGCCACAGTCTTTTGTAACCAAATCATGGAAGTGACATCCTGTCACCTTGTTGAATAAATAAGTTGCAGGTCCTGCTTACTGTGTCATCCCAGGAGGCTGGGATCTTTCAGGCCATCCCAGGCTTCCTCCCATGGAATAATTCATTACAGTGCTTAACACAGAAATTACCTGGCCTCCTGCTACATCCCATTCAGCCTCTCCCCACCCTGCCCTTCACCACTGCTCATTCTTACACTCAGCAGCAGTTTTACTCAGCAGCAGTTTGTTGACACCTGCTCTGGGTCACACCGTGGGTTGGACACTGGGAACAAGAAGACTCGGGCCCAAGCAGCCCCAGTCTATGGGGAGGTAGGAAGTCACAGTAATATCATCCCTCAGGCCACTCAACCCTCCTCTGCCCACTGTGAATTCCACTCAGCCCTCTTGGCAGAATGCAGATGGACATGACACCCTGGTTCCCAGAGAACTAGATCATTCTGAGGTCCCCCTCCTATCTCTCCCCACCTCTGCTTAAACTTTCTTTAAGAACCATAAAATAAAACTTGTTTATGCCAGGGCTTTGGTGCTGGGAATGCATGCAGATGGCACCAAATTAGCAGCCTGGCAGACACAGAAGGTTCTGAACACAATCAGCTGAAATGGACCAGATCTTCCCCCATCTCTGAGCCCAGTGTGGAGGCAGCCCTGGGAACCCTTCCCCTCTCCCCTCCTGACCAGGCATCCTGTCAGTCGGAGGCTCAGAGAGAGGAATGCAGGGGCCTCAGGAGGAGGCCCAGGGTGACAGGGCATCGTCAATCACCACCGCAGAGGGGCAGAGACAGGCATGCTGTCCAGGGGTTCACACTCCCCTTCACAGTGCAGGGCCAGTGCTGGGCAGGGGCTGCCCAGCCAGGGATGACTTGGCCCAGCCCCACTGCATCTAGGTGGGGTGACCATGTAGCTCTGGCCAGTGGAATGTGAGTGGAAATGATGTGGACCTCTCTGGCCGAAGTGATTAATCATCTGGGCACCTGCTCCTCACTCACTTCCCTTTCCTTGATTCCCCGGAGGCCATGCATGTTGATGACATCATCCCAGATCAAGGAATCTGGATCCCTGCATCACCACTCAGAAGAGACAGCCCCTGGAGGACATGCCCCAGGCCAGCAGCAGCCACTTGGGCTTTGCCTGGGAGAGAAATAAACTCTTCCTGGGTGAAGCCACGGGCATGTAGGGGCTGTTTGTTATGCACTTCACCATCCTGACTGATACAGCCCAGCCCTGCTCCTCGTCCCTCCATCCAGCAGGTATTGATCGGGCTCCTCTATGTGCCAGACTCTGTGCTAAGGATGGGGACACACTGTGACTGAGACCCACAAGGTCTTTGCCATCATGAGGCTCTTGACTGCAGAAGCAGCCAAGCAAAATGAGCAAATGAACAACCAAATAATTCCATGCTGTGAAAAGGACCAGGAAGGAAAAGAGATAACGATGAGAAACCAATGCCAGATTTGGGGAGGTTGTGGTTGGCGGGAGGGAAACTTGAGAGGGAGGCTGGGAAGTGCCCAGGGAAGGAAGGAGCTATAGGGCAGAGGAGGTTCCTACAGAGAGGACAGAGGCGCAGGCCCCACCAGGCCTGGCCACTCCCAGCTTTATGCAAATTACTTCCCTCCATCCTTATGATAATTGGGACAAGGGGTTGTTATTGTCCCCATTTTACAGAGGAGGGAGCTGTGACCCCAGAGAGGTGGGGTGATGGGACCAAGTCACAGAGCCAGGAAGTGTGATTGTCTTAGGTTTAGAAAGAAGGGAAGGAAGGAAAGAAGAGTTAGGGAGAGAGAACAGGGAGAAGAAAAGAAAGAGAGGGGCCTTGCTTCCTAGGCACAGCATGAGGGAAGGAGACAGAGAAGAAAATTGCAAATTCGGAGGTTGTGAGAGGTGAGGGAAGCAGAAACACTCGAACAATAAAAATGGTCACACTGTGACCTATGACATCTCCCATGTGGAGATGTGTCTGTGAGTGTCAAAGTCCCCGGGGCAATCGCTGGGTCCCTCTGGGGAGAGGCAGGCCCGGTTGTCCCTGCAGCCCTCCTGCAGGCCTCTGACAGCTCTGTCTCCCCCACTGGCTGGACCAGGGCTCCTCACACTTTAAAGTGGCCATCCACCACCTCAGGTGCATGTTAAGTGCAGAGTCAGGCTCATTTGACCTCCGGGGTGGGGCACAAGAGCCTACATCTCCCCACTGATGTGGATGCTGCTGTCACCTTCTGGGGCAGCAAGGACCTAGAATGGAGGGCAGCTTGGATCGAGCCCAGCTGGCCTGACGTCCTAGCCTGGCTCTCATCCTTCCAGTCCAGAGGACGGGCAGTCTAGATGACTTCCAGGAAGAGGATGGGGCCCTACCCTAAAGATGGCCCGAGGCCAGGGAGGAGCAAGAAAGGAAGGGAGAGACTCCCACTGTCCAGGTCCTTTGGGTGTTGAGTGACTCGTCCGAGGTCACACTCTGGATGGAGCAGCCACCCAAACCCAGCCTCAGGTCAGGACCTCTGCTCTTTTGCCCAGGCAGAGGTACTGGAAACAATGTCTCTCTGACCCATGGAATCGGGTTGGATGTGGCTCAGCATGAGGCAGGTCCCGGGAGAAATGTTTCATTCCAGAAAGCTTCTGAAAGCAAACTCTGAGTAGCTCTCAGATCTACCCGCAGTACTAAGTGATTTCTTCCTGATTAAGTGAAATGTCATAAGTCACAGTGTGACCATTTTTAATGTTCGAATGTTTCTGCTTCCCTCACCTCTCCCAACCTCCGAATTTGCAATTTTCTTCTCTGTCTCCTTCCCTCATGCTGTGCCTAGGAAGGAAGGCCCCTCTCTTTCCTTCTCCCTGTTCTCTCTCCCTAACTCTTCTTTCCTTCCTTCCCTTCTTTCTTCCATCCATCCAGTATTTTAGATTCTGCTTTGTGCCCTGCAGTGTTCTAGACCGCAGGAAGCCACATTCCTGAGATGCACACGGCTCTGCACTGCCCTCCTGAAACCTTCAGTCATCCGGGAAGACAGAGGTGATTAAGATGGGACCCTGGCCTGCCCTATGGAGACTGGCTCTCTCACAGGACCCTGGGAGTGGACAGTGGCACATAAATCATCAGTGACAATCAAGAGTCCCTCCCCCATTCCCAGCCAGGATGCAGCAAAAGCACAAAGTGTGTGGCAGGAGAGGGAAAGGGCACTAACTCTGCATATCAGGGAGGGCTTCCTGGAGGAGACACCTGAACTGACTGTTAAAGAATGAATGGGTATGACCAGTAGAAAGACAATGCCAGGGCAGAATATGTCGAGAGGATTCTCTTCCAAGGTTGTTTACTGAGTGGATGGATGGATAAATGGGAGAATTAATGAATGAATGAGTTTAATTCAGATTCACCTTTTGTCAACAGAGCTGAGCCTAATGTCCAAGCTCTGACACTTGCTCAGGTGGCCCTCTGCCCCTCTGGGAGAGAAAGACCCTTCTCCTCCAGCTGCCAGAGTCCTCACTAGGGCTTCAGGGTCTTCCTTAACCCCAGGAGTCTCCTGCTCAGGACCCTGGAAGCTCAAGGTTCTCCCAGTCCTGGGTTTCTCTGTCTGTAGTTTGCTCACAGCTTTCAAGAAGCAGCAGAGCCATGGAGAAGAGCACAGACCTGGGCATAAAACTCGCCCATGTCCCCTTGATAACTCCGTGGCCTTGAGCAAGCCACTGCACCTCTCTGAACTTCAGTGCTCTCCTCTGGAGAGTAGGTTGATTATAATGGTGCCTACCCCAGTAGCCTGCCCATCTTTGCATATGACTTCCCCTATGAAGAGGAGGCGTTTCTTCACTACTCCCTCAGTGTGCACGGTCCTGTGACTTGTTTTGACCAATAGAATATGTTGCATGTGAAGGTGTCGATTGGAAGCTTGCACCTCAAGGGACTCCCCCATTTGGAAATCTGACATCTCTGTTTAAACAAGCTGAGGCCAGCTTGCTGGATAATCAAAGCCTACACACGGCCCTCAGATAGGTGAGAAAGCCAGCCAACATCAGCAAAGCCAACACACAGATGAGCTAACAGCTGACTTCAGAAGATGGAGAGAGCTTGGCCAGTGCAGCAAAATCGTCCAGCCCACCCGAAGAGTTGGGAACTAAATCAGTACCCACTGATTGAAGCTACTCGCTCTTATGGTTGCAGCACGCCATCACTGCGGCAATGTATAACTGGAATGTACTCCAAAGGGTTATTGTGAAGACGAAGTAAATCAGTAGATAGAGGGGCTTAGAGCCCGTGCCTGGTACCCAGGAGGCTCTAAATGGGTATTGCTAGGGTTATTGCTTCAGAAGTGCCTGCCCTCAGGTGGAGCTTCTCCTTGTCATCAATGTGAAGATCTGGATGAATGGCTTCCTCCCTGCTCACGATGGAGCTCTCACATGTCACCACCAGCCTGAACACCAGGACATTGTTACTTAGTAGCTCTCAGGGAACTATCTTCACCTCTCTAATGTTATATTTGCCATGTGCGAAGCGGGGAAGGGGACGCCAACCTTGCAGGGTTGCTGGGAGCCTCCTGTTGTGTGATCAGCCAAGTTGAGCCTGCTCAGGCTCCTGCTGTGGGAAACACTGACCCATGATGCAAAATGAATTGCTGTGGGAGCCCACCTTGAAGGGCACCATCCGGGGTGGGGGGGTGCACAGGGAAGGAGGGGGAGACAGGCTTGGGTGACTCTCAGTCCTGGAGGGCCTGACTCTGTCCTGTGTCCTTTCCTCAAGTCCCCTTGATTTACATGGGGTGATTGGTTCATATCCAGACATCCCTGGCTGGTCTTTTCTCTCTCACCCAATAAAAGCTGATTATCACAGCAGCCCAGACATTTCTCAGGGAGCTGCTTTCCTGAAACATTGGGGAAATACCTGTCCTTCCCCTTGTAAGAGCCTTGTGGACAGTGACTTTGTTGTTCTTATTCATCCTGGCACCTCCTCACTGAATACGGGGTCAGGCAGATAGTTGTTGCTCAATAATCACGTGTCAAATAGCTAAATGAATGCTGCACAGACGCCAACACTCATCACTCCCATCCCCTCTGTCCTGGAAGCTGTCCTTCTCCCTCCAGGATGAGCCGCAATGCTCCTACCTTCAGATCACACTGTCCAACACTGTCTCCATCATGGTCTCCTGTGCTGTGGCCTAAGGGTTGATTTGGAAACACAGATCTGATCACATCAACCTTGCTTCCTCTTTGCCCTCCACTGTCTCCTTGCTGTTGGGATGAAGACCCAAATCCTTAACGTGGCATTTGAGACCCTTGCACAGTCCTGGGTCTTGCTCCCTCTGCAGGCTCCCACCCACTCCTTGCCTTTCAGCCACGTAGGCCTTGAACTTCTTTGTGGCTGCCAAGAGCCCTCCAGCCGCTGGGCCTTTTCACATGCTATTGCCTGGTCTGAACACTCTCCCCGAGCTCCAAGCTCACCTGATAACTCTGCTTCATTCTTCAGATGGTAGCCGGGGGTCACATCCTCAGGGATGCCCTCCCGGCCTGCCTTCAAATCCCCTCGTCACGTGCTCTCACGCACCCTGAGCCTCTCGTTTGGAGCGCCTATCATTTCATGCTGCTTTGTGTGATTCTGGATTAGATGAGTCTCTGTCTCCTCTACACTGAGCTCCAGGAGGGACCGTGCTGGTTTTGCTTACTGTTGATTCCCCTAACACAGTGGCTGTCCCATAGTAGGTGGTCCACGCATGTGTTACGTAAAGAATGGTGACACTGCAGCTTTCAGAGTCCCTCTAAGGGCGGGCAATATGACTCAGACAGATGGCTGGTACTAGGGTCAGGCAAGAGAGGCGCCTAGGCCACAATATTTAGGGAGGCATTTAGCCATCTCCAAATCGCTGGTGCCAGCCTCAGTTTCTGCATTTCATTGACATCACCAAATGCCAGCCACAGGGAGTGAGGGCAGACTACAGGAAAAAGACTTGAGATTTCAAAGAAGTGCCGGCTCAGCTTCCTGAGCCTACATCTGGAAAGCTGATCTGTGCAGAGGACGGATGCATCTCCCACGCACACAGGCATCTGGCTCCCAAAATAGTCTCAAGAATACCCCTCGGCAGCTGAGCTGATGTGTATTTTCATACCCGCCTGATGTTGTTTTGCTTCTGCAGGCTCATTACAGGAACAGGAAAGAGAAATGGACTAATTGTCCCAATTGTGGACATAATGGGGGGATTCTTACCTTTGCAGGCTGCTGCTCACATGGGGAATTTGCAATGGAAATCTCAGGGCCCTTTGGTTACACAGTTCTCAGCTGATGAGGCACTTTGCAGCAATTGTCTGTGTGGCTGGTGGGGCTGACTGGCTGATGGAATGTGGTCTAATGGCCTCATCAGAGGCTCTTGTGAGACCATGGTCCCCCTTACAGAAGAGGGGCAAGGGTGCCGCTCCCATTCCGGCGCACCTGGGCTGGGAACCAAATGAACAGGAAGTTCCCAGGAGCTCCTGCTCTACCCGACACACCACCCGCTACCTGGGAGCTGCCTCCCATCCTGCCTGGATGCAGCTCCACCTGCTTGAGGAGAGGGTCTTGGGGAACCTGCCCCAGGAAGACCTTGACCCTCCTTGTGGAGAAATCCAGGCCCAGAGTCCTAAAGATTTGGAAGCAGCAAACTGTGGGCTGTGCCTCCCTCCCTGTATGCTCTTCCTCCTCAGTGTGTTCTTCAGGGCCCAGATTGGGCTCCCCCTCCTTCAGGAAGCCCTCCCTGATGCCTCCAGCCCATGCTGGCCTCTTCCTTTCTTAACTCCTGACCCAAGCTCTGCAGGGCAGGGTAGGGCTGGGGAGAAGCATGGACCTTAGTGGCAGAGACTTGAGTTTGAGCCTCCTCTGGCCTCCCAGGTTGTTTGATCTTGGGCAAATCACTTGACTTCTCTGAGACTCCATTTCCTCCAGGTAGAATGATGTATTTGAATTCACTCATTCACACAAGCACGCATGCATGCATTCTGTGGTAACGGAAATTAAGGTATAGTTTTGTTAAGGCACAGTGGGAATGTGAGGAATGATGTTCTGGCTCAGCTCCCCTCCTGGGACCCCTGCCCTCGGTGTCCTCGGCAGAGTGCCCACCCTTCTGGGCCTCCTGGGACCCACCTGATGACACATGTTCGGGAAGCTGGCTCCCTGGAAGAATGTGGGGATTCTGGGATCTCTGCTCCCCTGGGGAGATACCAGGCAGTCCCCTCTCAGCCTCCTCCTGAGAGCCCAGGATGCAGTGGATGGAGCACTGGCCTGGGAGTCACAGGGCTCTGGCTTCAGACCCTGCTTTTCCCCACTGCAGCCCCCTAGGCGGGCCACAGCCCACCTGTCAGTCCCTGTGTCTGTGCCTCTACAGTGGGGCTAATAATGCTCAGGTACTGACTATGGATTGCACATTGACCGTGTGCCAGTCACAAAGCTGAATTCTTATCCCAGTGATTCCTCACCTCAGTCCTGTGAGCTGGGTCACTGTGCAGATGAGAAACCCCAGCCCCAAGGAGGAGACATGGTTTGCCCAAGATCACACAGCCAGTAAATGCCAGAGTATCAAAATCTCACATGTACTCCATAAATACATACAAATATTACGAATCAATATAAAATTTAAGACAAAGAGCCAGGATTTCATTGCTGCCTCCTCCAATGGGCTCATCCATGCTGTGTGGACACGTTGTGAACTGTAAAGCTCGGTGGATGTGTGCGGAGTTACTGTTACTGTCCTTCTACCCGAGTGTCCACTGGCCAGGGAAACAGGGTCCCAGACCTCATCTCTGCAGCTGTGAGCCCATTTCCAGTATCTCCTGGGGTTGGTGTTTCTGCACAGAAACACAACCACCTCCCTGAGCCCTGCCGTCCTCCAAGGGCCCAGTGGGTAGACGCTGCTGCTGCCGTGGGGAAGCAGCTGATTGTTCAGTAAGTTTTAATTTCCAGAGCCATGGTGCCCATTAGGCTGTCTGCAGCTTGTGTGCGGTGGGTGGGAAGCAGAGAGGGAGAAATGGCCAGGCTCATTCATATTTTTTCCTTGATTGCCCAAATGTTTATTTGGCATCTATTGTATGTCAGGTACTATGTTTTCTGGTGGTGGCTACAGAGCAGAATTGGGACTCATTCATTGGTTTACGAGTGACAGAAACACATTGCAAACTGACCCAAACAAAAAGAATTGCATTGGCTTATGAAACCGAAACATCTGGGAGACTGCCGGCTTCGAGTCAGCCTTGATCCAGGGGCTCAAGCAGTTGTACCTAGTCTGTGCAGGCAGGTGTACAGTAGAAAGCAAAACAGACAAGGGTCTGTGTCTTCTGAGGCTCACGTTCTATCTGTCCTGACCATCTCTCTGTTTTTGATTTTACTCCATCTTTCAGAGATTTGTCTATCTGTGTCGGCTTTGTTTTAGACAGCCTCCTCCTGCAATGGGCACCTGCACTTCCAGTCTTATATTCTACCAGCTTAGCAACCATAAGGAAAGGAAAGAAAGAGCCTCTTTCATGCTATTTTCGCAAGTCCAAGGGCAAACTCTGATTGGATGAACCTGGAACGCATGCCCATCTCTGAGTCAATCACTAAATTCAGTGGAATGGAAGTCACTGATTGGCCAGGCCTGAGTCACGTGTTTGTCCTTAGCGCCAGTGGTGCAGGGCTGGGCTCTGTCCTGGTCAAAGAACCTAGACAAAGAGTATGTGGTAGGCAAGAGGCACAGTTTCCAAAGGAAAAGTTAAAGAATGTTAGATGTGGTGAGAGGATCGTGAGCAGGTAAACACAATGTTATTGCACAGAGTGAACCTAATTCCTGCCTCTTGCTTGGCAGCTGGGCTGGGATGGCCAAAGTCAACTGGACTTATGTGAGTGACCCTGAAGAACCTCCACAATCGGAGGGCGATGATGCACCTGCAGTCTAGCACCGCCCCTGGACTCCGACCTCCTGGTTCAGGTGACCATACCTGCCTTCAGTCCACCCCAGCTGAGCCAGCCTGCATCTGAGGGGTGAGGGTGGGCAGAGCTGTCCTGATGCTGCTGGGCCCACAGAGCACATGTTGGCTCAACTACCCCCTGGCTGTGAGACCCTGAGTAAGTTTCCCAACTTCTCTGAGTTTCAGTGTCCTCGTCTATAAAATGGGAATGATCAAACAGACTTTGTAGCAGGGAGCGTTGCTGTGAAAGCTAATGACAACACCTGTGACTCAGCACACACTAGGTACTGACTGAGTAGCGCTGTCGACAGCAGGTGCTCATGGAATGGCAGCCATTGCTGTGACCTCTTGTCTGGTGCTTTGCAGGTGGGTGATGTGTGTTGCTGATGCGTCTGCCTCTGCCATCTGACCATGACCTCCTCAAGCAAAGGAACATGAGCGATCTTTCTCTGAGGCCAGAGCCCTGCCCACGGCCTGGCACTCCAGGATGGGTCTGCTGAGTCATTGGAAACTGCCTTTGGGAGGATGAAGGACAGGGAGGGAGCTTCGTGGTCATTGTCCAAACAGCAGCCAGACCCTGAACCTCTCTTGGTCGTCTATTCACAGTGCACGTGTCTCAGCAGGACACAAGTTTCTTGGCAGCAGAGGGGAGTTATTTAAAGTCCCTATTAAAACAGCTGAACCTTGATAGAACAGAGCAGTTGTCAGCGCTGGGACCCCAGAGGTGCCTGAGAAGGGTAGGACACATGGGCAGAATTTATTCCCAGCTTTTCAGAGACACTTTGCTTATATTGTGCTCAGGGTGTGAAGATGCCAACTGGCCCCAGTGGCATGAAAGGGCAGCCTTGTGCTCACAGCAGGTAGGCCTTTGTGAGTGACACTTCTGTCTTGGGGATGTGGGCAGCCTTATCTGACTTTTCCTTTAATCTCTTCTTAGAAGTTTGCAGAGAGCTGGGCTGTGAACTGTAGAAATGTGAGGAGATGCTGTTTTGGCAAAAGCAAAAAATAGACATCACCAGCAGCCACTGGATTAATCTGTCCGACCAGCATAGACACCTACTGTGTGCTGGGCCCTGGTCTTACTGCTTTACAAAGAGCTCCGGAGAAGGAGGCTGGTGCATAGGAGACTCCTGATAATTCTTAGCTGTACTGTAATCATGATGACGATGACAATGACAATAGATACTGGTGATGGTGACACTTGCTCCCCCATTCCCACATCCAGTCTCCCGTCATCAGGTGTCAGTGCCTCCTTACTGGTCCATGTCCCCCAAGGCTCCGTCACCAAGGAGGGGCTTCATTCTTTCTCACTGGTTTAGTTGATCCTGTGACCCACGTATCAGAGGAGGGGGACATTCGCTTTGGTCAGGACTTCACCTTGCTCAGTTCACACTGGGAACTAAAGCTCCCCGGTCCAGGCCAGCGCTGACCAGCATGAGCTTGTGTCTTTTGGTTTCTGGTTGCGGTGCTCACGGTTCATAATCTGACCAAGGCTGATTCTCCTTTCTCACCTCCCGAGGAGAGACCATCATAACAGACCTAGCACCATTTTCCTGTGGCTATCTGGGCACAGTTTTCCTATATAGACTTATGAATTCTTGGACCACCAAAGGAGGGAGGAACGAGGGGATCATCTGGTCCAACCCCCTCACGGTACAGCTGGTGAAACTGAGGCCCACTGTGGGTACATGATCTGTCAGGATCATACAGTACATTGGTGGCAGTGCAGGGGCCAGGACTCGCTCTTCTGTCCTGCAGCCGATCCCTTCCCAGCTCTACCTTAGCCCACACGGATTTTAGGCCTGGAGTGCTGGCTGGGCCCAGTATTTCAAGTCTAGGACAGACAAGGGAGGGGCAAATTTAAGTATAAGTTGTCTTAGCCTTTTTGGGATTGCTATAACAAAATACCATAAATCGAGTAGTTGATCAACAACAGAAATGTAATTGTCACAGTTCTGGAGGCTGAAACATCCAGGATCAAAGTGCTGGCAGGTTTGGCATCTAGTGGGGGACAGCTTTCTGGTAGAGATGGCACCTTCTTGCCGTGTCCTGACATGGCTGAGGGGAAGGGACGAGGGAGCTATCTGGGGTCCCTTTGATAAGAGAGGTAGATGGGGCCAGGCACAGTGGCTCACGCCTGTAATCCCAACACTTTGAGAAGTTGAGGCAGGTGGATCACCTGAGGTAGGGAGTTCGAGACCAACCTGGCCAACATAGTGAAACCCCATCTTTACTAAAAATACAAAAATTAGGCAGGTGTGTTAGTATGCACCTGTAATCCCAGCTACTTGGGAGACTGAGGCACGAGAATAGCTTGAACCCAGGAAGCAGAGGCTGCAGAGAACCAAGATCATGCCTCTGCACTCTAGCCTGGGAAATAGAGCAAGACTCTGTCTCAAAAAAAAAAAGAGAGAGAGAGAGAGATGGATGGCTGTAAGGCTGTCACTGTGGAGGCCATGTCATAATGGGCTGAAGTGTTTTCAGTGGAGGGGAAACGGGGGTAGGGCTGGCAGGGGCTCCCATGGCACGAACCCCATTCATGAACACCATCTCCACAACTTAGTCACCTCTCAAAGGCCCCACCTTCTAATACCATCATCTTGGGGGGTGAGATTTCAACATGTGGTTTTGGGGGGACACTAACATTCAGACCACAGCAGGAGGTGTGAATCTCAGTGGAGAGCAGGAAAATTAAACTTTGTTAATAAAGGCCTCACACTAGGCCCCTTATGCTCTGAAGGGGCCAGTGAATGAGTTTCTCCAGTCGTGACTGGGGCCAATGAACAGACTTACCCCAATGAATGCCATGGAAGTCTGGGATGAAATTGTGGTGGAAGGGCTGGGCGCGGTGGCTCATGCCTCTAATCCCAACACTTTGGGAGGTCATGGCAGCAGGATTGCTTGAGGCCAGGAGTTCGAGGCCAGCCTGAGCAACATAGCAAAATCTCCATCTCTACAAAAAATAAAAAAGTTAGTAGGGTGTGATGGTGCATACCTGTGGTCCCAGCTACTTGGGAGGCGAGAGTGGGAGAATCACTTGAACCTAGGACTTCACGGCTGCAGTAAGCTGCGATTGCACCACTGCACTCCAGCCTGGGCTACAGAATGAGACCCTGTCTCTAAAAAAATAAATATATAAAATGAAAGAAATTGTGATGGGCTCATGATTAAATGAGAAGAATAAGGTCACTGTAGCTGTAACTGTCAGTGTCAAGTAGCCATGTGTCCTTTGTTGGAAAGGCCATTTACCATGAAATGTGTTGTTTTTACTTTTGGTTCAACTTTCCCTTTTTAATGAAAGGATTGTGAGAGTCAGTTTTAGTTGCTGCTCTGGAACTTTCTTTCTTTCTGTTTTTTGTTGTTTTTTGTTTTTTTTTTTTAGACAGAGTCTCACTCTGTTGCCCAGGCTGGAGTGCAGTGGCATGATCTTGGCTCACTGCAACCTCCGCCTCCCGGGTTCAAGCAATTCTCTGCCTCAGCCTCCCGAGTAGCTGGGATTACAGGTACATGCCACCGCAACCGGCTATTTTTTGTGTTTTCAGTAGAGATGGGGTTTCACCATCTTGGCCAGGCTAGTCTTGAACTCCTGACCTCATGATCCATCTACCTCGGCCTCCCAAAGTGCTGGGATTACAGGCGTGAGCCACTGCGCCCGGCCCTGCTCTAGAACTTTCTTTGCAACCTCTGGAGAGTTTTCATAATGCAAGACATCTCTAAGTGTTCAGGACACTGTGTTTTGCAAGTAATGTTCCTCAAACATATTCAGCCATTGTTCTCAAAACATCGGTTACCACCACCCAGAACTTGTGTTCTCCTGAGCCCAGTTTGGGAAATGCTGGCCTTTAAAAATCAGCATGATCAGTGAATGAACATTCGCAGAATTGACTGGGCTTTCCTGAGCGCCTGCACCCAGTGTCAGGAGGTGTGGGCCTGTGAGCATGTGCCTACTGTGTTCCTCTGTTCTATGTGGTGGTAAATCTTCCTGCAGAGGCACAGTGATTTCGGAGTCTCATCTCCCAGATCCCAACTCACCCAAATCTCTGAAGATGAACCAAGTGGGCAGGAGAAACAATATCCCAAGAGATCCATGGGTTTGCCAAGTTGCTGTTAGTAATTCACATGTTATCAATTTCATAAGAATGTTTCTCATGCATCTGTGCTGCAGGTCATGGGGTCAGGATCTCGTGGCTGGAATTTTAGGGAGGCATGAATCTCACCAGTGTCTCTGGAACTCCTGTTCCAGGGGTCTCTGAGGCTGGGTTTTGTGACAATTTGGTGATCACATCATCAAGGAGGTTGAGTCGCCCCCACCGTTTCACATGAGAATTGGTCCAAGCCCCTCCCAACACTGGGTCGTCTGGCCTTCCATCACCGTCCCTCAGTGAGCACCCTCTACTCTCTGGATGAAGAGCAGCCATATGACTGGCCCCGTGGGACCTGACCATACCAACCTCTCTGGCTTCACCCTGGCCCTTGCCCCATTGGTCACCAGCCTCCAGCCACCCAGGTCTCCACGCAGTTCCTCCTGGAAAAGAATCATGCTTCTTCTCACCTCTAGACCTTTGCACATGCTGGTCCTTGACCTGATGTTCCTTTTTCCCATCTCTCCCCACACTTTATCTAGAACACTCTCTCCTTTTGTATCACCACTGAAAAGCCACTTTCTTCCTTCCTCTCCTGCCCCTGACATGAGGGGACACAGACCCCTTGATGAAGTAGTCAAATCTGTTCTTCATTGTTTGGTGTCTGTCTTCCTCCTAGACTGTAAGTTTCCTGAAGGCAGAAATTGCTTCTGTCTTGTTTGCCTGCTGCCTTCTCAGTGTTAAGCCAGGGCCTGACATACAGTAGGTGCTCAAGGAAGTGTTTGTTGAATAAACACAAGAAAGAATGAGTAAGTGAATGAGTTACCTCTATCGGCTCCATAGCTGACAATTTCCAGAGCTCTGCAGGATTTGTAAAGATTCAAACCTCTAAAGAACACGGTCCCAGCCATGGGACCCCCTGCCTGTCTGTCCTTTGTCTTCCCTCCTCTCCTCTCCCTCACGCCTCCACTGTTCATCATGGCCCAGCCCATCCTCAGCAGTCAATCCTCAGAGGATGTTGCAGGGAGTCCTTCGTATACACAGAAGTACAACTCCTTCCTCCCTGGACCCCTGGACCTTTCTAGGCTGGAAGAGCAAATGTTCATCTCCCGCACTCCTTCCCACTCACATCATCCACTTAAAGAAAAAGGAGACCAGTTCAGGATTCAACTTAGAGCCAGCGGTTGTGCGGTGAGTGGGTAGGAACTTTTATTAACACTAACTGAGCATTTACTAAGTGTCAGGCACTATTCTAAACCCAGTAAAGGGTTCAAATCACGTAACCCTCTAGAAAACTCTATAAAGTATAAACTATAACTTCCCCTTTATTCATGGGGAACCTGAAGCACAGAGCTGTTCAAGAAGTTGTCCAAAGTTCTCCAGGTAGTAGTTGGTGCAGTGGCCATTTGGACGTGGGCTTCGGGGCCAGGCTCCTGAGCACCACATTGCAGGGCTTCTTCATGCTGCTTACAATGGTGTCACCAAGGACTGAGCCAGGTGACTCTTTTCCTGGGCCTTTAGGCATATGCAGAGGGCAGGACTCAGTGCCTCGTGCTTAGCAACAGGAAGTCAGGGTTAGGCGTGACTGTCCGAGAGCGGGGAGTATGAGGAGGATCTGGCATTTAGGGGGATGGTGGAAACAGCCTCGGAGGGTTGGTCAACACCAGAGCAGCAGGTCAGGGGCCACAGAAAGGAGTGGCAAGCCAGGGAGATCTCCAGAACCCCAGGCAGAGGCATCTGTCTTTTTTGTCTTTTTGGTGCCGTGGTCCCCTGCATTTGACCTAGCCTTCTGGAATGCCAGTGGCAGGTCACAGCCTCCTTTTTGTGGTCCTGCAGGAAACGGAGGAGGCTGGTAGGTTTCCTAGTCTGGGGCAATGTGGGGCAGAGAAAGGCCAGTGGTTGTAGGAGGCCAGACAGAGAGGGTTTGGAGGATTCAGGTGAGAGCTGGACCTAGGAGCAGCAGGTGCTAAGACAATGGCCACTCCTAGACATCCTCAGCCAGGAACCCCATATCTCAGGGGTTTGGGGCTGAGGGCCTGTGTTGTGCACATGAAAGCCGGGGCCCCTCAGGAAGCCCTTGGCCCCGAGGACATGGGAGCTCTGTCCTGCACGTACACAAGCTTCTCTTCCAGCCCCACCTCTGACCTCCCCTCCCTCAGCAGCCTCAACCAGGGAAGCGGGAATCGACTCCCCCAGTCGCAGTTTTATTTTCATCCATCTCCAGTGGGATATTTGCCCAGCGAATGAAAACACTTGTATTCATCAGAAACTTGGGAGCCGAAACGAATGTTTCCATTTATGTGTCTTCCAGTGCCTCACAGAGCCCCAGGGAGGGGCAGAGCTCAGAGGCTGGAGGAATCTTGGCCATAAGAGGGCGATCTTGTATCAGCAAAATGATGCTGTGCGAGGTTCCGGAGTGTGCCTTTTCTGGACCCAATCCACCTCCCCCCTGCCACTCCCATCCCCACGGCGATCCCGATTTTTAGGATGACTTCCCTGTGGAGTCCAGGCCACCGGGGACAGGAGGACGAATTTGATGAGGCTTCACAAGCCACTCTGCTTATTATTATTATTATTTTCTGATTATTTTTGTGGAGGGAATGGATCGGACCCTGACACATTCTGTCAGCTCGGACCTTCTCAGTGAAGTTCTTGCCAACCATTGAGTGATCAATGTGTTTAAAAAAAAAATCTCACCCAGGACAAGCCACGGACTCGGAGAAAATATTTGCCACATATGTATCTGATAAATATATGCCCAGAGCACATAAATAACCCTCAAAACTCAACCATAATAAAACCAAGACCCCAATTATGACAGATTTTCTCTGAGCAGACACATCACCAACGATGAGCTGCGATGAGAAGTAAGCACATGTAAAGATGCTCAACATCATTAGTCATTGGGATGGACAAAATAAAACCACAGCGGGGTGTCACTTCACCCGCCCAGGATAAAAGGGCAACTGACTGCACCAGGGGCTGGGGGTCCGGGAGTGACTGGGACTCTTTTCAGGAATGCAGAGTGCAAAGCCACGTTGGGAAACAGCTTGGCAGTTTCTTAGAAAGTTGAACACACGCCACCATATGATCTGGTCATTCTCCTCCAAAGTGTTTACCCTTGAGAGAAGAAGACATATGTCCATGCACACATTCGTGCACAAATGTCCCTAGCAGCTTTATTTATAGCCACAAACTGGAAATGATCCAAATACTCATCAACAGGTGAATGGAGGAACAAAACGTGATTCATCCATACAATGAACATTCTTCAGCAATAAAAAGAAAGGAAATGTTGATACATATCACACAGCGGAATCTCAGTGTAATTACGTGGAATGAAAGAAGCCAGAGAAGTAAGAGAACACAGTGTACGATTCTAGCAGACACAATTCTAGAAAATGAAAACTAACTGATAGTCATGGAAAGCAGATGAGTTTTCGTCTGGGGCAGAGGAGGCAGGTATGGTGGTGGGTGATGAGAGCAGGGATGACCGAGGGGCAGAGGAACTCATCTGGGGGTGACGGGTATATGTATGTCTGTTAACTGGACTGTGACGGGGATTTCACAAGTATGTACGTGTGTCAAACTCATCAAATCGGTGTGTTAAATATATACAGTTTATTGTTGTAACACAATAAAGCTTTAAAAAAATTTTTAAAGGTTACTACATCGTGGAGTCCTGAGAGCTTTGAAAGATGAATGTGTCTTGCTCTGTGAAAAAGTGCATGATTGGTCCCCAATTTCCCATCCCCTCTCAAGCAACCACCATTTTCGATGTAACTTTTCGGTGCTGTGGGTGGGCAACATGTCCTGTCCCTTGGCAAGAAAGCAGATGGTTCCCCCATATGACTTGCTTCGGGCAATGGGATGTCGGCAGACGTGACGCTACCGTGACGCACTTGGGCTGGCTCTTGCATCTTGCCACTGCTGTGAGAATGTGGCTGGACAGCCTTCTGAAGGATGAGAGACACACGGAGCAGAGCCAGGTTTCTCCCGTCACCCCATCCAAATTCAGCTACATCAGCCAAGGTCAGCCAACATCAGCCAGCAACCAGGGAACCCCCCAGACATGTAAGTGAGTCCAGCCAAGAGCAGCAGGGCTGCCTAGCCAACCTACAGCTGACCCCAGAGGAGCGAGCAATAAATGTGTTCTGACGTTAGCCAGTGAGGTTCTTTGGGTTTTGTTAGGTAGTTTTATTGTAAGAATAGGTAACTGATTCAGGCCCTATTAGAACAAACAGTCTGGGGCTATCTGGGAAGACTTCCTGGAGGAGGTAAAGCAAATTGTTTTTGTTTTTGTTGTTGTTAAGTACATATTTTATTTTACTTATTTTTTTAATTGTTTTGTTTTTGTTGTTGTTATATATTTTATGTACTTATTATTTTTCAATTTTTTTATTTCCATAGGTTATTAGGGAACAGGTGGTGTTTAGTTACATGGGTAAGTTCTTTAGTGGTGATTTGTGAGATTTTGGTGCACCCATCACCCAAGCAGTATACACTGCACCCAATTTGTAGTCTTTTATCCCTCACCCCCCTTCCAAACTTTCCCCCTGAGTTCCCAAAGTCCATTGTGTCATTCTTATACCTTTGCATCCTCATAGCTGAGCTCCCACTTGAGTTTTAGTAGCGAGTGTGAAGTGGCCAGAGCGATAACAATGGGAGGGCCAAAGAGAAGGGTGTACAAGAGTCCATAGGCTTGAGAGAACTTAGTTCAGGAAGCTGGGACCGTCACTCAGTGTGGTCAGAACCAAGGGTGGTCCCTGGAGGGGAATGAGATGGAGAGAGAAACCTGCCCTCATCTCGAGGGTCTTGAATGTGAGGCTAAGGCAGTTTTAGAAAATAGGAAGCCATAGCAGGTTTTCAGTGAGGCTGGCCTTCTAGAATGATCATTCACGTGGCCAGGGCAGAGGGTGGATTAGAGCCAGCAAGAGTTGAAGCTGAGGCTACAGTGCAGGTGAGCGAGGATGGTGGCCTAGACCCGGGCTGGGATGGAGACCCTGTGAGAGCCATTTGAGGGACAGTGACCCCAGAGGGGTTCCATGTGGCTGGTGCCTCCGTTACAGAATTTTCCCCATTCCCACCTTGTCTCAACTGGGCCATAGAACTTGTGGCCTGGGTCAAACACACCCCTCACTGTGGTCAATTAATTTCATCTGGCCATCAATTTGTAAAGATTTAGTAATTATTAAGAGTTGGGCAATATCTTATAAGGCTCCAAGTGCAGAGGGCGCAATGGACTTCACAGGATGCTTGCAAGGTTATTGTATTGATAAGAACCCTGATTTACCTCCTGTGTTATTGTGCATTACATGTGATTAAATGCATCCTTTCATAATCAATCCACATTTAATTACCATTATAGATTGATTAAACGGGAAGGATGCACTCGGGTGGCATAAAGGAGGAGGTTTGTAAGAAGGTGCAGTTGACATCAATGAATGGGGCTTCAGTTTCCTACTTGCTGCCCTGTTAACTCCCACAAGCCTTGCAGGAGCTTTGTAGCCAGGAGAGGGTTGCAAGTTACTGGACTGTTACCTTCTAGCTATGTCTGTGGCTTCAGGCAATTCACAAAACCTCTGTGGGTTGCAGTTTCCTCTTCCTTAAAATGAGGGTAGTAATATCAACAGCAAAAAAGCACGAGCTAGTTCTTTCCTTTCAGACCCGCTGGGAGATAGTCTCCCTCCTACCTTGTCCCCACCCCAGCCTGTAGCCTCTGCAGACAAAAGGCTCTTCTCAGTCCCTGGGGCAAGAAAGAGGAACTCTGTTCCCTCTTCTGGGCTCCCTGTGGCCCAATCACAAGTCACACCTTGTAGAGAGTGCAGGACTAGTGCCCTGTATCAAAAACCTGCCTGGAAGACTTAGCTCTTCTACGTATAAAATAATCTCCAAAGATTCATCATCATCTAATATTTATTCCGGAGACTGGAGCATGCAGATAAGGTGAGTGTGCGATGGCAGAAATGCAGAAAGAATTGACAGTGTCTAAGCCACAAGGTGCCACACTCACATGGTGTGTTGTGAGCTTGGCTGGGGGACCCGGGAAGAGGAGAAAACCCACTCTAAGATGATGGCGTCTTCTGATGGGAGTTTCCCCAGTGACAGAGGCCGCTTCTGAGAATGGCAGCATTTTAGAACCTCACAGTCATCAAAACCTAGAATCTTGTAGCATTGAGTCTTAGAATTTTGACTTTAATAAGATCTCAAACTATAAAACTGAGAGTCAAATGTCAGAATCACAGGATATCAGAATTTCAGGGGCCTCAACCATAGTCTTGTCCAAACACCCAAACAGCATCCAAGTCATTCCAACATGTGGGGGCAAAGCCCTCCAGGCAGAGGGAGGAGCAAGTGCAGAGGCCCTGAGGCAGGAGTGTGTGGGATGCGTTTGAGGAAGAGAAAGACCTTGTTTGACCTCCCTGGACTGCTAAGAGCCTGAGACTTTGGGGCACATCAGGAATAAGGAGAGGATGCTCCCCACAGGGCTGGGCAATTTGAGAGCAGGTGCACAGTACACAGTGGGAGCTGATTAAAAGCCTGCGACATTCAGTTCAGGGCCCCACATGGTCAGAGAGATCCTGACATTGGGAGAGTCGCTGGGTGTGAGGAGCCTGGCTGGGAGCCAGATCGGGGAGGGTAGGGAAAGGTCCTGGGGTGTTTCCTTTTGGAGAAAAGAAGGGGGCGCCTTACAGGGGCCGTCGGTGTAAGGTTTGGGCTGCACATGGAGGCCCCAGGTGTTGCCCCAGATCGTAAGGAGGTGGGTCTGGCCAAGTGGATGGGAGGATTGCCAAGTCACACAGACCCAAACTCAAGGCCAGGCAAGGTCAAGGATCTTCCTGTGTGGCCCTGGGCCATAGGGGGCACCAATAGAGTAGAGGACAGCCTGACGAAGGGGCTCAGGATTGCTCAGGGTTTGCTTCTGTGACACATGAACGAGCTCAGAGGGTACCAGCCAGAGGCTGGGGCGATACCAGCATCCTGGGGATGATTTGAAGGACAGTGCTCATCTCAATCCGGACATTCTGCGAGGCTCCATTCTGGCCAGTAACCTCAGGGTCATGCTGCAGAGAAACACCAAGGGAGGCAGAGGTGGGAGGGCTGAGGGGTGGGGGAGCATGGAGTCAGGAGAGGCTTTGGAGAGACCAGGAGAGGGTCACCTAGCAACTTGCTTACGTGGGCCTCTAGAGGATTCAGAGAACACTAATAAATGTCCACTAACTAAGCACCTCCCCTACTGTGTGCCAGTTTATGAATGCATCCACTTGCAATTTTTCATACTTACTATGTGCCTGGCCCCATGCTGTGACTTGAAAAGAGAGTTGGGATTGAGACAGATGAGGTCCATACCTTCATGGGCCTGTTGCTTGGGTGAAGTAGATGGAGGTAAAAACCCTTCAATAAACAAACAGTGAAACAATGATAGAATGAGGTGCGTGCCATAAAGAAAACCAGAAAGGGCCAAGATAGCACTGTGCCTCCTCACTCAATCCTCCAAAGCATCCTGTATTTGCAAGATCCTATTATAAGTCCATTTTACAGCTGAGAAATCTGAGGCCCAGAGAGGTGAGTAACTTGTTCCAGGCCCGTGGCTGGAAAGCAGCAGAGCCAGGATCTAAGTCTGCAACCAGCAGACAACAGACTGGCTGGTCAGCCCCACCTCAAGTCTCTCCCTAAGGACGTGGTGTTGTCAGTGGTGTTGGGAACCCGCCGTCCACCACAGGGACCACAGAGCCGGCGCTGCCCTGTGCGAAAGGGGCTTTAGAGTCAGGGGAACCTGGGTCTGAATTCTGTCTCCTTCACTTGCTTGCTGTATGATTCTGACTGTGTTTATTGCATTTCCCTGTGTCTCAGTTTCCTCCTCTGTAAAATGGGAATGATGACCTCTATCTTGGAAGGCTATTGCAGGGATCAAATACGAGAAAGATGTAAAGTGTTTCTAGTCAGTGTTGAAAATGCTCTTCAGACACATAGGGCAGGAGTGTTAAAAAATGTGCTTCATGTATTTGAAAAAGGCCTATGCTCCCCTCTCTCTCTCTCATCGCTTTCAGAAGCTCTTTCCTTAACCGCACATAGGGTGGAAAGAACGCCTTGTCCAGAAGCCGGAGCACACTGAGGCTCTAAACTCCTGTTGTGTGGGCTGCAGCAGGCCACTGCTCTTCTCTGACCGTCAGTTTCTTCATCTGTAAAACTGGAACATGGTGCCCCACTGGAAGGCTATTGTGAGGGCTGGACGTGGCAATGTAAATTGAGGGCCAAGTGTGGAGCCAGCACAGAGTGGACACTAAAATACACCAGGCTGTTTTATTTGGCAAAAGGGCTTCAGTTCTCTCTTTTAAACTCATACACTCTTTTTGGCTTCTAAATATGCAGTGGGGCAGGAAGAGCAATGAGTCTGGAAGCCAGAGATTCTCGTACCTCAATTATCTCCTGTCTCGGCTTTGCATTGTACCCTGGGTGAGCCATTGCACCTCCCTGACCCTCTGTGTCTTCATCTATAAGACAGAAAAAATTATGTTTACTCCTAAACCATAATGTTTGGCAAGACCCAGTGAACCTCACAAAGCACCCCCAAAAGGCAGACAGGATGAAGAGTTCTCCCTGTTGAGCTGTGTGAGCTGCCCAGATTGATATGCCTAGAAGGCACCCCATTTGGAAGTAAACACAGGCTCCATTTAAGGATGCACGGAAGACTGGAACACTTTATTCCCGAACACATTTATGTAAAATTAATTGCATCACCTGTTCTCTGCATCTTTTAATTGCAAAACCAATTAACTTTAAAATGCTCAGCACAGTGTGGCCAAGGGAAGGAAAGGCAAAGACCAGGCTGGCTTTGCAAACTCTGTGCCACTTGTAGTGGCCACAGTGGCCCTAGGAAGTCCCAGCCACTCCCATCTGCTGGCCGAGGGCCTGTGGGAGGCTGGGAGACTCTAGGAGATGAGCAAGACCCTCAGAGTCTGGGGCTGGAAACCTCCTAGCACAAGTGAGCTGGGTGGCCATGGGCCAAGTGATGGAGTGGACATTCCCCGGTGGTGGCCAGAATGACCCAATATAAACTACCCCTCCACTCAGCACCCCCATTCCCCTTACCCTGTATTTTGTTCCCCTCTGCCCTTTTCACTGCCCGACTGGCTGTGTAGCTATTTGTTTATCATTTTTCTCCTCAGTAAAATGTTGACTCCACAAAGACATGTCTATTGCACCTACTGCTGCGTGTCTGGGGCCTAGAACAGTGCCTGGCACATAGTAGGTGCTCAGACGAATGAATGAATGAATGAATGAATGAACTAATGGACTTAAGCTCATTGTGAGAGGGGATTCTCATAGAATCAAAATGGTCCCTGGTGGGATGAACAGTCTTAAGGCAAAGGGTGTTCACTCCACCCCTGCAGCCATTTGCGAGCCCTTAGGTTGAGGGAACACAGGCACTGGCTGAGGGGTTATATTTGTTCTTAAAACCTTTTACCCAGCCCCATGTATGCACCCCTTTCTGTCTGCTCTGCCCAGAGATTTTAGGCTCCTCTCTCTCAGGGGAAGGGAGTGATTTGGTATCAATCAACCATGAGCTCAGCTCATGTTTCTTAACTAGCTAGTTAAGAGCTTACTTCTTTGTGACTCAATTTTCTCATTTCCTGAGACTTTCAGGGCGGCGAAGCATGGGGAGGAAATATGCTTTGTAAAGGAAAAATGCACACACACAGAGTTCATTGACTTCCCCCCGGTTTTCAGCGTCTGTGAATGCACACGGTACCTGCTGACAGCTACCAGAAGAGGTCTGGCTGCAACCGAGATTGTGCTGGGAAAGAGGCCCGGGCAGCAGTCTCCAGTAGCCAAGACACCGGCAGGGCCATATTAAAGCATTCAGTTCCAAGCACCCCCAGGAGGGAGCTGTGGGTAACAAGGGGCAGCAGGGAGTGGGCAGGTGGGGAGAATAATGTACGAATCCCCCCTCCTCCTTCCAGGAAGCCTCACTCCTCTGCTCGGGCTGCTGTACCACGTTTCAGAGACTATCTTGATCTCTCAATACAAGCAGTCGATGAGATTCACACATTTGGGGTGGGGAGGATGAGATCCAGGTGGCCTTATGTGATTCCTTTTCAGTGTGCGAATGGGTACATTGGCCTGGAGAGAGAGCCTGCCAGCCAGCCCTGCTGCTGGTTTTCTGCAAGGCCTAAGTTTGGCACAGGAGATGCAGGTACTATGAGTTAGGGGTAGGGCTGGTGGTGGGGTGTCTGGCAGGAATCAGTGTTGAGGAAAATTTCAATGATTCATCAGCGAATCAGGGACAGAACTGCAGCTTCCCCACGTGAGGAGCCCTTGAGTGACGGATGGTTCCTGGATCCTCCTGCCCTGCAGTTTGCCTTTCTCTGAAGGTGATGGATTCAAAAGCAGCTCTAATGAGCCTAGAGTGGGTTACGAGGCGCTCCCCTCCTCCTGCCTGGCCTTCACCTGCTGGGTATGGCTCATAGGAGAGACACTTGGATAAACTCAAAGACTCTGCAGGGACAGAACCAGCCAAGGGGAGTCAGCGGGGCTGCCCCAGGAGGGGTGGATCAGCCTGGGCAGATGGGGTGCCCGGGTGAGTTCTCTACCTCAGTCGCTCATGCCCAGAGCAGCGCTGTGAAGGCCCAGTGGCCACCTCCTCCTCCTGGGTATGATCCTCTGGTGGTCCATGACTGTGCCTGCCCCTCTCTAGCCCCATCCAGCCACTCACAATAGAGGAAGGAACATGGGAGGTACAGCCCATGAACCTGGTCCAGACCCCTCACCATCACCAGGTCCCTGAGTCGCCGTCCGTAAGACGGGGCTGGCAGTGACATCAATCTCAGAAACGAGGAGCAACTTGCAATGAGTACGTCCTCCAAGGAGCGCTTGGGGCGCCTTTCACAGCCGGCCCCACACCCTGCCTGCAGCCTGGCAGATGCGGATAGTGGTAGAGAAGACAGAGTGGGTTTCAAAGGCACCCAGACCTGGGCTCAAGTCCTGTCTCAGCCGTGTGCTCCTTGGCAGGTCACTAACCTCCTCTCTGTGCCTCATTCTCCTCATCTGTAAAAGGGGGTTATTGCCACTGCCATCGCACAGGGGCGTGATGAGGTGAAATGAGCTAACGGAAGTACAGGCAGGCACACAGCAAGTGCTCAATAAATAGCAGCTCTGATGATCACCATCATCATGATTATCATCGTCATCATCATCATCTGATCTTTCTCTCTGCAGTACTGAAATATTATGTAATTGGGACCATACTGTATACTCATTTCTCTTCCCTTACCATTCTATCATCAGCATTTTCCCACATCATTGAAAATTCCTCAAAAGCATGATGTTAATAGCTTCGTAATTGTACTTCATTTCGATGCACCATCATTTACCTCACCATCCTCGACTGTCAGATGCTCGGAGGCTTCCGGGACTGTTCTTACACACATCAGGCTGCCATGAATGTTTTGGGCACCATTTGCCTGAGTCCCTGACCATCTCCAGGACAGATTCCTGCAGGTGGGAACAGGGTACCAAGAAATGGAACGCATCCCAGGCTGGGGGTCTTCATCATCCAGTCGCTTTCCTGAAGTCACCTGACTGGCACCCCAGCAACCCATGGGGTTGCCTGTCCCCCCAGCCAGATCCCTGGCCTGGGGCCCCTGACTCCCAGCAACTTGATAGTCAAATCAGATCCCGGGTGCCGTGCCCAGGAAGCCTCATGACAAACACAAGAAGCAGGCTGGGGCCAGCAGCCCCCAGCACGGAGTCAGGGCAGCTGGTGCCATCCCATCTGCCCCTGTGCTCCAGGTTCAAAATCATAGTCAGGAGGCCCCAGCATGAGAGGGACCAGGGGGCGGTTGCAGAGGCCCACCTGCCTGAGGGACTGGAGCCTCACAGGACAAGACTTTTGCTTCTCAGATGTCCAGGTCTGAGTCCCTGTGGGTTCACAAAGTAACTCCTGTTTGCTGGGCCTCCTGGACAAGGTGCAGTGTCAGGGCTTTCCGGGACCCCTATGGGCTCCCTGTGACCCCCAGGGGCTCAGGCCCTGTGAGGGGGAGTGAGGATGCCCAGTTACACACAAGGACCCTGTGCTCACAAAGGTCCAGGGAGGTGCTCATGGCCAGCGTTGCTTTCAGACACAATGTCACATTAAAGCCGGTCCCCAGGAACCCTTGGGGGATTTTTAACAGCCAAAGGGGGAAGGCTGAGGAGGATTTCAGGCTGTAAAAGAGGCTGGGGAAGGGAAGGAGGTCAGTGGCTGAAGGTCCACAGGATGAGGACAGACTCCTGTGGGCGGGGCCATCCCAGCTTTTGGGTGGGGCCAGCCTGGGCCAGAGATTTAACCATTTTAGAGACAGAAATGGGATCACAGCATCCAGTCAGGTGAGAGTCCATCTAGGAGGACCCAGGCTCACTGTGAAGGGAGGCTGCCCTGGCCTGCCTTCTCCCACAACCCTAAAAGCCTCTGCCATGTTCTAACAAATGGGGCAGACACCCCTTTCCCTGGGGAGGCAAAGGCTCCATTTGCAAGTATAAGGTGCCTGCCCATTTCCAGCATTATTCACTGTTTGAGACGCCCATGTCCTTTCTTGGTTGGTGTGACATGTGTGATTTGAAGCTTGGGAAGAACAGTACAGGGCCTGGACTGGGACTGCCTTGAGAGGAAGATGCTGTGCTTTCCACTGCGGCCCTGTCCTGGAGCCATGCCCCTCCCCAGGCCCTGCCTCCTTCCCTTCCATAATCACTCACTGAGCCACTGCTGGGCGTCCGGGGCTGCGGTGGCTGCCACAGGGTGGTGGACGCACCATCTGTGGCCAGGGACAGCTGTGATCCATCTTGGCCCCCAAAGCATCGCTTGGGAGGAGAAGGGGGGCTGCCCCGAGGAAGGAGGGGGAGAAAGAGGCCTTGAGATGCGGAGGTGGAAACAGAATCCATCAGGCGGTCCCTCTGGGCGGCTGCAGATGCGCAGCCCCGGACAGTTCTATCTCCTCATGCCTCCACTGAGATCGGCTCCACAAACACTCACCTTGAGAATTCACCAGGGAATGGGGCGAGGGTTCTAGGCTCTCCGACCTGCGGTGTGACCCTGTGCAAGTGCTGTGCCCGCTCAGGCTGTCCGAGTCTCCATCTGTACAATCAGGTGGTTGGGGCAGCTCAGGGGTTCTCAACTTCGGGTGTGCTTTAGAAAATCTGAGAATAGGGTGGGACTTTAAGGGACACAGATATCTGAGCCCTAAGCCCAGAGTTTCTGACTCTCAGTCTGCAGTTGTATGATGTGACATCCCTGTCAAGAGCTGGAGCTCTGGAGTCCAACAGCCCTGGGCTCCAAGCCCTAGTCAGCCTCTCACCAGTTGTGTGACCTTGGACAAGTGCCTGCCCCTCTCTGAGCTTGTCTTCTGGGGACTGAGGACTGTCATAGTACCTGCTGCCTGGGGATGTGGGAGGATGTTTGGGACCAGTGACTCCAAAGTGCTAACCCAGGGCTCACACTGGAGCCCAGGATCTGTCAGTGACTGTCACTGGAACCCTGGTCATGTGGACTCAGCTGTGCCCAACGGTCTTATCCTGGAAGGACGTGCTCCGTGCCTTCTGGGGACCCCCCCACACGGGCTCTCTCTGCACACTCTCATCGCACTTGCTGGTCCGGTTGTCTCCTTCCCCAGGGTCTGCAGCAGCTCTTCCTGTTCGCTCCTCCTGATCAATCTCCCTGTTCTTCTCCCACTTAACAAACAGTCTCACTTAAAAAGCCATCTGGGAGGATGGATGACACAAGGCACAATTTGCAGAATAAGTTTTCAGAGAAAAGAGCTAAGGAAATAAAGGCACTTAGGATTCCAATCTCATTAGGCGCCATAACTCTGCCTGTGGAGGAGAATCGTGTTCCTGCGTTCTCTGCTCCCCCTGCCTGGCTGCCTTCCCCACGTTCTGGGCTCCATCACCATTTGTCTTCTGGGGGGGCCTGCTCTGGTGTCTCTGGTTGCTTCCCTCCCTCAGGTTAAACCCCATCTTTCTTCTGTGTGGTCTCCCGAGACAGATTGGGGGCCAAGGGGTGAGAAGAAAGGATGTGTCAAAAGTTGGGATGGATGGGCGGCCCTGGGATATGTAATGAGCTCCCCGTCACTGGAGGTGTGTATGGAGGATGGGTGAGCACTCAGCAGAGAGGCTTTGCAGGACGCAAAGTAGCAGAGAGGCTGAGACCATGGCCTTTGGAGGCCCAGAGGTCTGGGCTGAGCCCCAGTCATGCTGCCTTCCAGGTGCCTGACCTTCAGCAACTGACTTACCCGCACTGAGCCGCAGTTTCTTCATCTGGAAAATCAGGCAAAATAATCATTCCTACTTTCCAGGGTTGTCATGGGGACTAAATGACATGTGTGCAACGCGCTGAGCACAGAATGCATATTATCATACCCAGGAGGAGGAGGTGGTCAAGATTTTGACACTGAAGAGATTTAAGATTCAACATTTCTGTGATTTTAAAAACCAAAGTCTCTGAGAGTCTATGATTCAAGTATCCTAAAATTATAAGACTTCATTAGATGCTAAGGCTTTCAGATAGTGTGATTTCCTTTTGCTTCTCATCTAAGGCTGGAGAAATCTAAGGCTATGTGATCCCAAGACCATCTCTTCATTTCCCCAGCAGTAGCACCTGTCCCTGCCCTGGGCCGTCTGCTACATCCTGAGCATCCAAATATTTCTGTCTCTTGTTCCTCTTCAGATCTTCTCTTTTTATTTCCACTGGCCTGACTGCTTCTGTTTAGTGCCCTTTGCCCAAATCTAGCCCTGTCTACTGAACCCTTTGTCCTGGATGCACCAGCTCCCTCAGCGTTCCAGCCCTGTGCCCTGCATGTCCCGCCTCACCCACCACCCCATCTATCTCCCTAGCTCTGCCAGTTGCAATCCTACCCCACCCTCTTGGAAGCCAAGATCAAAAGGAGAACTTCTATGAGGTTTCTTTCAACTTCAGTGGAAATCAATGTCCTGTGGCACAAGCCTCCAGCACACCTTATTTAAATAACTGCATAGCAGTTATCACAGTCTGACTTCTTAGTGTTGTTGGGGAAGAAACTTCGGCCCTCATGCTAGACCCACATCTGGTATCCTTCCAAGACTCTGCCACACTTTCCCAGACTTCCTCCTCATTTTCAAGCTCACTTTCTCACCTCTCTTTCTCTCCTCATTCCTTACAGCTAGGTGCTCACTATGGACTGACTGTGTCCCCTCAATTCATGTGCTGAACCCTAACTCAAAATATGATGGCATTTGGAGATGGGGACTTTGGGAGGAAATTAAATTCAGATGAGGTCGTGAGGGTGGGGCCTCATGGTGGGGTTGGTGCCCTTGTAAGAAGAGACTCCAGCAAGCAAGCTTGCTCTCTCTCTCTCCATCATGTGAAGACAACAAGACGATGGACATTCACAGCTGGGAAGAAAGCCCTTGCCAGAACCTGATCACACTGGCACACTGATCTTGGAATTCCAGGCTCCAGAACTGTGATAAAACAAATTTCTGTTGTTTAAGCCACCAGTATGTTTCTGTTATGGCAGCCTGATATAGTTTGGCTCTGTGTCCCCACCCAAATCTCATCTTGAATTGTAGCTCCCACAATTCCCATGTGTTGTGGGAGGGGCCCAGTGGGAGGTAACTGAATGATGGGGATGGGTCTTTCTGGTGCTGTTCTCACCATAGTGAATAAGTCTCAGGAGATCTGATGGTTTTATAAAGAGGAGTTCACCTGCACAAGCTCTCTCTCTTTGCCTGCTGCCATCCATGTAAGACGTGACTTGCTCCCCCATGCCTTCCACCATTGATTGTGAGTCCTCCCCAGCCATGTGGAACTGTACGTTTCTGTCTTTATTCCCAGTCTGGGGTATGTCTTTATCAGCAGTGTGAAAATGGACTAATACACAGCCCCAACTGACAGTGTCCCAGTTCTCCCCAGCACCCTCCTCTCTTCTTATTCTGTGTGAGCTCATCTACATCCACGGGTCCCCACTGCCCATGCCCAGAACACCTCCTGATGAAGCTCTTCCTGAGCTGTGGTCCATATCAAGGGCCAGACAGGCCACCCTGCTTTCTGGACCTTTCTGTCTGGGGCTCCTGCAGCTGCTGCCCTCTGGGTGGCCCACAGCCTCTTTCCACTGGACACATTCAAAACCAAACCTTCATTTTCCCATCAAATTGCTCCTCAGCCTCATGCCCTGCAGCCTCTGCTCACCCCAATCAAAAATGAACGGGCATACCCAACTCGCCCTCTCCCCACACCTCAGGCACCATCCTCTCCTGTCAGTTTGAACACCTTACACCCTTGGAATTCCCCTCTCCCTTACCTTCTTCCCTCTCCCCCATCTCAGACTTGGTGATCTCTGGCCCAGACATCCCCATACCCTCCTACTGGTTCCTCAGCTCCACCTGCCTTGCAATCCATCCACCCTGCACACCCTGAGATCTGAGTGAGGGGGGTCCAAATTTAGGGGGCCCTGCTCTAGCTCTAGATACCCCAGCCTCAAAATCCCTGCCTGCTCCCAGGACCCACATGGCCTCTTCTCTGTGCTATCGTGCCCAGCTGTTGGCCCCAGATGTTCAGCTGTGTGTGAGAAGGTATACAAATAGAGCATAGACCTGCAGGGTGGGGTGTCACACACTGTGTGAGACTGTGGTGTGGGACTGGGCCACGGGAGGAGAGGAGAGCAGGGAGCTGGTCCCAAACTGGTCAGTCCCAATTTCTCAACACCACAGGGCAAAGCAGAATGCTGAGGGGTCTGAGAATTCCAAATTCAAACCTGGCTCTCCAGGTCCTTTTGAAAATGTGTCAGCCCAGGCAGGGGAATGGAGCATGTTGGATTTAACAGATGTGACTTGTGAAGCTTCATGCTCAGTCACTGGCCTGTGCCCTCCACTGGTTCTCGTGCCCTGGGCTGCACAAATGCTGGGGACAGCTGGATCACCAGGCAGAGTGATTGTCCCCCACACAGGCCGATCACATTGCTTTCCTGCCTAACATCCTTCAGTGGCTTCCACAGCCTGGGTGACTTTCTGCTCAGACTGGGGCGAGGAGCAGGCAGGCGTCCTGGATCCAACCCTGCAAGCCCCAGGTGAGTGCCCAGGGCTGCCCCTTGTGGTAGCCGTGGCTGGCAGAGCAGAAGGAGAAGGTCCTGGATCCACTGCCCTTGCCTCCCTCTAACCATGATGCCCCACAATGGCCTCACCCCTAATGCCATGATGGGGCTGGACTGAGCCTGCATGGTGCCATCTCAAAGCTCCTGGGTGATCCCGTGTGTAGCTGGTGAGGAAGCTGCTCCAAAGTGAGGGTTTGGGCTGCAAAACCGGGGGGCCAAGGGCAGGAGTAGTCATCAGTATCTCCTTCCCTTCTCTTCCCTACTCTCCCTGCCTCTCCCCTCCCCTCCCCTCCACACCTCCACAGCTCAGGGGGTCTGCTAGGAATTCATTGTTGAATCCCCCACTGCTCCCAGCAGGATGTGCTCTCAGTGCTGGTCCACATAGAAGGAGCGTGTGTGTGTGTGTGTGTGTGTGTGTGTGTGTGTGTGTGTGTGTGTGTAGGAGAGATCCAGGTTCTTACCTGATTCCACAAGGACACAGATGCCCAACACCTCCCTGTGGGGTCCTCCAAGCCTCATCCCAGCCACTCCATCTGCCCCAGAAGACCTAGAGGGCCTCCTTCCTCACCACCATCGCAGAAATCCCAGCAATGGGTTTCTGTGGCTCAGCTCGGGTCGCCTGCCCATCACGGATCCACTCACTGCACGGGGGATGGAAGAAAGGCCCTGCCTGGCTGTGCCCGGACCCGCCCCACAGAACTGCATGAACTGAGCAGGGTTGGGAGGGACAGTTCCCAAAGAGAGACGGGGGTCCTAACACCACAGAGGAATAGGTGCTGTTGGCAGAAGGACAGCTGGGCCCCTGTAAGGCACTCAGGGCAGTCAGTGGCTCCAGGGAGCAGACAGGGCCAGGGAAGGCCAGCCAGGCCTGAGTGCTGCAAGGGCAGCTTGGACACAAGGTGGGAGCTGGCGGCTGTGGGTTTCAGGATCCAGGATCAGCCTCAGCCACGTGGGCAGAGAGTCCGAAAACTGGGGCTGAGCACTGTTGTGCACTGAAGGCCAACAGTACACGCGGGGCTCTCCCTTGGCCACAGCTCAGTGTTAATGTAGCCAAGTGAAGCCCAGCTACTTGGGATGGAGGCAGGAGTGACCAAGGCCCTGAAAGGCCTGGCTGAGGTTGGGGCTTTGTATGTCAGCGAGATGCATCTGTGGGGAAGTTGGGACTGACCTGGGGGACTATGAGAGCACTTCCCACCCTCCTAGGTGGGAATCCTGGCACCGGACCCCGGCTCCTCCCTGGCCCACCCCTGCTTCTGTTCTGGAGGCTGACCCTGCCCTGGCTCCTCCCTGCTGTGCCCTGTTGATCCATGTAGGGCTTGGGCTTTGTAGGCAGCAGACTTGGGTTGGAATCCTGGTTCTAGGCCCATGTCTTGCATGAGCCTCTTCCTTACCCTGCAGCCTCAGTTTCCTCATCTGTAAAGTGGGGATGATGAGGCCAATCTTGCAGGGCTTGGATGGAGGGGCTGGGGAGCCATGTGGTCAAGGCATAGGCCCTGGGCCAGCCCAAGGGGGCCAGCACAGTCCTACCACTCAGCAGCCAGGAGGCCTCTGCACCTGGCATAGTTCCTCCTTGGCAGTGTGACCTTGGGCACATTGCCTCTCTGTTCCTTCATCTGCGAATGAGATCAGTGACAATACCATGTCCTGGAGACGGTGAGCACGACAGGGAGGTGGGGTGCTTGGTACCTGATGGGGGTGGCCGGGCTGTGTCTGAGCCCTGGCTGCGGAGCCCTTCCTAGACATAGACACAGCCCTGGGCATTTGAACAGAAACAGGACAGTGTGGTTTAAGGAGCTGGGAGGATTAAATCCATACCATGGAGGCATCTAGAAATACCCCCATCAGGTGAGGCCTCCCACTGTCCACTCTGTTCTCCATCTGAGATCCACACAGGCACCAGGCCCCTGCCCTCAGGTCTGTGCCAGGGCTGCTGGTTCACTCTGTGCCTTTAGTCCTCTTCAGGAAGAAACCCCATCCTGGGGCACTGCTTGGGAGATGGGGTGTCTGTGGTAGCTCATGACGGTGATCCTGGGAGCGGCTGCCGCCGATGGCATACCTGCTGTGCATAAGGCCTGTGCCAGAACTGTCCCTCTTAGCTTTGCTGTGTTACAAATGAGAAACCAGGACTCAGAAGGGGCCAGTAGTTCTCTCCAAGGTGCACAGGAAGGGCAGAGGTGGGAGCTATCTATGTCCACTCCAGAGCTCAGCCCCAGCCTGGCCACAGGCCCTGCCCTGTCCCCCTCACTCTGGCTGATGCTAAGCTGGGAATGAGACTCCAGCCCTACTTGGGACCGCCTGCCTCCCTGTGGACTGGCTTCTATGGCCAGGCCAGCTCTCCAGGGAGGGATGGCAGAGCATCTGTATCGAGAGCTGCTGACCTGGACTCGGAGCAGAGCCTCTCTGAGAGCCAAATTAACACTTGATCACAAATGAAAAGGGCTGCAGCTCTGAAATGCCAGGAAAAAGAGAGGTTGGGCTCAGCATGGGGCTGGGGACTGATGGGAAGTGGGGCACAGACCGTCTTGTGTCTGTGGGGACGGTGGGCCAGATGGGGTTTGAGATCTGCCTGGGAGGGCCTTCCTGGCCTCAACTGCCTCACAGGGGGCAGCAAAGGGGCCAGGCCATGCTGGACAGACAGGTGCCACAGCAAGAGTGTGGCACAGGAGTGAGCACTGACTTCCCCTGGCCCAATCTCTGTGCTTGGAGTTTGGTCCTAACAGCCCACCCCCTAGAACCTCACTCATGGCCTGGGGTTCTGTGAACTGTGTCTGACCCTCTCCCCATGACCCCATTCCCCTACACACAGCCTTGGGTTTCTTTGTCTCTTTTGATGGTTATGGAAGGTGTGGCCTGCCGGCTCCAATATGACCTGGGCTCTGGGACTTATGCACACAGAGCCTCAGCCTCCACCTTCCCACCTTCCCCCCGCACCAGCAACACTTTTAGTTTCACCGTCCCTCTGCAGAGATGCCCATGGACCACCATCCATCACTAACTCCTTTGGATGCAGCGTCCCTTTTGCCTCCCCATGTCATAGTTCAGGCAATATCCTGTTCTTTATCACTGGGACCTGCTGCATGACCTGAGGTCCACAGGCCCTCTAGGGCAGCCCATCTAAATCTAGACCCCTCTGACCCCTTGAGCTTGCCCTGCCTCCCAAATAGCCTCTGAGGTCAGCAACTCAGTATATCACCCATCTCCCTATATCCCCAGCCAAGCAGGCGCCAAGACCTTCTGGGGTCTCCACGTTCCATCCCCTCCTGGCCTCTCCACTGCCACTGCCATGGTCCAGAGCCATCAGCTCACACCTGTTAAATAGAGTGAACCCCAAGTTTCTCTTCAAAGAATCAGTATGTCAGTATGTTCAGCTCTCTTATTCTTTGATTCTCCATTTTAAAGTTTAACTTCCTGGTTCTCTTCGCCCTCTTGCTTCTAGTTTCAGTAAACAACCCTTTCCACCAGTTTTAATCGGTAGTTCACATCTGTTCCCCTGGTCATCTACTCTGTCCTGACTCATTCCAGTCACCTGCTTTGACCTGAATCATCCCTGATCACCTGCTCTGACCTAAGTCACCTTAGTTACCTGTCCCTAACCGTCCTTCCTGCCAAACGACTTTTACCCTGCCACTCTGGCTCATACCCCTGCTCTCTTTAAAATAGCCAATAGGAATTAGCTTAGACTGTGCATTCCAACCCTAGCCATTCTTTTTAAAATGACCCCTAGCTCCTCCAGAAGGTCAGAATGGGAACAGGGGCCCAGTGAGGAGATGGAGGGGGATGTCCAGGCAGAGCTGATGGCAGCTTGGACCAGAGCAGGAACCGTGGGGGTCTGGGAATGAGGAATTTGTCCACACAACTCCCACATTTCTGGCTGAGAAGTTGGGTGGATGGAGCTGCCGTTTCCTGAGTGGAGAAGTGGGGAAGGTAGGAGCAGGAGGAGGCTTGGGGCTGAGAGGCCAGCATGGGTCATGTGACTCCAATAGGGGAAAGACACAGCAGTAGGGCTCTGCGTCAGGAATAAGAACTCCTTCCCCTCCCCTGTCCAGTTGTGCTCTTGCCATTGTTCCATCTGTGAAGAGCACCCTTTCTGCAGAAAGTAAAAATTGCCTTGCTGAGAAAATTAAATTTATGTTTGAGTGCTATTTCTTTGTGGCACCAGAGAACAAGCATTTTGCATTTCTTTTTTTTTTTTTTAATTTTATTTATTTATTTATTTATTTATTTATTTATTATTATTATACTTTAAGTTGTAGGGTACATGTGCATAACGTGCAGGTTTGTTACATATGTATACTTGTGCCATGTTGGTCTGCTGCACCCATCAACTCGTCATTTACATCAGGTATAACTCCCAATGCAATC